>NC_141497.1:6333267-6698487 GCF_009769465.1 Tauraco erythrolophus
TTCTGAGTTGTTTGCTCAATGCCACCATATAGGAAGTCATAATTTCTTCACCAATTTGTGAAGACACCCCCTTTTGTATTCCATAGAATCATAGAATGGTTAGGGTTGGAAGGGACCTTAAAGATCATCTAGTTCCAACCCCCCTGCCATGGGCAGGGAAACCCTCCACTACACCAGGTTGCCCAAAGCCTCGTCCAACCTGGCCTTGAACACTGCCAAGGATGGGGCATCCACAACTTCTCTGGGCAACCTGTTCCACTGCCTCACCACTCTCAAAGTGAAAAATTTCTTTCTTATATCCAACCTAAATCTGCCCTCTTTCAGTTTAAAGCCATTGCCCCTTGTCCTATCACTACACACCCTTGTAAAAAGTCCCTCTCCAGCTTTCCTGTAGGCCCCCTTTAGGTACTGGAAAGCTCCTATAAGATCACTCCGGAGCCTTCTCTTCTCCAGGCTGAACAGCCCCAACTCTCTCAGCCTGTCTTCATAGCAGAGGTGCTCCAGCCCTCAGATCATCTTCGTGGCCCTCCTCTGGACTCGTTCCAGTAGCTCCATGTCCTTCTTGTGTTGGGGACTCCAGAGCTGAATGCAGTATTCCAGATGGGGTCTCACGAGAGCAGAGTAGAGGGGCAGAATCACTTCCCTCGACCTGCTGGCCACGCTCCTTTTGATACAGCCCAGGATACGGTTGGCTTTCTGAGCTGCCAGTGCACATTGTCGGCTCATGTTGAGCTTCTCATCCACCAGCACTCCCAAGTCCTTTTCCTCAGGGCTGCTCTCAATCCATTCTCTGCCCAGCCTGTACTTGTGCATGGGATTGCCCCGACCCACGTGCAGGACCTTGCACTTGGCCTTGTTGAACTCCATTAGGTTCTCACAGGCCCATCTCTCTAGCCTGTCAAGGTCCCTCTGGATGGCATCTCTTCCCTCCAGCATGCCCACAACACCACATAACTTGGTGTCATCTGCAAACTTGCTGAGGGTGCACTCAATCCCACTGTCCATGTCTCCAACAAAGATGTTAAATAGCACTGGTCCCAGTACCGACCCCTGAGGAACACCACTCGTCACTGGCCTCCATGTAGACATTGAACCGTTGACCACAACTCTTTGAGTGCAACCATCCAGCCAATTCCTTATCCACCGAGTGGTCCATCCATCAAAACCACGCCTTTCCAGTTTAGAGATGAGGATGTCGTGTGGGACAGTATCAAATGCTTTGGATAAGTCCAGGTATACAACGTCAGTTGCTATTCCCCTATCCATCAATGCCGTAACCTCATCATAGAAGGCCACCAAATTAGTCAGGCAGGATTGAATGGCCATAATGCTGTCCATATAAAATTTCAAATGGGCTCAGCCCTTCTTTTGCTCTGGGTTTGGTTCTTATTCATAAAATTGCCAGAGGCAGAGATTGGGGCCAAGCCAAATTAGTTTCCTGTCCCAATTTAACGATTTGCTGTTTAATCAAATGATTCATTTTCTCTACTTGGCCACTCGATTGTGGCCGATATGGAGTATGTAATTGCCAATCTATTCCCAGATGGTGACTAATTTGTTGCACTACCTTAGAGATAAAGTGTGGTCCTCTGTCTGAGGATATTACTGCTGGGACTCCAAACCTGAGTATTACTTCTTGGAGTAATGCTTTGGTTACTTCTTGAGCTTTAGGTGTTCTACACGGAAAGGCTTCTGGCCAGCCTGAAAAGGTATCAGTTAGTACAAGCAAATATCGATACCCCTCTTTTCTAGGAAGTTCTGAGAAATCAATTTGCCAATGTATTCCTGGAGCATTCCCTTTCCCAATTTGGCCCATTTCTGGCTGTGCAATGGTTTTTGGATTAGTCTGGAGGCAGAGATCACATTGCTGAGTTACTTGCCTGACAGTGGTATATAGGTTTTGAGCCACTATACTTTTGATAAGATATTTGTATAATGCTTCCGCCCCCCCAATGGCCTTTCTTGTGTTCTTCTTGGACTAATGGCCAAACCATATAAGAAGGAATTATTAGCTTTCTGTGTGGTGTTATGGCCCACCCATCCTCATTATATGATCCTTCTAGATCTGTAATGAGTTTATGGTCCTCCTTTGTATACTCTGGCTTACCTTCTAAAGATACGAGTCCATCAGGGATTAGTGCCCCTTCTACCCTTATCTCTTTTCTAGCAGCTTGTTTTGCCTCTCTATCCGCCAGTTCGTTTCCTCTTTCCAATTCTGTGCTCACCTTCTGGTGTGCCCTGATCTGCGTAATTGCCACTCTTTCAGGAAGTTGTACTGCATCTAGATGTTTTAAAATCTCTTTCGCATGCTTGATAGCTTTTCCTTGAGAATTTAGCAGTCCCCTCTCTTTCCATAATGCTCCGTGGGCGTGTACAACCCCAAAGGCATATTTAGAATCAGTCCAAATATTCACAACTTTTCCTAGCTCTTTCTAAAGCTCGGGTCAGGGCTATGATTTCAGCTTTCTGTGCTGAGGTATCAGCTGGTAACGGTCCTGATCCTATTACCTCTTTAGAAGTGGTGATGGCGTATCCTGAGTGTCGCTTTCCACTCATAACATAACTGCTTCTGTCTGTGAACCAGTGTTCTACCCCCTCTATGGGGGCATCTTTGAGGTCAGTGTGGCTGGAGTGCGTAGCCTCAATTGTTTCGAGACAGTCATGGTCCACTGGTTCTCCGGTGTTCCCACTAAGAAACGATGCTGGGTTAACAATATTAGTGGTTATAATTTCAACATCATCCTGCTCAACGATGATGGCTTGATACCTGAGGAACCTCTGTGGGGAGAGCCAATGTCCCCCTTTTGCTTCAAGGACTGCAGACACTGTGTGGGACACAAAACCAGTCATTTTCTGGCCTAAGGTAAACTTCCGGGCCTCTTGGATATTTAGGATGACTGCTGCCACCACTCTCAGGCAACTGGGCCATCCTTTTGCAGCAGCGTCCAGTTGTTTGGAAAAGTACGCCACAGCTCGTCTATATGGTCCCAGGTCCTGTGCCAGTATCCCTAATGCTATTCCCTGCTTCTCATGGGAAAATAAGAAGAATGGTTTACTCACATCAGGAAGTCCCAAAGCTGGCGCTGACATCAGGGCCTTTTTCAGCTGGTGGAATGCTCGGTTCGACTCTGTATCCCACTGGAGGTATTTTTGGCTGAATGTTACTAAGGAATACAGTGGTTTAACAAGCAAGCCATAGTTGTATATCCAGAGCCGACACCACCCCGTCATTCCTAAGAAAGTTCGTAACTCTTTCACGGTCTGTGGCTGGGGGGTCTGGCATATGGCTTCTTTCCGGGCTTGACCCAGGAAACGCTGACTGGCACTGATTTCATACCCGAGATATGTAACTGGGTGCAATGTTACTTGTGCCTTCTTTTGGGACACCCGGTACCCCTGGAGCCTAAGAAAATTTAGTAAACTTACAGTCCAGATGACGCAGGATTCTCTGGTCTTGGTCGCGATAAGGATGTCATCTACATATTGTAATATTTTTCCTTCTTCTTGTGGTGGATCCCATGATTCTAGGTCTTTCACTAGTTGGTTCCCGAAGATCATAGGGCTGTTCTTAAAACCTTGTGGCAACACCGTCCAGGTGAGCTGGGTCTTTCGACCACTTCTGGGATTTTCCCATTCAAAAGTAAAGGTTTTCTGACTGGCTTCATGGGGAGGGAGGCAAAAGAAGGCATCTTTTAAATCTAAAACTGTAAACCAAGTCAAATCAGGAGTCAGAGTGGTTAACAGGGTATATGGATTAGCAACCACAGGGTATAGATCTTCTGTCACTTTGTTAATGGCCCTCAGATCCTGAACTATACTATAGGTGCCATCTGGTTTTCTAACCGGGAGGATAGGAGTATTAAACTGTGATTCACATTCTCTCAATAAACCAAACTCTAGGAATCATTCTATGATGGGACAAATCCCTTCCCTATCTTCCTTTTTTAATGGGTATTGTTTAATTCTTACCGCTCTGTGTCCATTTTTCAAATTTATTACCACTGGCTGGGCATTTTTGGCACGTCCTGGAACATCAGTTGCCCAAACTCCTGGATACATCTGGTCAGTAATTTCCGTGTCGATTTTTCCTTCTGTGGGAATATTAACTAAAAGCAAGCTCATTATTTGTACATACTGATGATCATTCACCTGCAGAGTAATTTCACCCTTTTTGAATTTTATCGTGGCTCCCAATTGTTCTAATAGGTCTCTCCCCAAAAGGGCTTTTGGAGAGTTTGGCATATATAAGAATTTGTGGATGCCCACTTGCTTACCCAGTTGCATTTTAAAGGTTCAAAAAAGTAAGCCTTTTCACTCTGGCCAGTTGCTCCTTTTACTACAATGTAATCATTTCCTAAAGGAATCAAGGCCTGATTTAAAACTGAATGCGTTGCCCCCGTATCTATTAAAAATTCCATTTCCTTTTGTTCCTCCCCTAGCCTCATTACAACCAGTGGATCTGCTAGTCAATCTTCTTTTACATGTGCAATCACTTTTCCTTGGCTATTGCGCCACCTGGCGTTCCCTTGGCGCTGTCGTTCTGGACACTCCTTTTTCCAGTGACCGGTCTTTTTACATATAGCACATTGATCTCTGCCAAGAGGGGCCGGTCCATATGTGGGCTTGGGTTTAGGTTTCCACTCCCCGTCCTCTCTGACCACTGCTATCACTCTTCCTCAGTCACGTCTGTAACTGTCCTCTCTATTACTGAACACTCTCCATGCCTCTTCTAACAATGTTTCCAGATTTTTACCATCCATAGGACGTCATCTTTTGCAATTTGCGCCTAATATCTCCTTGTGCCTGCCCCAGAAACAGGGATACCAATTGTTGTATCCCTTCTTCTGATTCAGGGTCCATCGGTGTATTTCGGCGCATTATATCTCTCAGTCTATCTAGAAATTCTGATGGTGACTCAGAGGGTTCTTGTTTGATTGCATATAGCCTTGCCCAATTTATCGTTTTGGGAATAGCTCTCTCCATTCCTTTCAAAATCCACTCCCGATATGCCCGTAACCAATCTACAGCAGCCGATTGATTTGGATCCCACTTTGGATCTTGCAAGGGGAAATATTCTTTAACATCCACCCCTCGTGCCTCATAGTGATCCTTTGCAAGATCCCCGGCAGTTTTTATGACCAATTGTTTCTCTGTTATGGTTAAGCAATCCAACATTAATTGCATATCATCCCAATCAGGGTTGTGCTGCTTTATTATAAGTTTAAGAGTCTGAGTAGTCGCTACTGGGTCTTTACGATACCCCCGAGCAGCTTCTTTCCATTCTCTCAGTTCAGTACAAGAAAATGGTACTTTAATCCTTCTTGTTTTCCCTTCTGGTCCTATGGCTTCCCAGAGGGGTGCTTGTATAATCTGTGATGCCGACTGCTCCGGCTGTTCTACTTTTATAGGCTGTTTCTGCCTAGTACGGGAAGATATCGGGCTATCAGGAGGAGCAAGAGGAGGAGGAGGAGCAGGAGGAGCAGGAGCGGGTCCTTGTGACCGGGGAGGGGGCCCAAAAAGATCTGTCAAATCTTGTTCTGATTCTTCTAGGTAGATGTTGCTTATCCTGGTACACTTCTGTCCAATACTACAGGCAGAACAACATCTCTTTAACTTATTTTTGTTCCCCTTTCTGTTTTCTTTTTCTAATGCTAAAACCATGGGATCTTGTGGGGGTGGTCTCAGTCCGCAATCTTTTTGCCATTCGGGGTTGTCTCGGAGAACAAAGAACATATCTGCATATTTAACTTCATCCCATTTTTCTTCCCTTCTTAGGAACAACATTAATTGTAAGAGCATGTCATAATTTAGTGTTCCACCCTCGCTGGGCCATTTAGCTTCATTCTCTAGCTTATAGAGTGGCTGCCATTGGTTGCAATATTTGATTAGTTTCTTTGTATTCTCCGTACTCCCTGGTCCCACTATATCTTTCCAGGGCTTCAGTATGTACCCCAGAGGGGTATTTTCATAGGGTTTACTTTTTCCTCCTCCCATTTTCTTTTAACTGGACCCTAATATTCTGCCTGTTGCTCGTAGTCTGCTCTCCTCGTGGAGAACACAGGACCACGGATCAAAAACGCCACAGTCGTTTCGCAGCTGCGCTGCGTCTCACTCGCTCAGACACTCACTTAGTGATTTAACAGCACAATCACACAATCACACACTTTGGGGCTAGCACAGCAAACTCATACAAACTTAAGAAGACCTTCTTATATGTTCGATGTTATACACGAAGTGCATGGTACCCAATTTTGCAATAGATAACAGTATATAGAGATTTCAAATCGTCCTCCTTGGTTTTGACAAGAAACCCCTTTCGGGGCGTAGGGCCAGGTGTGGCCGGAACGAAACGTCCTCTCTTGTTACTTGCACAGAACACGGAACTACAAGACCTACGGAACAAATAACAGAGCAGATAACAGACAATTACCAATCCAGCTATTACTCCCCTTTGCAGCGGCTAATACTACATAAGTCATATGACTGTGAGGTTGCGCTACTTACCCACCCCTCTAGGTCAGACTCAGTGTTTGGGCGCCCAAGTGAAGTGGCGAAATGGCGCCTCGCCCTTTAGGGAAGTAGCGGCAGCCTCTGAGTTTGCTCGATCTGCTCGCAAGATCGCTAGCGGCCTGCCAGTCCCTGGTTCTTGCTGGCCCAGTCTCCGGACCTGGATTCCAGCTCACCAGTCCCTGGTCCTCTAAGGCAGCAAACTCCCCCAGGGCCCTCCTTACTGCAGGGCACCCTGCCCTGCCCGGGGACAACGCTGCACGCCGGACGTCTCCGCACGCTTTACCAGCAGCCCCATACGCCGGACGTCTCTGGCCACTCTTACCCGAACATACCATTTGTCCGTGGCTCAGGAAGTCCTTGTCTGCCTCTGGGTAATCGTCTGAGGAGAGGAGGCTCCTCCGAGGAAAGTTCTCAGGGCGCACCCAGGGGCGTCCACTCCGCAGTTGGTTCCACAGTCATGCAGAGAGTCTCCTGCCTGGCTCGCCAAAACTGATGTGCGGACACAGACTCCACAACTCAGAAAGTTGTAAAGTAGGTATGTTTATTGCAGCGCTGGGTGCACGGGGGATCGCTCCACCACAAACGTGCACACCCGCCGTAGCAGTTTTCTTGTATTTATACAGACATACTCATAATCCCCTCCCCAAAAGGGCAGTCTCTCTCTCGGGAGATCATTTCCATAGTCCTCGCCTCAGGATCCGCCTCAGGCTCCTCCTTGACACGCCTCCTGGTGGTCGTGGGCAGGGGTCTTTGGGATGAAGGCCGCAGGTCTTCCTCGCTGTGTGTTTTTCACTTCTTCCCTAAAACTCTAAAACTCTTGTTTTGGCTGGGCCTGTAGAGCCAAACCATTTCCCTGGCCTTGAGTGGACACCTGGCTGTCTCCTACTTGTTATTGTTTGAAGACAAATGTTAGTTCTCGTTAGTCCTTATCTCTCCTCTTTGTCTGTTTTTCTCCCTATGGGTCATGAGTTACAACCTTGCCATCATTTATTTTGTCTCTCTTACCAACCTTCTTTCTGGATAGCATTTCACAGCAGGGATTAGTATTTGATAACTTCTAATATTTCACAGAGCTATTTCACAGAGCTATGTATTCCAGAGTTTTATGCAGTCTCGTGTCTACTCTTATACCTATCCATAGAAATAATAGCTAATATAGTTTTATACCTATACCTATCTCCCTATCACTGCAAGATGCGTTCGCCCTGACCTGCGGCACCAGAAGCAGAACAGGCAATCTCCAAGGCAACCTTCAAATGATGGCCAGAATGCAGATCATTCGATTGATGATCCTCCTGATGACGACCAAGACATCGACCATCAGCCTAGACCTTCTACAAGCAGAGACTGAACTTTAAGTTTCTTATGTTATGGAGTCAGAATGTAGAGCCCTTAAGGCTATTTAGAATTAATGACTGGATGTATAACTGGGTTTGCTAGATGCATCTCTTATGACATTGCTGGAGAATCTCTCTGCCTAATTTAAATTAGTCTTAAACAAAAAGGAGGAATTGTGGATACTAAAAAGCTAGAAGCAGAAATTTTCCAGCTACTGCAGCATCCTGTGAAAGTTCTTTTTCCCATGCAGGCTAGCTGAGAAACAGTTTGAGGTTTTTGTAAACTAAGACTCTATCTTGCACCTGTAGCTTGTTATGCAGTCTTGTTTATGGCACACTGGGAAAGTTGTTTTGAAATGGGTGTTGTAGCATTTAGCCAATCACTCTGGGAGGTGGATGGTCAAGCGGCCAATAGCCTTGGCCATCCTTGTGAACCATGTTATATATACGGATTTGTAATTAATTAAAGGTTGATTGGCATTGGCATTTTCTCCTGGACCTGAATTCTGTGTCATTCTTCTCTCCGTCCCTGGTACGACAGTGACAACCCTGTCAGTGCGCACCATCCTTGTTATGGTTGTCACATTATACTAATGCCATTATATTAAGAATCATCCAGGTTAATGAAGAATGAACTTCGACAGAACCAGAACTGATTCCAGACACCCAGCAACTTCCTCGAGATCAACATCTTTGGGATGTATATTAACACACTGGAAAGATATAGTGGGACAAGGAGGCACGGAAAATACAAAGAAACTAATCAAATATTGTAACCAATGGTGGCTGCTTTATAAGCTAGAAAATGAAGCTAAATGGCCCAGTGAGGGTGGAACACTAAACTATGACACGCTTTTACAATTAATGTGTTGTTCCTAAGAAGGGAACTATATTAGCTGTTATTTCTATGGATAGGTATAAGAATTGGCCTAAGACTACATAAGACTCTGGAATACATAGCTCTGTGAAATGTTAGAAGTTATCAAATACTAATTCCTGTTGTGCAATACTACCCAAAAAGAAGGCCGGTAAGAGAGACAAAATAAATGATGGCAAGGTTGTAACTCATGACCCATAGGGAGAAAAACAGACAAAGAGGAGAGATAAGGACTAACAAGAACTAACATTTGTCTTCAAACAATAACAAGTAGGAGACAACCAGGTGTCCACTCAAGGCCAGGCCAGGCTGGGAAACGGTTTGGCTCTGCAAGCCCAGCCAAAACAGGAATTTTAGGGAAGAAGTGAAAACACACAGCGAGGAAGACCTATGGCCTTCATCCCAAAGACCCTTGTCCACAACCACCAGGAGGCATGTCAAGAAGGAGCCTGAGGCGGATCCTGAGGCGGGGGCTATGGAAATGATCTCCTGGGAGAGACTGCCATTTTGGGGAGGGGATTATGAGTATGTCTGTATAAATACAAGAAAACTGCTACGGCGGGTGTGCACGTTTGTGGTGGAGCGATCCCCCGTGCACCCAACGCTGCAATAACCATACCTACTTTACAACTTTCTGAGTTGTGGAGTCTGTTTCTGCACTTCAGTTCTGGCGAGCCAGGCAGGAGACTCTCTGCACGACTGTGGAACCGACTGCGGAACCGACTGCGGAGCGGACGCCCCTAGGCGTGCCCTGAGAACTTTCCTCGGAGGAGCCTCCTCTCCTCAGACGATTACCCAGAGGCAGACAAGGACTTCCTGAGCCATGGACAAATGGTATGTTCGGGTAAGAGTGGCCAGAGATGTCCGGCATATGGGGCTGCTGGTAAAGTGCACAGAGACGTCCGGCGTGCAGCGTTGTCCCCGGGCAGGGCAGGGTGCTCTGCGGTAAGAAGGGCCCTGGGGAGTTTGCTGCCTTAGAGAATCAGAGACTGGTGAGCTGGAATTTGTGCCAGCAAGAACCAGAGACTGAAACCAGAGACTGGTGAGCTGGAATCCAGATCCGGAGACTGGGCCAGCAAGAACCAGGGACTGGCAGGCCGCTAGCGATCTTGCGAGCAGATCGAGCAAACTCAGAGGCTGCCGCTACTTCCCTAAAGGGTGAGGCACCGTCTCGCCACTTCACTCGGGCGCCCGAACACCGAGTCTGACACACAGGGGTGGGTAAGTAGCGCAACCTCACAGTCATATGGCTTATGGAATATTGGCAGCTGCAGGAGGGGTAATAGCTGGATTGGTAATTGTCTGTTATCTGCTCTATGTTCTCTTGTTCCTGTCATTCTGTGTTTTGTGTAAGTAACAAGAGAAGACATTTCGTTCCAGCCACACCTGGCCCTATACCCTGAAAAGGGTGAGAAGTCTCAGAAAGCAACGGGGACAACTTGCAATCTCTATATACTGCTATCTATTGTAAAATCTGGTACCGTGTATTTCGCAAACTTTATACCATTCAAAGTTTATATCATCTAACATCAGCGCGTGTGATAAGGCCTTTTAATGTTTGTATAAGTTTGCTGGGCTAGCCCTGAAATGTGTGATTGTGTGATTAATCACTGAGTGAGTGTTTAAGCGAGTGAGACGCAGCCTGGCTGCGGAGCAAATGTGGCGTTCTGATCCATGGTCCCGTGTTCTCTGCGAGGAGAGTGGCCAGAGACGAGCAAAGTGTGTGATATCGTAAAAGTGTATGTGTGAGTGAGTGAGATGTGTAATTGTGCACGAAGCCAGTGCAGAGTCTGAATCCGCGGTTCAGTTCTCCCACGAGGGAAACAGCCGGAGACAGACAAAGTGAGTGACAAACTAAAAATTGTATTATTATTCACACGAGCATCAGACAGAATATTAAGGTGCAGTTAAAAGGGAGAAATGGGGGACATGATTCCCCTTGTGATTTGTGGTGGAACTTAAGACTAAGGGCCAAACTGGCCAATTAGTATTCCATATCATGCAGCATCATGCCCAGTATAAAAGTGAGGGTCAGCCGGAAAGAAGGGCTTTTGCGCTTTGGCTCTTTCACCGCTTTTGCTCTTTTGTGCTTGCTGCGCTTTTGCTCTATTGCTTTTTTTTTTTCCTCTCTCTCCCAGTACTCCCACTCGGAGTACTATCTCTCTCTGCCCCTCTAATTTCGGGGCCTTGCGTTCGTCTGGGATTGCAGCTTCGGGACGAGACGGGCTTCGCATACGAGGGGGTGGTGAGCATCTACACTGTGTATTAAATCATCTGTATTAAATTGTTCTTATCTCAACCCACGGGTATCCCATTTATCCTTTAATTCTCTCCCTCATTCCTGGGTCTGGGAGAGGGTGAGTCAACGACTGGGGGGGGGCGGTTTGTTTGCCGGAGTGGCCTAACCCACAACAGGGAGGAAAAAGTAAACCTTATAATATACATCCCAAAGGGGATTTTTCAACACACTGGAAAGATATAATAACTAATCAAATATTGTAACCAATGGTGGCTGCTTTATAAGCTAGAAAATGAAGCTAAACGGCCCAGTGAGGGTGGAACACTAAACTATGACACGCTTTTACAATTAATGTGTTGTTCCTAAGAAGGGAAGAAAAATGGGATAAAGTTAAATTCGCAGATATGCTCTTTGTTCTCCAAAATAACCCTGAATGACAGAGAGATTGCGGACTAATGCCTCCACGAGATCCTATAGTCCTCGCATTAGAAAAAGAAAACAAGAGGGAGAACAAAAATAAATTAAAAAGCTGCTGCTCAGCCTGCAGCATTGGACAAAGGTGTACTAGAATAAGTAAAACCCGCCAGGGCTCAGAACGAGATCTAACTGATATTTTCAAGCCTCCCCCTCAGTCTCAGGAGCGGAATGAGGATTCAAACGAGACCCCTACTCCTCCAGACAGCCCGATACCCTCCTGCACTAAGAAAAAACAGCCGGCAGCAACAGAGCAGCCAACAGCAACAATTCTGCAGGCACCCCTCCGGGAAGCAATAGGGCTGGATGGTGGGACAATAAGAATTAAGGTACCATTTTCCTATAATGATTTAAGGGAATGGAAGACAGCTGCTCAGGAATATCGCAGCGATCCAGTAAGCACCACCCAAAATCTTAGACTCACAATAAAGCAGCACAACCCTGATTGGAATGATATGCAATTATTGTTAGAATGTTTAACTGAGACAAAGAAACAATTAGTCATAAAAACTGCCGGGGATCTTGCAAAAGATCACTATGAGGCTAGGGGAGGAATAAAAGGAAATGGAATTTTTACTAGATACGGTGGCAACGTATTCAGTTTTAAATCAGGCCTTGATGCCTTTAGGAAATGATTACATTGTAGTAAAAGGAGCAACTGGCCAGAGTGAAAAGGCTTACTTTTTTTGAACCTTTAAAATATAAACTGGGTAAGCAATTCTTGTATATGCTGAACTCCCTGAAAGCCCTTTTAAGGGAGTCTTTAGACTCCCTGAAAGGAAGAGATTTATTAGAACAATTGGGAGCCATGATAAAATTCAAAAAAGGTGAAATTACTCTGGAAGTAAATGATCATCAGTATGTACAAATAATGAGCTTGCTTTTAGTTAATGTTCCCATAGAAGGAGAAATCGACACGGAAATCACTGACCAGGTGTATCCAGGATTTTGGGCAACTGATGTTCCAGGATGTGCCACAAATGCCCAGCCAGTGGTAATAAATTTGAAAAGCGAACACAGAGCAGTAAGAATTAAACAATACCCACTAAAAAGGAAGATAGGGAAGGGATTCGTCCAATCATAGAAACAAAATAACAGAGGATCAATACCCTGTGGTTGCTAATCCATATACCCTGTTAACCACTCTGACTCCTGATTTGACTTGGTTTACAGTTTTAGATTTAAAAGATGCCTTCTTTTGCCTCCCTCTCCATAAAGCCAGTCAGAAAATCTTTGCTTTTGAATGGGAAAAATCCCAAGAGTGGTCGAAAGACCCAGCTCACCTGGACGGTGTTGCCACAAGGTTTTAAGAACAGCCCTACGATCTTTGGGAACCAGCCAGCAAAAGACCTAGAGTCACGGGAACCACCACAAGAAGAAAGTAAAGTATTACAATATGTAGACGACCTCCTTACCACGACCAAGACCAGAGAATCCTGTGTCATCTGGACTGTAAGTTTACTAAATTTTCTTGGGCTCGAGGGGTACCGGGTGTCTCAGAGAAAGGCACAAGTAACATTGCAACAAGTTACATATCTTGGGTATGAAATCAGTGCTGGTCAGCATTTCCTGGGTCAAGCCCGGAAAGAAACCATATGCCAGACCCCCCAACCACAGACCGTGAAAGAGCTACGAACTTTCTTAGGAATGATGGGGTGGTGTCGGCTCTGGATATACAACTATGGCTTGCTCGTTAAACTGCTGTATTCTTTAGTAACATCCAGCCAAAAATACCTCCAGTGGGATACGGAGCATTCCACCAGCTGAAAAAGGCCCTGATGTCAGCGCCAGCATTGGGACTTCCTGATGTGAGTAAACCATTTTTCTCAGAGAATAGCATTAGGGATACTGGCATGGGACCTGGGACCATGCAGACGAGCTGTGGCGTACTTTTCCAAACAACTGGATGTTGCCACAAAAGGATGGCCCAGTTGCCTGAGAGTGGTGGCAGCAGTCATCCTGAATATTCAAGAGGCCCGGAAGTTTACCTTAAGCCAGAAAATGACTGGTTTTGTGTCCCACACAGTGTCTGCAGTCCTTGAAGCAAAAGGGGGACATTGGCTCTCCCCACAGAGGTTCCTGAGGTATCGAGCCATCATGGCCGAACAGGATGATGTTGAAATTATAACTACTAACATTGTTAACCCAGCTTGATTTCTTAGTGGGAACACTGGAGAACCGAGTGAATCGTGACTGTCTCGAAACAATTGAGGCGACGCACTCCAGCCGCGCTGACCTCAAAGATGCCCCCATGAAGGGGGTAGAACACTGGTTCACAGACGGAAGCAGTTATGTTATGAGTGGAATGCGACATTCGGGATACGCCGTCACCACTTCTGAAAAGGTAGTAGAATCGGGACCATTACCAACTGACACCTTGGCACAGAAAGCTGAAATCATAACCCTGACTCGAGCTCTAGAAAGAGCTGAAGGAAAAGCTGTGAATATTTGGACTGATTCTAAATATGCCTTTGGGGTTGTACACGCCCACGGAGCATTATGGAAAGAGAGGGGACTGCTAAATTCTCAAGGAAAAGCTATCAAGCATGCAGAAGAGACTTTAAAACTTTTAATGCAGTACAACTTCCTGAAAGAGTGGCAATTATGCACATCGGCACACCAGAAGGTGAGCACAGAATTGGAAAGAGAGAATGAACTGGCGGATAGAGAGGCAAAACAGGCTGCTAGAAAAGAGATACAGGTAGAAGGGGCACTAATCCCCAATGGATGTATATCTTTAGAAGGTAAGCCAGAGTATACAAAAGATGACCGTAAACTCATTACAGATCTAGAAGGATCATATAATGAGGATGGGTGGGCCATGACACCACACAAAAAACTTATAGTTCCTTCTTATATGGTTTGGCCATTAGCCTGAGAAGAACACAAGAAAGGCCATTGTGGGGTGGAAGCATTATACAAATACCTTATCAAAAGTATAGTGGCTCGAAATCTGTATCCCGCTGTCAGACAAGTAACTCAGCAATGTGATCTCTGCCTCCAGACTAATCCAAAGACCATTGCACAGCCAGAAATGGGCCAAATTGGGAAAGGGAATGCTCCAGGACAACATTGGCAAATTGATTTCTCAGAACTTCCTAGAAAAGGGGGGTATCGATATTTGCTTGTACTAACTGATACCTTTTCAGGCTGGCCAGAAGCCTTTCCGTGTCGAACAGCTAAAGCTCGAGAAATAATACCCAGGTTTGGAGTCCCAGCAGTAATATCCTCAGACAGAGGGACCACACTTTATCTCTAAGGCAGTGCAACAAATTAGTCACCATCTAGGAATAGATTGGCAATTACATACTCCATATCGGCCACAATCGAGTGGCCAAGTAGAGAAAATTAATCATTTGATTAAACAACAAATTGTTAAATTTGAAACTAATTTGGCTTGGCCCCAATCTCTGCCTCTGGCAATTTTATGAATACGAACCAAACCCAGAGCAAAAGAAGGGCTGAGCCCATTTGAGATTTTATATGGGCGGCCTTATGGAGTACAAAAGGGGGTGTCTTCACAAATTGGTGAAGAAATTATGACTTCCTATATGGTGGCATTAAGCAAACAACTCAGAAAAATTGAAAAACATGTATTTGGAACTCAGAGCAGAGGTCTAGATGGACCTGTACATAATATACAACCTGGAGATTTTGTGTATGTCAAGTCTTTTGCAGGAAGAACTTTGGAACCACAGTGGGAAGGACCATTCCAAGTACTCCTCACCTCCTACACAGCAATCAAGATCAAGGAGCAGAATGCCTGAATTCATCACACCAGAGTAAAAAGTCCATAGATCTCCATGGAAGGTCACGCAAGTCCAACCAGGGAAATTACTTTTCTCACAGTCATAATTATAATTCAGGGGTGGGAAAGCACTTATAGCCAGAATGATACTGAGTGGCCTTGGTAGGTATATTGGATCCATGGGGAAATACTCTGCTCGGCAAGGCTTAAATCTATCTACTGTGGTTATGTATGGAAATCAAGAATATTTAAAACAAGAATGGAGTAAGGATACAAAGGGAATTCACCAACTTCAGGGAAATGTAGGGAAAAAAAAAAATCAAAGTAGGATGCCAAATTATTAATTGCCCCACCCATAAAAAGGCATCCCAAATTACTAAAATTACTATCTCAATTACTCCCACAAATAATGCGCTTCTAAAGAATTAGATTGTTGGCATAATTTCACACTAGTGCAAACCACTCAAGTGGTTTGTCTCTGGGCCAATAGTGCTATTGGACTTTCATTTAAATTTAAAATAAACGCTGGGCCCGTTACAACAATGCCCGCTGCGATAGTTACACATCGTGAAGAGATATGTCTACCACACGACCTACGCCAGTACCTAAGCTAGAACCCAAAATTTGTGAAATTGGTTCATATGTAATAAGAAACACAGGACAGCAGCAAGTGTTATTCAACCCAGAATGGTCTCTCAAAAGGGTTGAGTTATCAATGCAGATAAATGTATCAGAAATCCAACCGTTATGTTCTCCTTTCTTACGAGCCTCTTATGAAGGATGGACTACTTGGCTAAGAAAGAGGAAAGGTATTTCTCAAAGATGAAAACCAAGAGACATGACGGGGCTATTAGGAACAGGGTTGGGAGTTCTGAATACCATAGACTCAGAAGTAACAATGAACAAGCTGGCCACTGTCACTAGAGATTTGTCAAAACTGCAATGGCCCTTACAATCCTCGTTATTGACTTTAGGAGCTCACCAGTGGTTAGCATCACAAATCTTACCAGATTGGGAACAAACAAACATAAGAGACCACAATATAATTGTAGATGTGATCAACGGGCTACAAGCCAATGTCTCACTAGCCCTGAGTTGTGTTCAGGCCCAACTATGGATGCAATCAGATACTATAGTATCGCCTCTATTATAAGAGAAGGAGAAGAAGGGATATTTCCCACTGAAATCCGAAAGGTAGTCTGGGATGGTGCCACAAGTAAAGAAAGAGAGCTTCAATCCTGGTGGAATATGGCAAATTTTACTTGTAACCCCACCACGCACACAGTTACAGCCTTTGTACTAACCATTCGTAATGCTCTAATAACTGTGATCCATCCCATCATATCTTTAGGGATATACCATGACAGAACCCTGCTTTATCCTTTCGAACATAGAACATGGGCCCAAAGGGTCAGAGACAGATGACAAACAGTAGATCTAAAATCCTGCATTGTGCGAGAACAACAAGGATTTCTAAGTGAAAGTAATACCATATGAGCACAAGATATCTGTCTTGATACTGATCAAAAGGTGTGTCATTTTGAAATTCGCCCTGATGTTGGCTCAAAGACAATCATAATATATGCAGGGAAAGGTTGTGCGTGTCTACGAACAAAATGTAGCTCCATATTTGTAGAAGAAATGGAAGTAGGCACTAAAAATCATTCAAACTTCTGCATCTGTAATTTCACTCGAATCACGGGATGTGACTTCCATTATTCTGCTCCCGTCACATCCCATCATATTCTAAAATCAGACTATACATTGATCTACAAGTTAATACCCACACCTATAGGAACAAGTCTAACTTTGATAAAGAAATTGCTACAGCATCCTGGTTTAATGCAAATACTGGGCAAATTAGAAAGAGCGGACAGAAAACTCTGGGGACAGTTCATTATGATGCAAACAAGATAAAGAAAAATGTAAAAAGAGAGTAGAGAAGGATGGAAAACATAAATGGTGGGAAGCACTTTTTGGATGGCCAGGATTTTTTCAATCATCTAATACATCCTGTTATAATACTGTTAATAGCTACAGCTGCCTTGATGCTGTTACTAACACTGCTGTACGTATGGATTTGGTGTGTGTTTCGAAGGGTATCTTCAATGCACAAAGCGTTATATCAATCGGGAAACTTACGCAAAGTAAAAGAATTTACTTGATTTAATAGAAAAGGGGGGACTGATATGGGGATAGGTATAGGAGTAGGCATAAGACTACATAAGACTATATTAGCTATTATTTCTATGGATAGGTATAAGAATAGGCATAAGACTGCATAAGACTCTGGGAAATACATAGCTCTGTGAATTGTTAGAAGTTATCAAATACTAATCCCTGCTTTGAAACACTAACTACCCAAAAAGAAGGCCGGTAAGAGAGACAAAATAAATGATGGCAAGGTTGTAACTCATGACCCATAGGGAGAAAAACAGACAAAGAGGAGAGATAAGGACTAACAAGAACTAACATTTGTCTTCAAACAATAACAAGTAGGAGACAATCAGGTGTCCACTCAAGGCCAGGCCGGGAAACGGTTTGGCTCTGCAAGCCCAGCCAAAACAGGAATTTTAGGGAAGAAGTGAAAACACACGGCGTTGAAGACCTACGGCCTTCATCCGGAAGACCCCTGCCCACGACCACCAGGAGGCGTGTCAAGGAGGAACCTGAGGCGAATCCTGAGGTGGGGGCCATGGAAATGATCTCCTAGGAGAGACTGCCTTTTTTGGGGGAGGGGGTTATGAGTATGTCTGTATAAATACAAGAAAAACTGCTACGGCGGGTGTGCACGTTTGTGGTGGAGCGATCCCCCGTGCACCCAGCACTGCAATAAACATACCTACTTTACAACTTTCTGAGTTGTGGAGTCTGCTTCCGCACATCACTATGGCCGAAACTCTTAATGAGACACGTCTCCAGAAACATGTATATATATTTTATTCATGACAGAATATAGATTCGTAGATAGCCAGCGATAGTGACTGACTACAAGAACAACTTGAATTAAAATACTGCAGTGATAATATAAAACTATTACTGATCAGTGATAATACTAAATAGCTGTAAGGCGTTAGTAAATATGTGTGCGCATAACACAGAGCTCTTACCCAATAGGCGTCCCTATGGCAGGGAGAAGAGAGGTTCAGCCCATCAACTGATCCCAGACATTTTGATGGTGGGACTTCTCCCTAACATCCTCTTTGTCTTTTGCCATTTTATGCTTTTTCATTTCTTTTAGGTGGAGCTCGAGTGACTCTAGTCATACATAACTTTATTAGGATTGGTGTAAATTTCTCTTGTGAGTGGTGGTCGCAGATCGGAGGCAGGTGGAGGTGTGATTTAGTAGCTAAAGGACAGGATTTCACCATCACTGTTGAGGCAGCTGTTGTGATTCATCTTTATCTTCACCAGCTGCCCCTTATCCCGGATAACAGGGATGAGCTGTGATACCTCCGTACCGCTCTACTCCCCATTTCAAGGGTATTACGTAGGCCTTGTTTGTTCCTGGGAGCAGCAGCTGTGTCTCATCTCAGAGCTGCTCTGATATTATAGCTTATGTTGAGATGTAGCTGAATTTTGGGGGACAATGTTCTCCCATTCCCCTCCAACTTCAGTCTTTTTCCCACAGCATGACATACATGGTATGGAATAAGGTGTGGATACTGTCCTGGTTTCAGCTAGGACAGAGTTAGCTCCTCTTTTTAGCAACCAGAAGAGCTCTGTGTTTTGGTTTGAGTCTGAGACTCACTCTGAGAAGAACGCTGACAGCGCACTGATGTTTGTAGTTGGCACTGAGGCCTCAAGGACTTTTCAGCTGCTGTGTTCTTGCCAGTGTGCAGGAGCACAACAGGATAGGGGGCAGCAGAGCTGGGACAGAGAGTCCATGACTCTCCTTATGATTTGTGCTTAGACTTAGGATTGAGGACCAAATTGGCCAATAAGTATTCCATATCGTGCAGCGTCATGCCCAGTATAAAAATGAGGGTCAGCGGGAAAGAAGGGCCTTTGCTCTTCTGGGACTCTCACTTTCGGACTCTCAGAGTGCTCTCTCTGTCTATTTTTGGGCCTCTCGCTCATCCAGGATTGTGGTATCGGGATTTATCTGTTTCGGGATCGTTAGTTCAGGACGAGATGGACCTTGGTCAAGGGGTGGTGAGCAATTACACCGTACATCACTCGTTCGTATATATTTATCATTGTACACATATGTATATATTCATATATTAGTAGTAGTAGTATTAAATTGTTCTTATTTCAACCCATGTGTCTTTTTCCCTTTTCTCCTTTAATTCCCTTCCTCATTCCCGGGGGGTGAGGGAGGGCGAGTGAGCGGCTGTGTGAAGTTTAGTTGCTGGAGCGGCCTAAACCACGACAGTTGTAAGGGATAACAAAAAACATTTTTACAAATACATTAGCAACAAAAAGAGAGCCAAGGAGAATCTCCACCCTTTATTGGATGCAGAGGGGAACGTTGTCACCAAGGACGAGGAAAAGGTTGAGGTACTTAATGCCTTCTTTGCTTCAGTCTTTAATGGTCTGACCTGTTATCCTCAGGGTATTCAGCTTGAGCTGGAAGACAGGGACAGAGAGCAGAATAAACTCCCCATAATCCAGGAGGAAGCAGTCAAGAACCTACTACACCACCTGGACGCTCACAAGTCCATGGGGTCAGAGGGGATCCGCCCGAGAGTACTGAGGGAGCTGGCAGAGGAGCTTGCCAAGCCATTCTCCATCATTTATCAGCAGTCCCGGCTAACAGAGGAGGTCCCAGATGACTGGAGGCTCGCCAACGTGACACCCATTGACAAGAAGGGCCAGAGGGAAGATCTGGGGAGCTACAGGCCTGTCAGCCTGACGTTGGTACCAGGGAAGATCATGGAGTGGTTCATCTTGAGTGCACTCACAGGGCATGTGCAGGACAATCAGAAGATCAGGCCCAGCCAGCATGGGTTCATGAAAGGCAGGTCCTGCTTGACCAACCTGATCTCTTTCTATGACCAGGTGACTCACCTAGTGGATGAGGGAAAGGCTGTGGATGTTGTCTACCTGGACTTCAGTAAGGCCTTTGACACCATCTCCCACAGCATTGTCCTCAAGAAGCTGGCAGCTCATGGCTTAGACAGGTATACTCTTCGCTGGGTAAAAAACTGGCTGGATGGCTGAGCCCAGAGAGTTGTGATGAATGAAGTTATATCCAGTTGGTGGCCAGTCACAAGTGGTGTTCCCCAGGGCTCAGTTCTGGGGCCAGTCTTGTTTAATATCTTTATCGATGATCTGGATGAGGGGACTGAGTGCTCCCTAAGTAAGTTTGCAGACGACACCAAGCTAGGCGGGAATGTTGATCTGCTCGAGGGTAGGAAGGCTCTGCAGAGGGATCTGGACAGGCTGGATCGATAGGCCAAGGCCAATTGTATGAGGTTCAACAAGGCCAAGAGCTGGGTCCTGCATTTGGGTCACAAAAACCCCATGCAACGCTATAGGCTTGGAGGAGAGTGGCTGGAAAGCTGTCCGGCGGAAAAGGACCTGGAGGTGCTGGTTGACAGCCAGCTGAACATGAGCCAGCAGTGTGCCCAGGTAGCCAAGAAGGCCAACAGCATCCTGGCCTGTATCAGAAATGGTGTGGCCAGCAGGAGCAGGGAAGTGATCGTCCCCCTGTACTCAGCACTGCTGAGGTTGCACCTTGAATACTGTGTTCGGTTTTGGGCCCCTCACTACAAGAAGGACATTGATGTGTTGACGTGTGTCCAGAGAAAGGCAACAAAGCTGGTGAAGGGTCTGGAGCACAGGTCTTATGAGGAGTGGCTGAGGGAACTGGGGTTGTTTAGCCTGGAGAAAAGGATGCTCAGGGGAGACATTATGGCTCTCTACAACTACATGAAAGGAAGTTGTAACAAGGTCAGTGTTGGTCTCTTCTCCCAGGTCGCCAGCGATAGGATGAGAAGAAATAGCCTCATGTTGCACCAGGGGAGGTTTAAATAAGATATTAGGAAAAATTTCTTTACTGGAAGAGTGCTCAAGCATTGGAACAGATTGCCCAGGGAAGTGATTGAGTCACCATGCCTGGAAGCGTTCAAAAAATGTGTAGATGTAACGCTTCAGGACATGGTTTAGTGGGCATGGTAGTACTGAGTTGATGGTTGGACTTGATGATCTTAGAGGTCCTTTCCAACCTTAATGATTCTATGATTCTGATGATAGTTACAGTATCACAGTCATTAAATGTTAATGCATATGCTTTTTAATTTAAAATTTTTAATTTAAAAAATTCTCCAGACAAGATTGGAGATAACAAACATGGTAATTTGCTAGCAGTTGAGTTATACAAGTTCCCAAGACAGTGTACCTTCTGCCCTAAAGGGGCTTTACGTTTTTGTAAACAAAACTTGTTTGTAAATAATACAGTCCTTGATAGCAAATCTGTGAAGATCAAAACATTCAGATAAGTTCGAGGGGGAGGAAATGCAGAAACAAGGCATAAGAATTCCATTCATAAAAAGGATGTTGAAGATGTTTGAAGGACCTTTACAGTCTTTCATCACATATCTTATTCCTTAATACGCACTTTACTGTTTGGAGTGGTGCAGCACTTGCTTGTTCCTTACTGAGGGGTTGAAAGAATAAGACGTCTGTCGTGGTGTCCTGGATTTGGCTGGGATAGAGTTAACCTTCCACAGGAAAAGTGGGAGGGGGCACAGCTCGGGCAACTGACCGGAAGTAGTTATACAGCTATTCGATGCCATATGCGTCATGCCCCGAGTTTATAAATTGAGGGAGCTAACTGAGGAAGGGGCTTTTTCGTTCAGACCGCGGGGGGGATTCTGGTTTCCTGTTTCTGCAGTCGGCATGGTGTTTGTACCGCTCCTTTACTACTGCTCTCTTTTTATTGATGTTATTGTTGGGTTTACTCTTTTATCGTTTTTTTTTTAACACTTTTATTGTTTTTTTTTTTACTTTTTCTCTTTTTTTTTTTTACACTGTTTTATTATTGTTGGTTTTATTGTTTTCTCGGGTTCTTTTACACTGTTTTATTAAATCTTTCTTTTAACTCTTTTTTCATTTTTTACACTGTTTTATTAAATCGTCCTTATCCTAACCCACGTGTTTTACTCTGTTTCTTCCAATTTTCTTTTTCTGTCCCGCCGGGGGGGGAGGAGTGAGCGAGCGGCGGCGTGGTTGCTTAGCTACCGACTGGGCTAAACCACGACAGTCCTTTTTGGTGCCCAACGTGGGACTCGAAGGGTTGGGATAATGACAAAATTCGACTAGACTGTGTTAAACAAATTTGTTGCACGTTTTTGTTGTATTAGTTAAATAGTTGCTGGTCATAATGTTGTTTTGGTTGCTCACGTGGCTGTGTTATTTAAATGTTTACATGCCCCATGTATTTACTGCGGTGCTGTTCATCATGGCTGAGAGAGGGATCAGGGCTCTCATTGTGCTGTCTTGTCTAATATCGGTTTATGATACCATCGCAGCACTGGCCACGCGGCTGGGCTGGTCCATGTAAGTGACGTTGGCATCTGTCGCGGGTTAGGCTGCTCCAGCAACCAAACCCTACACAATCGCTCACTCACCCTCCCCCACCCCAGGGATGAGGGAGAGAATTAAAGGAGAAACAGGAAACCCGTGGGTTGAGATAAGAACAATTTAATACAGATAAGTACTACACAGTGTAGATGCTCACCACCCCCTCTTATGTGAAGTCCGTCTCGTCCTGAAGCTGCAATCCCGGACGAACGCGAGGCCCCGAAATAGAGAGGGGCAGAGAGAGATAGTACTCTGAGAGTGGGAGTACTGGAAAAGAGAGAAAGAAAAGGCAATAGAGCAAAAGCGCAGAAGCGCAAAGGAGCAAAAGCAGCGAAAGAGCAAAAGCGCAAAAAGCCCTTCTTTCCGGCTGTCCCTCACCTTTATACTGGGCATGACGCTGCATGATATGGAATACTAATTGGCCAGTTTGGCCCTCAGTCTTAAGTTTCAGCACAAATCACAAGGGGAATCATGGCCCCCTTGTCCCAGCTATGCTCCTCCCTTATCCCGCCGTGCCTCTGCACTCCAGACAGAACACAGCACACTGAAAAGTCCTTGGAGTTTCACTTCCAACCACAAACATCAGCTTGCTATCAAAATTCTTCTCAGAGCGAGCCTCTGAGTAAAACCAAAACACGGAGCTCTTGTAGCTGCTAAAAAGAAGAGCTAACCCTGTCCCAGCTAAAACCAGGATAGCATCGTGCCCGTATCTCGGGCGTCACCTCTCGGAATTTGCCGGTAACGGCGCCCGATCTCTGGGAAAGGCAGGGGAGGATCCCTTCCCCTAGTTCTTCACCCCGCCCTTCTTATTCAGGCTGATTACAACGGTCTTTGAGTATTTTGAATACTCTGGGAGTGTCCTAACCAGCATGATGTTAATGCTCTGTCTCCTGAAGGTGTTTCAGGTTTTGTTTGGGGTTAAACGACTATTTAAAAATATCCCAGAGAGATCTGCTCTGAGGCCACATAGTTATGAGTGGCAGGGCGTATGGGAGAGCATGGGCAAATGCCTAAGACAGTTGGCACCTCCGGTGTTTTGGAACTTCACCTCTGAAAAAGTGCAGAATCCTGAAAACCTAATAGAATGTTTGGAAAAAGTGTGCTGTCACCCTGGCAATTCCTGGGAGACCCAGCTCAGTGCAATGTGCTGGGGCCTGGCCCATGCCTACCGAGCTGCCTTGTCTAACACTATTCAGCACCCTCAAAGGGGAGAGGAGGTCCCTGGATCTGATGACAAAATGACAGACACTGCAGCCGAACCAGAGAACCCACCTGTCCTGGTATCAGTTGTGTCTGCACAGAAGGGCACAAAGAAATCAGTTCGCTTAGTGAGGGATGACAATGAAACAGGGTCATCATGAGAACAGGAAAAGGATGAGGCAGAGCCCACACATGAGTCTGTGATCACCTGATCTTTATCCCAGGGAGAGCTGGGAGATATGTGAAAGGATTTCAGCTGCCTTCAAAATGAGAACATTGTTACCTGACTGCTCCAATGCTGGGATAATGGAGCCGATAGCCTGGAACTAGAGGGTAGGGAAGCCAGGCAGCTGGGATCCTTGTCCAGGGAAGGGGGCATTGACAAGGCAATTGGAAGAAAACCAAGAATCCTCAGTCTCTGGAGGCGACTGCTGTCAGGTGTGAAGGAAAGGTACCCCTTCAAGGATGATATTACATGTCACCCAGGCAAGTGGACCACCATGGAAAGAGGTATCCAGTACCTGAGGGAGTTAGCTGTGCTCGAGGAGATTTACAATCATCTGAATAATGACCAGTTATCCACAGATCCAGATTAAATCCTACGTAATCACTCTATGTGGTGGAAATTTCTATGGAGTGCACCACCATCGTATGCCAACTCGTTGGCAGTAATGTCCTGGAGAGAAGGTGAGGAACTAATGGTGCAAAACTTGGCTAATCAACTACAGCAATATGAAGGAAGTATCTCTTCTTCTGTACAGGCCTGCATTGCAGCTGTGGAGAAACAGTTCAAGGAGTTCCACCAATTCAAAGAGGATGTTACCCAACAATAAAGGGGTTAAAAGTTTTTTGGTAAGAGTTTCATGAAGGGTTTAGTCGGCAGTAGGTGATTTACGCATACCTAAAGAAACTAACAAGATGACCATCCTTGAAGCTGTCAGGAGTGATTAAAAAGGAGACTCTTTATCAGGAACTGTCTGCCCTTGGAGAGAACATCCCAGAAACTGCATAAACTTTGTTATCATGTTTTTCTGAACTGTGAACATGCAGTGACTTGGGGGAAAGGTAATTCCAGCAGGGGGAGATCGCGACCACCAACTCACAGACCACCTACCCTAAATACACCCCAGACCCAAAAGAAAGGGGCGGAGGAGGAAAACTGAGCATGCGAAGTAATTTACATGTAAAGCGAGATAAATTTAACCAATTGTTTCAGAATATGTAAATATGTTATGAATTATGCATGATTGTAGTGTATAACTAATTTTCTGTCCAGAAGCCGGGTGTGCACGCTAGGAGGAGATATCCCCCATGCACCCAGCGCTGCAATAAAGAATGTCTGCTTTCTAAAACTCCAAAACGAGTCTTGTAAAGTTCAATTTCCTTTTCAGGTATCAGATTTGGTGGCCCAGATGGGACCCTCTCTGTTCGGCTGCAGGACCTGCTGAGAACAGGACTCCCTTGGGTACCCCTGGGGATTTCTCCGGAGGGACTCCATGCCTCAGTTGGATCACTGCGGAAACAGACAAGGACCATCTTAGAAAAGGTATTCTTTGTGATTCTTTTTGGGTTGGGGACTGGTCCATTAAGGTAGCTCTCCGTAAGCCATAAGCTGAGACTTGCGCAGGGCAGCATATACTGGGCAGCCAGCGCCTTAAAGGTATACTTTGGTTATGTAAGCGACTACAATTGTGGGTTCCAGTCCCACCGGAAACCATTTGCAAGTTGAAATATTAATGACTGAATCCCATGTGATTGTGTGATTCAAAGACTTGTAGTAATTGTTTGTTGGAGTTGTATTAATTGTTTGTTGGTTCTAAGAGTTGTATTAATTATTCGTGGTTGTAAAACTTGGTTTTGTCCTGTTTGTGTGTGAGTGACTGAGACGTACTTTTAGTATGAAGCAAGTGCGGAGACTTGATCTGCGGTTCTGTTCTCCCGCGAGGGAAACAGCCGGAGATAGACGAAGTGATTGAAAATAAGAGTGAACGAGTTATTTTAATGATAATTAGTCATATCTAGGAGGCGTGATTTGAATTTTAGTTGTTTGTTTGGTAACAACAGGATTGGGATAATAATAGTCCAGTAAATAATGGATAACCAACAGAGTGGGGGAATTTTGAAAAAGAGTCAGATAAGATGTGTCTTGGCACATTGGAAAGATATTGGGGGTCCCCTGGGAGGAAACTTAAATAAGAAAACTTTAGTTAAATACTGTAACCGATGGTGGCTGTTATATAAATTGGAAGATGAGAAAAAATGGCTGAATAATAGTGCTTATAATAGAATAATACTTATATAATTATAATACTTATAATGGAATTGTAATAGTTGATTGCAATTGATACTGTTTCTCAGAAGAAATTATAAATTGGACGAGATGGTATATGCTGATATATTTTTCACTTTAAGAAATCATCCTGAGTGGCAAAAGGAATGTGCTATAAATTTGCCCCTCCCCTCCTCCTTGTTTGACATTGGTTTGAATTAATACTTAAAAATCAAGACCCAGACTGGAAAGATATAGCCATAATGTCAGATGCAATGACTGAAACAGAGAAACAGTTAATTCTAAGAACAGTCCAGACTCATGTGCAGGCTCAAATTACAGCCGGAACACACTGGCAGGGGGAGTCGATCAGTGTGTTCCCCTGACTGACCTGCATTGGGATCCGGATGATAAAACAGATTAAAATTTGGATTAGAGAATGCAATCCCAAAGGCTGTAAATTGGTCAGCACTCTATGCTGTAAAGCAAGGACAAACCGAAACCCCCACGGAATTCTTAGACAGATTGCAATTGGCGATGCGTAAATATACCACCTTAGACTCCTCATTTGATGCAGGGCAGCAACAATTGATATCGTTGGTTTTGGGCCAGTCATCAGAAGATGAACTCCAAAAACTAAAAGAGCCTGAAGTGCGGGATTTAGAAAAATTAATTGAAGAAGCATGGAGGGTGTACAGGAACAGAGAAAGCAATGAAAGGAGAAAATTAGGTAGAACAATAGCCACAGCAACAATCTTGGCATTACAACAACAAAGAGCAGGACCCCAAGGACTCCCTGGAGGCAGAGGCAAAGGAGGGCCTCCTAGGGGATCTCGAGGGGGTTTCCAAACAATATTACGATCAGATCAGTGTGCCTACTGTGGAAAACGAGGGCATTGGAGAAAGGAATGCCCTAAATTAAAGCCTGAGGTGGTTGCTGAAGCTAAATGACAGGGACCTGGGGAATCTACCCTGGTGGATCCACTGGTTAAATTAAAGCTAGGGATCCAGAATGAGGAAGTAGAATTTTTAATAGATACGGGTGCCTCATATTCTGTATTAAATCAAGAACTAATACCTGTAGATCATGATTTTGTAACTGTAATAGGAGCCACTGGCTAGCAGAAAAAGACTTTCTTTCTACAGCCAATTAAATTTCAGACTGGAAAACAAATAGGGATTCACCAATTCCTTTATTTACCAGAATCTCTGAAACCTTTACTTGGACGGGACCTATTAGAGCAATTGGAGGCACAAATAATTTTTGAAAAGGGTAAAGTAGAATTCAAAGTAAAAGATGATCGATTAATCGAAGTCTTAAGTTTGGCTATGATCCAAATTGAAAAGCAAACTGAAGGTACCTCAAAGACTGAAGAAATCCTAGATCAAGTGTATCCAGGGGTATGGGCTTCTGAGATTCCAGGTAAAGCAAAGAATGCTATACCGATAAAGGTGGAAGTAAAACCTGGTTCTGGTACCGTTAAAATAAAACAATATTCTTTAAGATTGGAAGACGGAAGGGGCATAAAGGAAATGACTGAAAAATTCCTAGAGTTTGGGTTACTGATTGAATGTGAATCAGAATATAATACCCTGATTTTACCAGTAAAGAAACCGGATGGGAAATATAGAATAGTACAAGATTTAAGGGCAGTAAACAGAATTGTGGAGGATCTGTATCCAGTAGTAGCAAACCCGTACACCTTGTTAACCAGCCTGAAAGAAACATATGAATGGTTCACAGTTGTGGATTTAAAGGATGCATTCTTGTGCCTCACCTTGGCCCCTGAAAGCCGTAATCTATTTGCTTTTGAATGGGAAAACCCTGATTCGGGACGTAAAACTCAACTTGCTTGGACAGTGTTACCCCAAGGATTTAAAAATAGCCCTAGAATTTTTGGAAACCAATTAGCAAGGGAATTGGAACTTTGGGAAAGGCCTCCAGGCAACGGCATTCTTTTACAATATGTGGATGACATTTTGATAGCTACAGAAAAGAGAGAAGAGTGTAAAGAATGGACTGTGAGCTTATTGAACTTCCTTGGATTAAGTGGTTATCGAGTGTCATTACAGAAAGCCCAAATCCTGCAGAAGGAAGTGATCTACTTGGGATACCTGATTTCCAAGGGACAACGACAACTCAGAAATGAAAGGAAAGAGGCCATCTGTAAGACTCCAGAACCAACTACGGTAAAGGAACTTTGAACTTTTCTAGGAATGACAGGTTGGTGTGGCTTATGGATTCATAATTATGGACTGTTAGTGAAACCTTTATACGAATTACTAAAAGACAATCAGAAACAATTAATCTGGACTGATGAGGCCAAAAGAGTATTCAAAGAACTAAAATTAGAACTGATTAGAGCCCCTGCTTTGGGCTTGCCAGATGTGACTAAACTTTTTTGGTTGTTTGCATATGAAAAACGAGGAGTGGCCCTGGGAATTTTAGGCCAAAGACTGGGACCCTACAAGTGAGCAGAAGCATATTTTTCCAAACAATTGAACGCAGTCAGCAAAGGATGGCCAGGATGCCTCTGGGCAGTGGCGGCTGTCAGCATAATCATTCAAGAGGCTCGCAAGTTTACCCTGGGGCAGAAAATGATCATTTATACTTCCCACGCAGTAATTTCTGTTTTAGAACAGAAAGGCGAACATTGGTTATCACCGTCAAGATTTTTAAAATATCAGGCAGTCCTAATGGAGCAGGATTGCGGAGAAGAGATTTGGACAAGTACTGAGACGAATCAATATGAGTTAGCTGCAGGAAGTCTCGTTTATTGCGCAGTTCTTATTGCTTATATAGACAGTATTTGCCAGTAATCCTGAGACCACACCTTTTCTACACCATTATTGGATGATACATATGCTTGTCATATTTAACAGCTTATTTCAAACAGATACCCGCCTAGCGAAGCTCTGCTCTAAGCAAACACTACTCCCTTATCATACAGCATAGTTTTCTTATCCTTAACTTCAAGGGCATTCTGCCCTTGAGGCCTAACTTTCGAGCTCCAGTCTTTATTTACACAGGGTTTTCTTCGTGCAGTCTCTTCAAAGATCTGCACTCCAACAATTCCCCCTTTCTTTTCTTGCACGAAGAAAACCCTGCGCACAAGGCTGGCAGCTCCAGTTACTAGCATGTTGTTTTGGTACAGCCTTGCAAAAGCAGTTTCTAGCATACTACTTCCCTTTCCGAGGGCTTTACTATTTCCACTATATCCAAGATTCCGCTGAGCAGGAGGGTGTCAGTCGGCAGGGTCGTCGCGGAGAAGAGAGGCAGGCACGGCACCTTCAGGGCGTCCCCTGTTTATCCACACAGTGTGCTCTGCAGCCTCCTTCCACTCCGCTCTGAGCCATCCCTTTTACACCCTCAACAGAGTCTATGAAAAAGGTACTGACACGGCGTTGCTGCACGCGTGGCCAGTGCGTGCAACAAGGCTGCCAGGTATGTGCTCTGCTGGCTAACAGCGGATTTTTAAGTTGTAACATATTTCTCCTAGCTTCCTTTTTCAAAGTTACGTGCTCACAACTAAGTCTAGTTTGTAATTCTTTGTCATTAATTCGGTACCAGTTAATTCTTCTCCTTCCAGTAGCTCCCTTCTGATTGGAAAAAACACACAAAGCATATATACAGGCATATATACAAGCAACTTTCACACACGTAATATACTAAATCATAATAAACATAAAGACAGTTTACATATCAATATACAATCTTCTATTACAATTCTTTTGAACCATTTTCCTCGTTCTGTGTCTCTGTCATCCCTGTTTGATCTGTCAAATCTTGGATCCCTCTTTCTCTATCTCACTTCACTGGAATTTTACACATTTACACAATTTACACATTTACACGATTTACACATGGCTTTTTTCATGCAGTCTAGTAGTAATTGTTCTAAGATTTGAGTGATGACATTTGCTTGTTTTTCTGACCAGCAAGCTAAGTTTTCAATTTGTTTCAATGCCTGGGCTGCCGCTGCTCCAGGCGCAATTATAGATGCACAAATTCGCGCTGTTACAGACCACAGCCACACTTCATCATTGCAGTCAGACGTAAGACCTGTACTTCTTTTTGCTCGGTGCAATTGACGTGACACATTTAGCCATTGCCTATAATTAGGGGCCAACATTGTTAGCTGGCCAAGATAGCAAGGCCCTCCATAAGCACTTTTTGGGATACCTCGCCAAGTGCGGTCACCGCAAATGAGAAAAAACATTGGGGGGGTAATTCTTTGGCAGTATCGTTATTCCATAACAGTGAAATTTGCTGGCTTCGATTAAATGACAATCGGGCACCATAAGCGCCGAGGCTAATTTTTTGATTAGACTGTAATCCAATTTTTCCCAGGCCTGATCCGCAATATCTGTCTACTTTAAACACAAAACTTTTGTATTGATCATTAGTTGGGGACACGTCTGTCCAGCTGCCATCTTTGGAGACGTTACAGGGAAAATGCCATCCCAAGATTTGAGCAGCTTGGCTTTGAAGGCTTGCTCTGCTGGCATACTTGTCGCTAAAAACAACACGTTTGTGTAACGTGGTTGTTGCTGGCACTACCTACAAATTTTTATCCTAATAAATTTAACTCTTGTGGGGAAATATATGGAAGACTGCCCCTCTTTTTTTTTTTTTTTTTTATCAAGCATTTGTTTTAACGTTAAATGAGTTCATTCAATAACAGCTTGTCCTGTAGGCGAATGAGGGATACTGGTAGGGTGAGTCACTCCCCAATCCTGTAAAAAGGCACCATACTGGATCACTGCGTGTCCCGATTTTCTTCAGTACTCCCATGGTTTTCTTCAGTGTGAGCAGTAGCAACAACAAAGGCAGAAAACATATCAACAGTTACATGCACATATTTAGATCGATTAAACGATTGAATATAAGTAATATCAGTTTGCCATAATTCATTGGCACATAAACCTGTTGGATTTACTCCTGCTGGAGTATTTGAAGGCACAATATGTTGATGGTCAGGGCAGGCACGTACAATCTGCTGAGCTTGATCTGCTGTCTGACCTGACAGAGAGCATCATCTACCACCAACTGACAAACTGTAGGATTATTCATCATTCCTTGAGGCAGTACAATCCAATGATATTGTTGCGTGGGTCGTTCATTGTTAAGCACTGGAACTGAAAAGGCAAATCTAGGACAATCGTTAGGGTGTAAATAAATAAAAAAAGTAAAAAGGTGAAATAACCCAATCTTTTAAATCAATCACCATCAAATGCTAACATTCTGGAATCATAGTAGGATTTGGTACACCCGGTTGTAATGCACCCATTGGTGACATGATTGCATTAATAGCTCTTAAATCTTTTAACATAAATCTCCATTTTCCTGATTTCTTTGGGATAACAAATATTGGAGTATTCTATGGGCTAGTGGAGGGAATTATATGTCCTAATTTGAGCTGTTCATCGACTAATTTTTGAGCTCACTCCAGCCGCTCACCTTTTAATGGCCACTGATCGATCCAGACCAGCTTGCCAGTCAACCAGTCCAGCTTGAGTCGGGGCTGGACATCAGTGACGTGTGCTAAAAATTTGAGGTTAGCCTCACATTCCACTGATTCAACAAATCCCGACCTCATAATGTACATAGGACATCAAAAACATGTGGTTTCAAAATAGCTTGTTTGTTACCTGGGCCTACTACTAACAAGGTCTGTGCACTCTGCTGTGGGATCTGTGTTCCACCTACTCCGATCACAGCTGCCAGGGCTTGTATCAGAGGCCAAGAGGGCGGCCAGTCAGGATTTTTCACTATAGATACATCAGCCCCTGTGTCAACTAGGCCAGAAAAAGCCTTCCCATCAATGATTACTGTTAAAGGAGATTGTGCAGCTGTGACTGTCTGTGTCCAAAATTTCTTTGTGATAGCAGAGTGACCTTTATTATTGTTATACAGGCAGCTTTTATAGATTATTACTCTAGCCACGATGTGTCCACGCGCCCCTCACCCAGCTGTGATTGGGTACAAACAATAGTGCACGCACCTATTTTAACTTTACTATTGGCTATGCCTAAAAAGGAGCTATTTTTCACCTGCTAAACTAAACATCATTTTCTCACACACTCTATATCATCTTCCCAAACTCCCCATGTCAGCTTCTCACACTCCCTGCACCAGCTGTTCACACTCCCTTTTCTTTCTCATCCTCTTTATCGGTGTTTCCCAACTTCAGAAAAGAGCACAGGCTTAAATCATCAAGGTCAAACCCCAACTGTAACTGTGCGTATGATTCTACAATTCCCCTTTTTTGTTTTTCTATGACCATTACTTGATGAACCGTACTCTGTACCATTCGCTGGGAGCATGACAATAGGCAGGGGATGATTATTACTATGCATAAAAGAACTACTAGCAATATAATGCCTGCTTTTGCTAAAGATTTTAACCATCCTGTAATTCCCCAGCTCTTGAACAAGCTACCCAACCAATCCTGATGAACCTGAAATTCATTCACCCGATCTTTCAATTTCTGTATTGTCTCATGAATTGATTCTGAGTGATCAGACAAATTCATACAACACATTCCTTCTAGTATTTCACAACCATGCCTTTGCATTAGCAATAAGAAATCTATGGTAGCTCAATTTTGCAGCGTAGCATGTCTAATAGAATCTACATCAATTAAGAGCATTGATAAAGCAGAAGCTGTAGCATTAGTTTGTTTTGCAAGCCAACAACCCAACTTATTCAGTGTAGTTAACGCCTGTGCCACTCCAACTCCTGGTGCAAATATTGAAGCTGCAATGATTTTAGCTGGTTCCCAAAATCCTGCTTTGGAATCGCACTAGCTATCATAAGCATGCGTGCTGCGCCTGTTCTGGGTGTGTCTATGACTTAAGTTCATGGTGGTGTTAGGGAAATACATTCTTAAAGTCCCTATAGTACATGGATCATCCCTTATATGTGAAGGAATACCCTGCTAAGCTCTATTATAGCCCTGCAGAAGCAGTTACTAGCATTTTGTTTGTTTTTGTTTTGTTTTGTTTTGTTTTTTCCCTCAGAATCAATTACCCTTGGGAGTACAAACAATCCTAATTTTGTGGTGGATGATTGTCCCAGCAATAGTGCACATAATCCTTGTGATATAAGACCAAAGACACCAGTAGGAATTAAATGCACCAACATGTCAGTGATTACTGTTGACCAAAACATTTAGCTGCCAATATCTCTGCTTTATAGTGTTCCGAGCCCACATTGTGACACGCCTTTACTAAATCTGCAATTGTTTTTGCCCGATTTCTGATAAGATCAAGAGCTCGTTGGCAGTCTGTGTTAGCATTTTCAATGGCTAACTGGAATACCAACACATCTGCAGTAGCCGGATTTTCTGTTTATCTCTGAACTGCCATTTGTAGCTGATCAAGGAAATGCTCATAAGGTTCCTGTGCTCCCTGCCGAATGGAAGCAGAGGAAGCCTCCCCTGTCCCAAAAATCAGGGACACGTCTTAATGCTCTCGTAGCCAATTCAGTCAGTTGTTGGAAAGCCACTTGCTGTAACCCTGCCTGTGCCTGATTTTGACATGTGTGACATTTTATTCATCCCAAAATGTTTAGCTCTCGATTTAAGAAATTTAACAGCTATAACACTTTAGCTATTGTTTCATTGGGAGATTTCCCCATCATTCCCCCTTCTTGTTTTAAAAGCGTATTCTCCAAAGTACCATGTGTGTATTCTACGATCGGTTGCCCAGTAGGATTGTAAGGAATACCAGTAACATGCTCAATACCTTATGATGACAAAAATACATATGTCTGATAAGAAGTGTATGCCAAAGTTCCTGCGAGCGTAAACCACGAGGATTAACACCATTCACTGGTGGCATGATCATATTTTAACAGCTAGTACACAATTGTACGATTGAGCGGGCTTGCTGTCGTGTTAAGCTAAATTGTCACCTAATGGCGTCAGCATTCTGATGGTAGCAGTCATGCGAGATCTTTGCCTGCATGAGCGAGTTTGGTACCAGAGCTGCACTCGTGAGAGGCTCAGCTCGCCTGTTCCCTTCTGCTATAGGCCCTGGAAGCGTGGTGTGCGCTCGCAGGTGTGCAATGGAATATGCATGTTTACGGTTTTGCAACACTGATATTAATTGTTGAAATTGCTGGAACAGAAGAGGATTAGTTATTTCCCGCGATGCCGATCGAGATGATCCAAGTTAAGATGTGCTGTCTCTTGGCAAAACCTGGGCCCCGGGCCTCAGCCGGGCGGGGGGGCGGGGCCAAGCGGCCGCTCTCCAGGCGCGGCCGGCGGAGGGGAGGCAGCGGCGGGTCAGCCCTCCCTCGCCTCAGCCGGGCGGAGTGGCGACGACGACTCAGCAGCCCTGTGCCGGCCGCCCCCCTTGTTGTTGTTGTTGCTGTTGTTGTTGTTGCAGCCGCGGCTCCGGCCGCTCGCGCTCCGTAACCGCCGCCGACCCCTCCCGCCGAGGGGACCATCAGCTGCAAACGAACCGGCGCAGCGGGGCACGTAGCGCGTCTCCGTCCCCTCCAGCCGCGGCTCGTTCCGCACACGAGCGGCAGCGCCGAGGCAAACGCCGCGCCCGCGGCCCCGGCCGGCGGCAGCAGCGGCGTTCCCGGGTCGCCGCCGGGCGCGGTGGGCGGCGCGGCGCGGGGGTGCCGGTGTACCGACATCGTTGGAAGAGGGGGAAAGCAATAAGTCTGTCTTTCGTTCAGGGCCCTGGATCAAAAAGATTCGATGATGACTTTTCCAGGCCGGCAGCATCCCCACGGGTGGCTGCACGCCAAAGTTTAACGTCTATAGTGTCCCAAGTCCTTGTCATGTATATATTTGAAGAGTTTGCCTCCGGTACATGGGCTGATGCCCAAACCAGGAGTACCGGGAGTTTTATCAAGTCAGAACTGTTAATAGTGCTGGTTTCTCTAGCACTTTGTCAACACCTTAACTACAGACGTATGTTCTGTTAAAGCCGTGCTTCCCATTGTTCCCAGTCGCTTACCTCCTCCTGTTGAGGCAGTTGTCGCTTATTTTTTTTTTCTGTCTTTAGATTCTTACTTCTTCTTTCCTTTGGTTCCTAATTCTTCGTGTTTCCCGATAATATCTTTTGCATACCCCACTGCAATCAGGGGGGCTAATATCTTTTTCCAAGTTTTAATCCACGCTCCTTTAAGAAGCTTCTCACCAATCTCGACAGTGGATCTCGCAGATCGTCTGGCTTTCCTCTATAGGCCGCCTGTATGTAGATCTGCCCGGCTTTCCCCTATAGGCCGCCTGAAGTCACCGTCCCTTCTCCGCTAAGATAACACTCGTTCAAAGCAAGTAATAAATGTCCCGAGCAAAACGATAGTGAGTCCAGCTCATTCTTCCTGTCCCTGTTCGGGCGCCAAAATGCGGAGAAGGGATTTGGAGAAGTACTGAGACGACTCAATATGAGTTAGCTGCAGGAAGTCTCGTTTATTGTGCAGTTCTTATTGCTTATATAGACAGTTTTTGCCAGTAATCCTGAGACCACACCTTTTCTACACTATTATTGGATGATACATATGCTTGTCATATTTAACAGCTTATTTCAAACAGATACCCGCCTAGCGAAGCTCTGCTCTAAGCAAACACTACTCCCTTATCATACAGCATAGTTTTCTTATCCTTAACTTCAAGGGCATTCTGCCCTTGAGGCCTAACTTTCGAGCTCCAGTCTTTATTTACACAGGGTTTTCTTCGTGCAGTCTCTTCAAAGATCTGCACTCCAACACAGGATGATGTGGAAATTGTTACATCTACAATAGTTAACCCTGCCTCTTTCCTGAGTGATAAACAGGAAACTGACCCCATCATACATGACTGCATAGAGACACTTGAAACTGTCTATGCAAGTAGACCGGACCTGAAAGAAGAACCACTGGAAGAGGCCGATCATACCTGGTATATGGACGGGAACAGCTTTGTGAAGAATGGAGTCCGAATGACTGGGTATGCGGTGACAACAGCAGGTCAGGTAATAGAAGCAAGATCTCTCCCGAAAGGTACGTCTGCACAGAGGGCAGAAATAATTGCCTTGGTGAGAGCACTGGAGCTTGCTGAAGGGCTGCGAGTAAATCCATGGACAGATTCAAAGTCTGCCTTTGGTGTAGTACATGCTCATGGAGTGATCTGGAAAGAATGAGGACTTTTAACCACACAAGGAATAGGTATTAAACATGCCGATATGATACTGTGACTTTTAGAAGCAATTCACCTTCCAGCAGCTGAGGCCATCATGCATTGTAAAGGACACCAAAAAGGTAACACTGACAAGGAGGTGGGTAACGAATTGGATGATTCTAAGGCAAGGCAAGCTGTGGAACAAGGTGAGGTATTAAGTTTGATCCCGGAAAAATCCTTATCACTACCTGAAAAGGTAGAATATGATGAAAAAGATAAAAAGCTTATCAAAGATTTAAAAGCTAAGATTAATCCATCAGGATGGGCAACAGTAGAGGACAATCGAGTAATAGTTCCCTTTAGAATACTGTGGATGTTGATAAAAACTGAGCATGGCAAAACTCATTGGGGAACAGAAGCTTTACACAATTCTCTCTCTAAGCAAATAATAGCCCGAAGTTTATTTCAAACTGTGAAAAATGTGGTTAGTAGATGTGAAACCTGTTTAAAGAATAACACAAAGGTAGAGAACCAGGTGAAGTTTGGAAACATTGGCAAAGGATGTGTTCTAGGTCAAAATTGGCAAATAGACTTCTTGGAATTGCCTAGAAAAGGGGGGTATAGATATCTGTTAGTATTAACAGATACCTATTCCGGATGGCCTGAAGCATTTCCCTGTCGAACTAACAAAGCCCGAGAAGTGACTAAAGTTTTGTTGAGGGAAATCATCCCTTGATTTGGAGTCCCTGAAGTAATCTCTTCAGACAGAGGGCCACATTTTGTGTCGCAAATAGTACAATCTGTTAGTAAATTTTTAGAAATCGACTGGAAATTACATACGCCTTATCGCCCCAAAGCAAGTGGGCAGGTGGAGAAAATGAATCACTTAAAAAAACACACAACTAAGCAAAATTTGTCAAGAAACCAACTTGAAATGGGATCAAGCCCACTCAGCGCTGCAATAAAGAATGCCTGCTTTCTGAAGTTCGATTTCCTTTTCAGGTATCAAGGATATGTCCCACTCTCCACCCCTATGGACCCGTGTCTCAGCTATTAGATCTAAGAGTTCCCCTCATCGAGAGAGAACAGAGTGCGTACACCGTGCATACACCATGGGCTCACTTGTGTTTTTTTCTGCATGACCACAGAGAGGACATGAGGAAGTGGGATGGAAAACCTACCTCGACTCTAAGGGCACGGGTACAGGAGTTAAAAGGAAAAACAATCACTGAAGGGGATTCTACAAGGAAAAAATGCCTCTCTAGTTTTCAGTGGGCAGTATAGGAGGGCTGACTGATCCTCTTGAAGGGACTTCTAATACATTTTTATACAAGGTGAGTGATGAATACTGTGACCAGGACTAGATGGACTCTGCCTCCAGCCAGGTGGAGGAGAGGTGTAACAGGGTTCATTGGACTGTGTGGATTTGATGGCCTGGCACGTCAGACCCACAGGAATATAGGGCTCTAGTGGACATAGGTGCACAATGCACCCTAATGCCGTCAAGCTATAAAGGGGCAGAACTCATCTGTATTTCTGGAGTAACAGGAGTATCCCAACAGCTAACAGTTTTGGAAGCTGAAATGAGTGTAACAGGGAATGAGTGGCATAAGCACCTCATTGTGATTGGCCCAGAGGCCCCATGCGTCCTGGGCATAGACTACCTCAGGAGGGGGTATTTCAAGGACCCAAAAGGAGTACCGGTGGGCTTTTGGTACAGCTGCTGTGGAGACGGAGGAAATTAAACAGCTGTCTACCATGCCTGATCTCTCAGAGGACCCTTGTGTTGTGGGATTGCTGAGGGTTGAAGAACAGCAGGTGCCAATTGCTACTACGACAGTGCACTGATGGCAATATTGCACCAACTGAGACTCTCTGATCCTTATCCATGAGCTGATTTGTCAACTGGAGAGCCAAGGGGTAATCAGCAAAACTCATTACCCCTTCAACAGTCCCATATGGCCAGTGTGCAAGTCTAATGGAGAGCGGAGGTTAACAATAGACTATTGTGGCCGGAATGAAGTCACACTGCCACTGAGTGCTGCTGTGCCGGATATGCTGGAATTTCCATATGAACTGGAGTCAAAGGCAGCCAAGTGGTATGCAACAATTGATATTGCTAACGCATTTTTCTTGATCCCTTTGGCAGCAGAGTGCAGGCCACAGTTTGCTTTCACTTGGGGAGGTGTCATAGAATCATAGAATCATCTGGTTGGAAGAGACCCTCAAGACCATCGAGTCCAACCATTCACCCTGCACTGTCAGGGTCCCTAAACCATGTTCCTCAACACCAAATCCACACGGTTTTTAAACATCTCCAGGGATGGGGACTCCACCACCTCCCTGGGCAGCCTGTTCCAATACTTCGCAACCCTCTCTGGAAAGAAATTTTTCCTGATATCTAACCTAAATTTTCCCTGGTGTAACTTGAAGCCATTCCCTCTCGTCCTGTCATTCATAACATGGGAGAAGAGATCGACCTCCATCTCCCTACAACTTCCTTTCAGGTAATTGTAGAGAGCGATAAGGTCCCCCCTGAGCCTCCTCTTCTCCAGACTAAACAGTCCCAGCTCACTCAGCCACTCCTCATAGGACAAGTTCTCTAAACCCTTCACTAGTTTCATTGCCCTTCTCTGAACCCACTCCAGCACCCCAATGTCCTTCTTGAAGTGAGGGGCCCAAAACTGGACACACTACTCCAGATGTGGCCTCACCAGTGCTGAGTATAGGGGGACAATCACTTCCCTGCTCCTGCTGGCCACACTGTTTCTGATACATGCCAGGATTCTGTTGGCTTTCTTGGCTGCTTGGGCACACTGCTGGCTCATGTTCAATCGGCTGTCGACCAGCACCCCCAGGTCCTTCTCTGCTGTGCAGCTTTCCAGCCACACTTCCCCAAGCCTGGAACGCTGCAGGGGGTTGTTGTGGCCCAAGTGCAGGACCTGGCACTTGGTCTTGTTGAATTTCATACAGTTAGCCTCAGCCCATCGATCCAGCCTGTCCAGGTCCCTCTGTAGAGCCTCCCGACCCTCAGGCAGATCAACACTACCTCCCAATTTAGTGTCATCTGCAAACTTGCTGAGGGTGCACTCGATCCCCTCATCCAGAACATTGATAAAGATGTTAAAGAGAACAGGCCCCAACACTGAGCCCTGTGGAACACTGCTGGTGTTCGGCCGCCAGCTAGATTTAACTCCATTCACCACCACTCTCTGGGCCCGGCCATCCAGCCAGTTTTTGATCCAGAGAAGCGTACACCCGTCCAAGCCATAGGCAGTCAGCTTCTGCAGAAGAATGTTATGGGAAACAGTGTCAAAGGCTTTGCTAAAATCGAGGTAAGCAACATCCACAGTTCTTCTCTCGTCCACTAAATGGGTCATTTTTTCATAGAAGGAGATCAGGTTGGTCAAACAAGACCTGCCCTTCATAAATCCATGTTGACTGGGCCTCATCATCTGACTGTCCTGTACATGACGCATGATAATACTAAGGATGATCTGTTCCATGAGTTTACCTGGCACTGAGGTCAGACTGACAGGCCTGTAGTTCCCTGGGTCTTCCCTCTTACCTTTCTTGTAGATCGGCGTCGCGTTTGCCAACCTTCAGTCAGCTGGTACCTCCCCTGTTAGGCAGGATTGTTGGTAAATGATGGAAAGTGGCTTGGTGAGCACTTCCGCCAGCTCCCTCAGAACTCTTGGGTGGATCTCATCCGGCCCCATAGACTTCTGCACATTTAAGCTGTGCAGCAGTTCACTTACCATTTCCTCTTGAAAGAAACCTTGATAATGCTCTCCATCTCCACCATTTGGTTCTAGAGGCATATCACCCAGTGAGTCGGTCTGACCATTAAAGACTGAAGTCCAGTACCCCTGGAATTGACTTCCCCAGGGGTGGAAACACAGTCCTACCGTTTGCCATGGACTGATCCAGACTGCACTGGACCAGGGCAAAGCTCTGGAACATCTGCAGTGCATTGATGACATCATTATAGGGGGCAGCACAGTAGAAGAAGTTTTTGAGAAAGGGAAGAAAATAGTTCAAATCCTTCTGGAGACTATTTTTGCCATAAAACGAAGTAAGGTCAAGGAACCTGCACAGGAGATCCAGTTCTTAGGAATAAAATGACAAGAATGGTGTTGTCAATTCCCAATGGAAGTGATCAACAAAATAGCAACTATGTCCCTATCGACTAGTAAGAAAGAAACACAAGCTTTCTTAAGTGTTGTGGGCTTCTGGAGGATGCACATTCTGAGATACAGCCTAATTGTGAGCCCTCTCTACCAAGTGACCCAGAAGAAGAATGATTTTACATGAGGCCCTGAGCAACAACAAGCCTTTGAACAAATTAAACAGGAGATTGTCCATGCAGTAGTCCTTGGGCCAGATCAGGCAGGACAAGATGTTAAAAATGTGCTCTACACCGCAGCTGGGGAGAATGGTCCTACCTGGAGCCTCTGGCAGAAATCACCAGGGGAGACTCGAGGTCGACCTCTCGCGTTTTGGAGTCGAGGATACAGAGGATCTGAAGCCAACTATACTCCAACTGAAAAGGAGATATTGGCAGCATATGAAGAAGTCTGAGCTGCTGCAGAAATGGTTGGTACTGAAGCACAGCTCCTCCTGGCACCCTGACTGCTGGTGCTGGGCTGGATGTTCAAAGGGAGTGTCCCCTCTACGCATCATGTGACTGATGCCACGTGGAGTAAGTGGGTCGCACTGATCACACAAAGAGCTCGGATAGGAAACTCCAATTGCCCGGGAATTTTGAAAGTGATCACAAACTAGCCAGAAGGCAAGGATTTTGTGTCGTGGTTTTAGGCTGATCCAGCAACTAAAACTCACACAGTCTCTCCTTCTCCAGTAAAGTAGAGAGGAGAGAAAAAAAAACCAAAGGGACTGAGGGTTGAGACAAGAACAGAGGGAGCACCCACCAACCATGGTCCTGGGCAAAACAGACAGGGCTTTCTCAAAGCAAAACAGTTTATTAATGATTACTTAGAAGGACAAAGGGAAACAAAAACTGATTACTCGAGAGGACAGAAAGAAACAGAACCAGATCTTAAAAACGACACCTTCCCCCCCCCCCTTCCTTTTCCTCCCGGCTCTACCTCCTCCCCCCATCAGCACAGGGGGCAGGGACTGGGGGAGTACAGGTCTGTTCATTCCATGCTGTTACTGCTGCTTCTTTCTTAAAGGAGAAGGAGTCCTTACACCCTTTTCCCCTGCTCCAATGGATCCCCTACCCACGAGGAAAAATCCACAAGCTTCTCCAGCGTGAGTCCAGCCCACTGGAAACAATCCTTCCCCACAGATTGCTCCGGTGTGGGCTTTACCACAGTCTCGGGTACTTAGGGAGCTGTAGCCACTCGCTCCGGCGTGGGTCATCACGCAGACTCCAGATGCCTCTCTGCCTTGTCGTGCACCCCAACACGACCATCCTCAGGCTCAGGCATCTTCTCCCCACGGGCTGCGAGTGGGTCTCTGCTCCACCGAGGCCGTCCTGGTTGCAGGGGGGCCGCCTGCTATCTCACCATCAGCCGCAGGGGAAACTCGGCTCCGGCACACCTCTTCCCGCTCCATCCTCACTGACCTGGTGTCGATGTGGCTGTTTCTCTCAGATCTCAGTCCTCTCCAGGTGAACTCAGCCCAGTGGGCACCCCGGGAGTGGGGTGCCCCCGAGTTCCCCAGCTGGCTCCGCTGCCGCCATCCTCCGTGGGCGGCGCCGGCCCGACGCAGGCAGCTGCCCGTCTGGGAGCCAGGGAGCGGGGGCAGTGCCCTCCTCCCTTCTCTGCTTGATCCTGGGTGAGGCACTTTTTCCGGTTCCTTTGTCCTGACTTAAATAGGGCAATTCGCAGAGGCGCCCTATTGGCTCAACCCCGAGGGGGATGGCAGTCTGATCTGGTGGCCAGAACTAAGCCTAACCCGGTTCCAAAACCAGGGAGGTCACAGGGACCAAAACTCCTCTCCTGCCACCAGAACCACCCCCCCTCCACATCAAACCATGACATTTTGGAATGTCACCAGAGGAGGAGGTGCCATGTGCTGAAGAGGCCCCACCGTATAATGAACTATCAGAGAGTGAGAAGCATTATGCCTTATTCTCGGATGGGTCCTGCCACATTGTAGGAAAACATCAAAGGTGGAAAGCTGCTGTGTGGAGTCCTACGTGACGAGTTGCAGAAGCTGCTGAAGGAGAAGGTGAATTGAGTCAGTTTGCAGAGGTGAAAGCCATCCAACTGGCCTTAGATATTGCTGAATGAGAAAAGTGGCCAGTGCTCTATCTTTATACTGACTCATGGATTGTGGCAAATGCCCTGTGGGGGTGGCTATAGCAGTGGAAGCAGAGCAACTGGCAACGCAGAGGCAAACCCATTTGGGTTGCCCCATTGTGGCAAGACATGGCTGCATGGGTAGAAAAGCTAATTGTGAAGGTATGTCACATGGATGCTCACATACCCAATAGTCTGACCACTGAAGAACATCAAAACAACCAACAGGTGGATAAGGCTGCTTGGATTAAAGCTGCTCAGGTGAATGTGGACTGGCAGCATAAAGGTGAAAAATTTCTAGCTTGTTGGGCCCATGATGCCTCAGGCCATCAAGGAAGGGACGCCACATACAAATGGGCTCGTGATTGAGGGGTGGACTTAACAATGGACACTATTGCACAGATTATCTATGAGTGTGAGACATATTCTGCAATCAAGCAAGTCAAGTGGTTAAAACCTTCCTGGTATGGAGATCAATGGTCAAAATATAAGTATGGGGAGGCCTGACAGATTGATTATATCCCACTCCCACAAACTCACCAAGGCAAGTGCTATGTACTCACAATGGAAGCAAGGACTGGATGGCTGGAAACCTATACCATGCCTCATGCCACTGCTACGAATACTATCCTGGACTTTGAGAAACAAGTCCTATGGTTGCATGGCACCCCAGAAAGAATTGAGTCAAACAATGGGACTCATTTTCATAACAATCTCATAGACACTCGGGCCAAAGAATATGTCATTGAGTGGGTGTGTCACATCCTCTACCATGCACCAGTTTCTGGGAAATTGAACAATACAACAGATTGTTAAAAACTACACTAAAAGCAATGAGTGGTGGAATTCTGAAACACTGGGACGCTCATTTAGCAAAGGTCACCTGGCTAGTTAACACTAGAGGATCTGTCAATCAACCTGACCCTGCCCAATCAAAACTCCCACGTACTGTAGAAGGGGATAAAGTCCCCGTAGTGCACATGAAGGATTTGTTAGGGAAGGCAGTCTGGGTTAGTCCTGCCTCAGGCAAAGGCAAATCCACCTGTGGGATTGCTTTTGCCCAAGGACCTGGGTGTACTTGGTTGGTGTCATGGTTTGATGTGGGGGGAGAGGTCCAGGTGGCAGAAGCTGCCCATCAGACCGGACTCTCATCCCCCTCGGGGCTTGAGCCAATCGGGCCTCTGCGAATTGCCCTATTTACGTCGGGACAAAGGAACCGGAAAGGTGTGTGCCTTTGCCCAGGAGCAAGGAGAAGGGAGGGGGGCACTGCCCCCGCTGGGGATGGCTGCGACGGAGCCGCTTGGGGAACTCGGGGAGAGCTCCGCTCTCGGGGTGCCCACCGGGCCGAGTTCACCCAGAAAAGACTGATTTCTGAGAGAAACAGCCACACTGACACTAGGTCAGTGAAGATGGAACGGAACAATGTGTGCCACGGCTGAGTCCCCCTTGCAAGCGGCCCCTTTGCAACCAGTCCTCGGTGGAGCAAGCAGAGACCCACTCGCAGCCCGTGGAGGATCCACGTCGAGAAGAGATGCCAGAGCCTGAGTACGGTACGCATCTAGAGTCCGTGGGACGACCCCCGTCGATGGGGAGGTGTTTCATTAAAGGAGATGCCTGAGCCTGAGACTATTGTGAATCATGGGCACAGGTCGAGGCGCATTTACGCATTTAAAGTCTGTATGGAGATGCATTTAAGGTCGATATGACGACCCAATGCCAGAGCGCATTTAAAGTCTGTATGATGACCCACGCCAGAGCGAGTGGCTACAACTTCTTAAAAGTCCGAGACTGTGGTAAAGCCTGGAGCAATCCGATGGGGTAAGGATTGCCTCCTGCGGGTAGGACTCACGCTTTCCCCGTGAGTAGGGGATCCACTGGAGCAAGGGACAATGGTGTAAGGACTCCTTCTCCTTTAAGAGAAGCAGCAGTAACAGCATGGAATGAACTGACCTACACTCCCCCATTCCCTGCCCCCTGCATTGCTGGGGGGAGGAGGTAGAGCTGGGAAGAAAAGGCAAAGGGAGGGAAGTGTTGATTTTTATGGTCTGGCCTTGTTTTCTTGTTAGCCTCTCAAGTAACTGTTTTTGTTTGCTTTTTCTCTTTGTAGGTAGCTGTTAATAAATAGTTTTGCTTTAAGAAAACAGTCTCTTTTGCCCAGGACCGTGGTTGGTGGGTGCTCCTCTGTTCCTGTCTCGACCCTCAGCTCTTTTATTACATTTTTCTCCTCTCCATTTTACTGGAGTGGGAGAGCTGCATGGGTTTGGTTGCCGGATCGGCCTAACCCACGACAGTTGGTAATGCAGGAGGATGCAGAATTCTGATGTGTACCTCAAGGGGATTTGATTTTGGGAGAGAATAGCCGATAATTGTATTATGTTAGTTGCTAAATAACCCCATTCCTGTATGTCATCATTACTATTGTTGCTCTGTGTTTGTATCAATGGTATTACAGTAAGTATCACCTGCATTAGTGAAGGATGGACTTCGATGAAACTGAGCAGAGTGCAGCATTGATGGAGCTAGAACAGGCTTCGGCAACTGGTGTCCAGCAACTTCCCTGAGATTGACATCTTGAACCCACAGAAATGGATCGTGCCAGATCCACCAGCTGCAAGCTCCGGATACAGCGTGCATCAACCTAACACCGCACACCATCTCTCCTGACCTAAAAGACTGTTATGACAGATGGAGCCTTGAAGTCATGGATTGAATGAACTCAATGGACAAATTAGAGGGATGGCCCATAGAGTAAGGGAATGCTATCTGTGTGTGTGTGTATATATATATAAAAGACAGGAGCAGTGGTGGCGATTAATTGAAAAATGTATGATCTGAGCATGATGCAAATGATATAGAATAAGGGGTGGATCATGGCCTGGGTTTGGCTGGGATAGAGTTAACCTTCCACAGGAAAAGTGGGAGGGGGCACAGCTGGGGCAATTGACAAGAATTAGTTATAGGGCTATTCAATACCATATGTGTCATGTCCTGAGACTATAAATTGAGGGAGCTAGTTAAGGGAGGGGCTTTTTTTCCGCATTGTTATGACTGTGGAGTGGTTCTGGGTTCTGCAGTCAGCATGGTGAGCATTTGTACTACTCCTTTGGTACTGCTCTCTTTTTATGAATGTTATTGTTGTTTTTACTCTTTTTTTTTCTCACTGTTTTATTATTGGTTTTATTGTTTTCTTATTTTGTTTCTTTTTTACACTGTTTTATTAAATCCTTGTTTTTACTCTTTTCTCACTTTTTACACTAAATTGTCCTTATCCCAATCCATGTGTTTTACTCTGTTTCTTCCAATTTTATTTTCCCATCCTGCTGGGGAGGAGTGAGCGAGCGAGCTGTGGTATGGTTGCTTAGCTGCTGGCTAAGCCACTTTAATCTTAGTAGTCTGATCCACCTGTTGGTTGTTTTGGTGTTCAGCTGTCTGCAGTTGGTCACTTGCTCAGTCCTACCCCTCAGTGAGGTAGAGAGGAGAAAAATGTAACAAAAGGCCTGAGGGTCGATATAACAATAGGGAGGGATCACTCACCAACCACGGCCCCGGGGCAAAACAGATTCAGCTTGGGAACAAATCAATTTAATTCATTAACAGTTCATTCATAGAGGACTGAAAGAGGGTAGATTTAGATTAGATATAAGGAAGAAATTTTTTACTCAGAGGGTGGTGAGGCAGTGGAACAGGTTGCCCAGAGAAGTTGTAGATGCCCCATCCCTGGAAGTGTTGAAGGCCAGGTTGGATGATTTCATAGATTTCATAGATTTCTAGGTTGGAAAAGACCTTAGAGATCATCGAGTCCAACCATCCCTAATCCCCATTAAACCATATCCTCAAGTAGATCATCCACCCTATTCTTAAACACATCCAGGGATGGGGACTCAACCACCTCCCTGGGCAGCTTATTCCAGTGGCTGACAACCCTTTCAGAGAAGAAATACTTCCTAACATCCAACCTGAATCTCCCCTGACTAAGCTTATGCCCATTTCCTCTTGTTCTATCACCCATCACTAATGTAAAGAGCCCTTCCCCAAAGGGGATGAGGCTTTGGGCAACCTGGTGTAGTGGAGGGTTTCCCTGCCCGTGGCAGGGGGGTTGGAACTAGATGATCTTTGAGGTCCCTTCCAACTCTAACCATTCTATGATTCTATGACAGGGCCAGATCTTAAAACACCTTCTCTACCCCCCCTTCTTCCCAGCTCTTCCTCCTTTCCCCAGCAGTGAAGGGGGGCAGGGAATGGGGGGTTGCAGGTCAGTTTATCATATGCTGTTTCTGCTGCTCCTTTCTTAATGGAGGAGTCTTTACACTCTTCCCCTGCTCCATTGGATCCCCTCCTCAAGGGAAATAGTCCACAGACTTCTCCAACATGAGTCCTTTCCACAGGATGCAATCCTTACCCATCAGATTGCTCCAGCACAGGCTTCTTCCCCACAGAGTCATGGCTTTTTAGGGAGCTGCCACCCACTGTGGCGTGGGGTCCTCTATGGACTTCAGATGCATCTCTGCTTTGTTGTCAGTCTCCAGTAGTGGTGGGGTCCTTTCCACGGAGACATTATATGATACCCCCCCCCCCCTTATGCACAGGCATCTCTGCTCCAGCACGGGGTTCTCCATGGGCTGCGGGTGGATCTCTGCTCCACTGTTCATCTTCATGGGCTGCAGGGGGGCCTACTTGCCATCTCACCATAGGCTGCAGGGGAATCTCAGCTCAGGCACACGTCCTCCTGCTCCATCTTCATTGACCTTGGTGTCTGTATAGCTGTTTCTCTCAGGCCTCAATTTTCTCTCTGCTGCAGCTGCACCAGGTCAGATTGGCCCAATGGACCTCAGCAGTCCGGGCAGGATGAACTCTGCCCAGTGGGTGTCCTGGAACCGGGGTGCTTTGGAGCTCTCCAAGCTGTGCTGCTGTGGCCATTTTCAGTTGAGTGGCGGCATCCCAGTGTGGGCATCTGCCTGGCCAGGGGTTCAGCCCCCTGCTTCCTCCCCTCTCTTCACCATAGGTACAGCCCTGGATCTGGTTCCTTTGCCTTAAAATCCTTAACTGAGGGTAGGTGGCTACACTGGTCTTTCTAATGATTGAGATAACCTCTGTCTATCAAGCATGAGAATAGATTTCAAGTCAGCATGTACACAGCAGTGTGCTGCAAGGTCAAGGCATCCTTTTGAAGCCAAAAGGAGCAGTTTTAAGACATATTAACAGGTTGGTTACTTTATCAGTTGGAGTACTTTGATATTCTGTTGATCATTCTCTTCTGAGAACTTAACAGTTGGGAGGCAATAGTAGGTGATGCTTTCACATGAGGCAGGTCAAGAAAAATGCTCTTCAAAAAAAGATTTTAGTGCCTCAGGAGCAAACAATGCTCCTCTGTATTAAAAATCCTTATCTGTAAAAAACATTCTCTTGTGACCCAGTTGAAGTAATTCTTTTTTTTTTTCCCCGAGAAATGTTGATGTAATTGGATTTCTCTGCTATCCCATGAATAAAGGGAGGTCCAGACTTAAAAGGAACGTAGTGGGATGCTGAGATGAATGTAAACACCTCTTATGACTCATAACAGGAAAACTAGCAAGTAAGTTTTGGAAGAACTCTAGAAGGCTTGGCAGAGGTTGTGTACTAGCTCTGGCAAAACATGAACACTTTTGGCAAAGCCACCACCAGCATAATCCTCAGTGAGAGCAAACATCCCATTGGTCCTACTAGGAAAATTAACAGAGACATTGTCTATCTATGAAAAGAAGAGCAGAGTGCCACACAGCAGCTTGTAGTTGGCTGAACCTTGGACTGAAAGGGCTAACTCCAAATTCAGTTTTACTGTACTCTTTGAAAGTGGCATCCATGGTAAGAGATCATCTCTTCCTTTTTCCATGTGTCTACTGGAGAGAGATGCAGGGGAAGGAAGAGCAAAAATTAATACTAGCACACAGTCCTGTTTTCATGAGAGAACTTCTGAGTTATCTGTCTGATTGTTAACCAAAAGGCTCTGCAAATAAGCCAAATTTGAATATGTTATGAAACAGATCAGTTGCAGAAAGATGGAAGTATCAATTAGTTAAGAAAATACATATGGAAATACAGAGGATGAAAATGTGAGAAATAGAATCTATATAATTTCATGTATACTTAGTTAGAATAACCTAATAGAAAAAATGAGAAATGGAGAAAAAGTATTTTAAAAAGAAGGGTTGAATTTTTAGAATGGCTCAAGTGGCACAACCTACAGCAATTTTTATTTTCCTAAAGCACAGTAACATTTTTCTGGAGTCCCACCTGTAGAAACCTAAATTTCCTTTAGCAGTCTAGTAGTGAGACATTTCCATCAGACTCCACGATACTGAAATTTCACAGCTTTAAGCATAAGATTATTTTATTGAGTTAAATCATATACATAGACTTAGAAACTTGAATTTAGATATTCTTTTTATAAAAATGACTGAAACAATTTTTTCTATATTTTGTACTTAATTACACACATTTGACATCTTAATATATGCTTTTGTCTTTGGTTTCTTTGGTAGTTTCAGTCAGAAAGCTTAACAAAAAAACAAACTGAACTTCTTCCAGGAAGTTCTAAAAAAAACCCCAAAACCAACCAACCAAAAAAACAACAAAAAAAGACACAAAAAACCCACCCACCACCAACAAAAAAAACCCAAGGAAACAAAAGAATTAAAATAGAGGAAAAAGACAAAGCTACAAAAGTAAGAAGATACTACTTTGACAATCTTTATTCTTTAATATGATATCTTGATTATTAAGGGACTCAGAGTAATAAAGAAAGTGGTACTTACTAGTCATTGGCTGTCTTTAGCTATACATCTTCAGAAGTCCGTCTCTGTCAGAGCTCTGGCTGAGATATTTAAACCAAGGGACTACTAAAGAGATATCAAATTATGTGAAAAGACAGCTTAAGATACACAGGGTTGGTATCTATGTTTTATTTCCAAAAATACTCCCTCAGTAAAGAAAGAGAAATAGGTATCATTCACAGGGAACATACAAGGAAAGGTAGGTGTATTTTGGGCTTCCTAGCTCCTCAAAATCATGCTTACACCCTCTGAAGATGGAAGAGTGTGCTTAGCTGTGGAAGAAGATACTTTAAAGATCCTACACAGGCTTCAGGAACCTGTGCTTGGTATTGGAACGCGTGCTGAAGTCTGCACCACAATTTTTAAAATTTTGTAATAAAAAGGAACAAGTATTCATTAATACCTACTACCCACAGAATGAATAAAACTCTGAAAACTGCTTTTGAAATCACATTGCACAGCTTTATGTAAAGCAGAAGAGGTAAGGAAGGCATCAACAGACTACTCTGATCCTCATCTGGAATATTTTTAAATAAGCTAAAATAATGGAAGTTTTTTTTCTTTTTCTGATGTATGAAGACACAACAAATAGAAAGAAAGTAAGTTCAGAAAATACAAAGTTGAAAAGGCCCTTCTGAGAGAAATACATGCCTTGTGATGACCGAATATGTGTACTCTCCTAAAAGTATTTAAAATGACATTTAAGGAAGTGGCCTGTTTGAGTGGGTTTCTCAGCCACCATTTAAAATTGAAAGTAGGAAAAAATTCCACTAACCATGGAGCATCCAGTAGTAATCACAGTTGCCCAAAGAGTAGGTGTGTAGAAGACTGTACATGGTTGGTCTGGAAAGTTTGGTCTGGATGACTTGAAGGCTGAACACAGACTTAGTGACAACTTCTGCCCCCATTTTTTTCATGTGGATTTCAATATGAAGGGAATGAAAGGAATTCTTTCTCTCAAGTAGAGCAATGCCTTCAAAAGAAATTTGCTTTCTAGTTCAGAACATAATCCTCTCCCTTCCTTGTGGTGTTTTGATTTTAAAATACCACTGATGCTTTGAGAATACAGCAGATAGACCTTTTGGAGGAATAAATTATTTAAGGAATAAATTTCTGCCTTTCCAGAAATCTCTGACAACTGGACACAAGTTTAATCAAATCACCACAGATGCTGATTTTGAAAAACTGAGTTCTAAAATATTTCTTGGTTAAAATTATGAGTTTTCTGACCTACTACTGAGCTGGTCAGAACTAAGAATTTTATAAAATTTTTAGAAAATCCCACTATGTGCATTTTTTTTTCCAACTAGTACTTTTGGACAGCAAATAAAAAGAACTGATGAGGAGTGATCCAAATCACAGAGAACTTAGTATTACATGAATCTGACCTGTAGATTCATATGTGGAGATGAAGTGGTACTGTTCAGAACTGCAGGGATGCATCAGACAGGAGATGTTTAAGGTTGACCTTGAATTTGAAAATCTATCTCCACACAGAACTCTTCTCATGAATTTGAAACAAGTGGATTTTCTAGAGGAATTATTACACTTTGTTTGCCTGTGCTCACAGAGCACATTTAGTCTAAGCAGGAAGCGCGAATCCATTAAATTTCTTCTCTACACATGTATTTCTGGCTTATAGCAATTTAAGTGAAGTTCAAGTTTTGTATTATTTCTGTACAAGCATAAACCCTAACAGGAGAACTAAACAAGTAAAAGAGATAGAAAGAAGGCTGTTGTCCAAAGAAAGCTTAAGTCTTCAGTCTGTGCTTGTGAAGTCAAAATGAGAAAGAAACAGATGATTCCCTGTATGGTTTCTTAAAACTGAATTAACTGTAGTGACAGACTTGGTTTGTTTCCAACAAATTTGTAGTCCTCTGTAATTGGGAAGAGTATTGCAAATAAGGGATAAGTAAAACAAATTCAGAAGCTACTTTGGGGGAAGGGTAAGGAGGAAGTGCTTTGGAAATGAGTTGATTAACATAAAAAAGGGAGGAGGGTTTACATCCAAACCTAGCAGTTGAAGAGGTGTCCCATGTGACATGGTTTAGTGCTCATAACTACAGCTTCCAAAAGACAAAGGCTACATTACAAACACAGAAGTAGTATCCTGTTTAATAGTCAATCTGCTGGGGAGGTGGGGGTCAGCTAAATCACCATTGTAGCTTTTAGGAACCAGGATACTTGTTTTCAAAACAAAAATATGAGCCTTTCAATACAGCTTCACTAAGTACAGTTATGGAGAAAAGCTCTTTTGAAGTCAAAACAAAAAAATTATTTAAATAGTCACTGAAATACTGATAAATACTTGTCACTGTGTCACAAACTGTAACTGGCACAGTCAGTTATTTGGTAATGTACTTTCGCAACTCCACTGTTGTAGACTCCCTTGCCTGGACAGATGATTGCTAAAATGCATGCCATGCACTTGTACAACCACTACACTGGTGTTTGGTTGCCCAAGCTATTGCCGTTCTGCACAGGATAAACTCATCCACTCACTTTCCCCCAAATCAACCCTCAGGTTAAGGAGTGTTTGAAGAGGATGTTTGGAAGAGACATTTAATGCAGTAGCTTAGCTGCAAGTAGTGTAGGCAGTTGCATGAATGCGAATTAAAATTATTCCTTCCTAATACAGAGAAATCCAAAATAAGGTGGGAAACCGCATTTGAATCATGTAGAAACTAGAAACTACATAGTTATGTCTGATGAGTTGAACATAGACTGGTAAGAATTGTCTCAGAAAAATCCAAAAATGGATTCCCTGGATGTCTTATAGGTGCCCCAGGCATAATTTGAGCATTGTGAGCACAATGAGAAAGGGATCAATGAAGTGTATTCTAGGATAAAAACTCGCAAGTTTCATTTTGGAAGGGTCCAAACTGAACTCTTACAACATTTATTTTAAATAAATGAAATATGAAAATACTATGACTTTATTTGTATATAACAATAAGACTTTAATATTTAGTCAAGGAACCATGAAATCTAAAACCTCACTACTTACATTAAGAACTCACTCATTACAACTCAGTAATGATAAAATGACAAATTCTCTGAGGTATATGAAAACACTTGTATGATTATGGTGTGGCTCTTTGAGTGGAAGCAAACTTGTGCCTTGGGATCTCGCTATTTCTAGTGCATAAGGCTTAGGCGTGTCAGGAACATAACAAAAGCATTAGGTGCTTGTTTGAGTTCAACTTCATTAATATCTGTCTGGGGCTCAGAGTTAAAATGTGTTAGCTTTACAGTAAGGATCAATTGAACTGATCTATTCATTACCCTGGAACATTATTAACACCTGCATTTAGGCAGAACATCCTGCTGTTTTAACTAGCGATAGATGAGTCAGACTCGATTACAAATTTTTTTTTGTCATGAGCCACAAATACATTTAAGAACTATTTCAGTGCTACAAGGTATTTCATGTTAGAGCTAATGTTTAGCACAATCCAATTATTTCACAGTAACAATATTCTCACTAGTGACACCACAACAGCAAAACAAAGGCTAAAGTTTGACTTTTAAAAATAGCTTTTTAATGGCCACGCCTCACTAAAATACTTATGCTGAATATTGCCCATGCCTACCTTTTATACATGTTAGAGTTGTTAATATAAGCAATAGAGAACTCCAAAAAATACAAAAGGGCATTACTGAATCATTTAAAAAAATACTTATTTGTGATTAAAGTTTTGTCAAAAACTATTGTGATCTTTTATAGCTGCAGATAATGAAAATACTCAAGAATTATTCTGCAATTTTATAGTACTGAAGTGGAAGATTAAAAATAATAATTTAATTCTTATTTATTTAGATTGTGGAAGTGTCTGTGTTTTCTTAAAGAGTACAATATTGTTAGTGTTAATTCTAAAAGCTTGACAATATCCCTTTGTTAGGTAAGCTACTGCAACAAATTTCCACATATAACGTATATGTACAGAACTTGTACTCAAAGGGAGAAAGCAGTAAGAATAAAAAAAAAAATCAATAATTATAGTTATGTATGTAAAAATCTATAGCCATACAGTGAAAAAAATACTACAAAGCTATGTTAACACAAAGGAGTAAAATTCTGTTACTGTATCAATTACTGCACTGCAGCAATTACTTTTTTTTAAACCTTTTTTTTAATGTAAAAAAAAAAACCCAACCCTTATCTTGGTACATGCTGCTGCCAATGATGTGGTTCATGCTGGTAAACTCACGACTGCTACTCAGAGACTGAGCCCTGCAGATTACAGCTGCAACCTTAGGCTTTCTATTTCATATCTCTGAAAATGATCAGCCCATGTTATACACAGCTAACAGGAATTTGTTTCCCAAAAACGAACTCTGCTACCTTTTTCTTTCGCAGCAAGTAATCTGAATGTTTGTGATAGGCAAAACAAAACTAGATATTACTCTGGGCAGTACAGAAGGGGAAAATTCAACTCTTAACTACTAAGAATCTTATTCAATTTATTCAATAATCTCTAATTAATTTTAGAAGTCTATATTATATATTATAGCCAACATCTCATCAAGGAGCATGTGTGCCCTTTGGCATATTACACAATATAGTAATGGTCCAAATTCTCTCAACTAAGACAACTTTAGACTTCAGGTTTCTATTGTTTAATTATAATTTCTTTCTGATAATTTTATTCTAATAAATACCAAAAAATTGAAATAAAAACACCTCTTTGCTATTGGGAAAGCCAGGAAACAATTTGTTTATGAACAAGGAAACATTTGTATTACCTATTAAAAATAAGATTCTTTAATATAAATAGCATCAGAAATGGCTAACAGACTAGTGACAACCTCATTTTAGACCACATCTGTATGAAATTCTTGTTTTTATCATTCAGGAGTTTCCTTGTGAAGTATTTTCAACTCTTTCTACTAGTAACATGTGACGTCGTACAACCCCCTCTATTCTCAAAGTATGAAATTCCCACTAAAAAAAACTGTTCCTGGCTCCAAGAAATACAGTATTTCATTGTTTGCTACAAAAATGTCCTGCTTCCAGAGCTGCAGGGGTGACTTGTGCTTTTTCTACTTCTCCCTACTTTAGCAATACCTACTTAGCACAAGGTGTGGCTTTTTGTACAGTGAAGAAAATAGCATGAACAGTGACAACAAAAAGGTGAGAAAATATTTCTGTTCAAAAAAATTCTAGTGGTGAAACAGTAAAAAGGCATTTCCCATAGGAACAATTACTAACTACATTCTGAGGAGTTATTAATCAATTCAGTTTAATGTTTTTTCTGTACATGAGAATATTTTGGAATACTGTTACTATTCCTCACAAATCGAATAATGCATTAGAATTCTGCAAGCTAGTTTCATAAAAACAGCCTCCTACCATAAATTAAATTTGTAAAAGAAAACAAACATAAGAGAAAGATTTACTTATTGAGGAACACCTGTTTTAGATAAACACATTTGAAAACACAGCAGGGTTTAATACTCCTCTTAAAAGTTTAGCTGTTTTAGATTTTTTCTGTTTGAAAATCTGCTGCTTTTGTTACTCTCTAGAAAGGTGAACTGCTTATGAAAGGCTTGTGGCAACATAGTCAAAACGAATCATCGAATGGTTAGGGTTGGAAGGGACCTTAAAGATCATCTAGTTCCAACCCCCCTGCCATGGGCAGGGACACCCTCCACTACACCAGGTTGCCCAAAGCCTCATCCAACCTGGCCTTGAACACTTCCAGGGATGGGGCATCCACAACTTCTCTGGGCAACCTGTTCCAGTGCCTCACCACCCTCAATGTAAAAAATTTCTTCCTTATATCTAATCTAAATCTGCCCTCTTTCAGTTTAAAGCCATTGTCCCTTGTCCTATCACTGCACGCCCTTGTAAAAAGTCCCTCTCCAGCTTTCCTGTAGGCCCCCTTGAGGTACTGGAAGACTGCAAAAAGATCACTCCGGAGCCTTCTCTTCTCCAGGCTGAACAGCCCCAACTCTCTCAGCCTTCATAGCAGAGGTGCTGTGAAATGCTTCTGAAAGCTTTCAATAGCATTTTTTCAATTTATAAAATGTGAAAACCTTTTTCAATTAGTAAAAAAAATAGGCTAATATACAAACATTATTTTTAAAATTCATTTGTGAAGGAATGTAGCGTAATTACCCAGATTCATACCCACTCACTCCTCAGATAGTGGTAGATATCTCCTTTTCACACAAACCTCTCTATATTAACCCAGAGATATGCATACGTGGCCAGTTAGCCCAAGTAGAATAGTCATTCAGCTTTCCTCAAATTTAAACTATCATAAATTATCATTTGGACAGCATTAGAAAGAAATTGAAGCATACAAGGAATAAACTATAGTTTCTTTTTATATCAAAATGTACCCTTGAAAATGTGTTTGGCACAGTGCTAAATCATATAGTTAATACTAAATAGTGCAGGATACAATAAAACTCTGGAGTTAACTTGTGCTTACACCCTTTAAGGGATAAAAGTAAAAAGATACCAATTATTCAGAAGTCAGCCTATACAAACTGTATAAACAATATTTTATGTCTTGTTTTGAAAAACACTAATATAGTAAATTTTACATAAAAGACTGCAAAATAATATAAATGGATTTAAACAGATCTTTACAATAAGAAATTCAAATGCAAACAGACAAGTAACAAAGAGAAGTAAAAAAATTTATTGCAGTACTTGTTCCACCAGATTTGCTGGGGATCCCTTTTCTTGTATTATTTCAGGGTGACCTAATACATCAAAATCTACATTTACAAAAACTCCTCCTGCAGATAGGTCATAGATACTGCATGCTTTTTTTTTTTTTTTTCTCTTCAACAGAATAAATTATATATCCAGGAGATTCTGCCATTTTACAGCCTAGAAAAACAATGCTTCCCTGGAAACTGGGCTAAGCTAAAGAAAGCCATCCGCTGCTAGGTTAAACTCCAAGAACACTTTATTAAGAACATTAACAGACTAATTTCCAACATTCACTTGTTTATTTTTTTAAACAGAAAGTTTTTTTTCAAGATATAAACAATTTTTTGTTAAACTATAATACAGTGGGAGTAAAAATGAACTGAGAAGTTTCTGCTGCACAACAGCGAAGGAAGCTCCCACATAAATGTTTACCAAACATTTCCTTCTTTTTTCCTGTGTCCCAGGTTCCATTCTTACTCTTCATTTAACTGATTTTTTTTTTTTTTCCCAGAAAGTTGATATTTCAAGTTTTTCTGTTATTTCAATTTGGCTGCATGTACAAATTCATTAGCTGGAAGTTCCATCCTTGGCAGCATACAGCGATCGTAAAGTCTGAACAACTTTATTAGTCAGTTTATTAGCACTCGTTAGAGCAATTTTTTTGTAAATAATGTCTGACTCTTTAATAGTGTCTACCCAAGGCACCAGTTTGCGGCCATCACGGCGCTTAGCCTCAGTCCAGGAGCCACTGTAGGAGCCTGCCATCCACTGAACACTGAAGCCATTGCTGGTTTTCTGTACTACTCTTGCAATTTGTGGTCGGTCTTTGTACTTTGGACAGCAAATAGCGATGACATCCATGACATCAACACTTTCATTCATCTGTGCTGCCAACTCCGTAGAGTCTGAATTTCGTTTTGACCTTCTCAATGACTAAAACATTAGGGGGGAAAAAAGACCAAGTGTTACACAAAAGAACTTTAGTGAAATTATTGCTTTTATTGCTTTTAATCCCTTGACGCCGGGAGTTGGGATTTCCCAGCACACATTCCATTGCCGGCAATGAGACGCACCGCGATCGCCAGCGCCAAGGGGTTAACATATCCTTGTAAAACCACATATTCTTAATTTGTACCCGTGTCTTTATCTCTTATTGATATATAAAATTATATATACACATGAATCATAAAGCTACATAAAAACTTGGCAACAATAAAAAGGATAACACACAGTACATTCCAAAGGAAAATTAATAAATTTTTATCCGGGATAAATCTCATTTTCTAGGTTTTTTTTTTTTATTGTCTTTTCTGTTAAACTTTCTACAAAAGTTGTATAAACGGTTAAGTAGAGAATCTCTATCTACAAAATGCTTTCTTTCATGTGGATTACATTACTTGGTGTACATTTAATATAATAGACTAACATTTATAAGCACATAAAAATATTTTTACGTAATACGCTGCGAAATACGTTGACTCCTCCTCCGCCTCACCCCTGAAGTGCCTCCTCCTCTATCCTCCCCATCACTTTCATCGTCATCTGTCTCAGCTGTATTGTTTTTAGGGCTGCCTCCTCCAAGCAGCGAGGTAATTGCTTTGTTCCGAGCATTTGTGCTAGCTGACACCTCTCCATCTTCTTCCTCTTCATCAGGATCCAAATGTTCCATAAGGAGCTTGAACTATTAAAAAAACGCAGATCAGTCTACATTTCAACTTTAAAAATAGACATTCATATCACACTACATTAAATAAAAATCAAATGAAAACATAAAGAAACAGGGTAAAACAAATGGCAGACAACTTCAAACTTCAACAGCTTATGTTTTGTTCTATAAACTTTTTACTTTCATTTTCTAGTAGATATGTAAAAGTTTTCTTCCTGTGTTTCCAAAATTGTAAGTTTTCTCTGCTTAATATTTTAAAGATTTAAGGAGGGGGGAGGGTTTAGGGGAGGGAGAAAAAAAAAAGGTAAATACACTAGATCTAGTCTCTGTTCCTATGATGGAAACAGTCAGGAATAAAGTGAACAAGTTATATGGTAGAGGTATAAAAGATGGATAAGAGAAATTAGAAAATATTCTAAAGATGAATATCCTCTAGTTGAAATTAATGTGTTTTTTGTGTTTACATTTATTAGAAGACTTTGAAAGATAATCCTGCTAAACATCCTGAAAGGAAAAGGTGAGTTATCAGTATATCGCATAATATTACCAGGCACTTAACATTTTGAAATGTTCATCCAATACATCAGCATCTACTTTCAAGTTTATACTGTGTTACCTAGTTTGAAAGGGTTTCAAATTTTCTGCAAAGCAACTTTACTTACATCTAAGTACTGTTTTACTATACTCCTCTTGACTTCTTCAGTGATCTTGGAATTAGCCATATCGCTCCGCAGAAAATCCAGAGTTTGTTTTGGATGGAAATGAACTCCTGTCTTCCTGTTTATCGCTTTATCATAAACTTTTGCAGATTCAGATGGAGAATATTTCTGAATTTTACTGTTTAAAGAAAACAAAAGGGAAGAGCTTTTAAGGAAAGTCCAAAGCAATTTCAAGGAAAAGCTTTTAAAATCTTCAATATAAGTAGTCATATTTTAATCATTCCGTCTACAATAGACATCCTGGTAAGAAATGAAATAATTGCTTTTTCTGAGCCAAAATTTCATTGCATTCAACCTACTACATTTATGTTTTTTCTCTTATACAAATCTATTGCTTAAACAATTATTAACGATCAACTTTAAAAAACCAAAACACTTCCAAACTCAATCCTTACAAAGAGCTCATTAGATAACAAGACAGCCTATTATGTAAATATCCTTACCTATCAGAGAATCCACAGAGGTTCTTTAAATGCTGTTTCAGCATCAAAAGTAATAATATGCCTTGGGAGACATTTGCAAATTCAATTAAAGGAGCTGAATTTTCTGGTAAACATTTCATCACAGCATTTATATCATTTTCTTCATCAGAATCTGAATCAGAGTCTACTCGTTTCCGTAACCTCCGAGGTTTAGAAGCTTCCTCCTCACTTTCGCTCTCGCTACCACTGTTACTGTCACTCTCAGTCTCCTCATCTGATGAAGGCTTTCTTTCCTTTTTTTTGTCTTTCACCATAGACTGCAAGACAGAGAAGTTAACACACATTACAAAATTAGGGTATGTAGCATCATGTACATTTCTAAAAAAATCTTTCTAAAATCATTATTGGCTTAAATTAGGAAGAATTCCCTGAACAATGTTATCAATTCATAATTTGATATTCAAAAATTAAAATTATTTATGGCAAAAATATGCTGAATTATAACCCAAGGCCCTTGAAAAATTGATCCAAAGTCCACATCTTTTTGCAAGGTGGTTACAGAAGGAACTGAAGTAATAAGTACTTCACTGGCATGTTATTCTTAAAAAGACTGCACAAGTTTGTTAGCGGAGACAGTAAAATGCAGTAGAAGGCCAAATACAATAAATCAGGAAGAAAATTCCATTTTTGTTTCACCTGAATATAATTTTTGCATGTTACATATATTTCCATATGTACTTTGGTACAGACTAGTCCAAGCTGGTTTTAATCCTTGTCTCTGTTAAAATTCTATGACACTAATTACACTGCTGACCAGAGAAACCCCCAAGTCATCATATACAGTATTACTAATAATCAGTTCTACTACTTGTAGAGCTACAGAATTTCACACTTGCATTATTACCACACATAGTATGATTTTTCATAATGCAAAATGTAAGATGTCCAAAGTAGGATCTCATCCTCTATGTGCTGGTGTTATACACCTGTCCCCCATCTAAAGAATGTACTATCTCTTTCTAGCAGGTTAAAAATTGACTTTGGTAGGGTGAGAATTCAAAGCAGTGTACTTTCCAGGTATCAACTCTGACTTGTACTTACTGGTTGGATTGGAAATTCTAGAAATGGGTTTGTTTCCTGACAGTTTGGACCTTCTACTGTTAAAGTTGTCCAGGAAACGAAGACACTGAAGTCTTTAAGAAAGAGGCCTTTTTCTTACAGGGTTGTGTATTGCCATAACAATAGATACTATACCATTATTGGGGTTCTTATATGATACCTTAAGAAAAGACATATCGTGTACTCTTTTCTTGCAATAAACAATGTATTTAAAGTCTCCCAAGGCAACACACATGCAACTGCCATCAGGTACTTGACAATAAAAGAAACAGCAAACTGGATTTTATTATTAAAATTATACAACCAACCATAATAAATCAATATTTCATGATGATTCTAGGTTCATGTATTTCCCAGATGCATGCAATTAATATTAATTCAAATTAACTCAGCAATATTAGGGCATGATATAGATTTAATATTAAGATCTCAAAATTTGACATTCTTTTTTAATAACATAAGCAGCAATATAAGGAAAGTTTTTAACTAGTGTCTACCAGATACAGGCCAGAATAGAAAGAGGTTTTTTTTCAACTACCAGTTACAAAGTAAAGCTACTGGTCCATATCATAATAATGGAACTGTATTCACTGAAAAATTGACCAAATTATAGAGAAGCTTATGTTGCCACCATAATAAATATACTAAAATATAAATGCACATACCTCTTTAAATGACTGTAGTAGATTGCTACCAGAAACTGATAGTGTAATGTCTATATGATGCATTATAAAGAGTGGCTCTTCCTGTGTTTGATAAGGAAAACAGGCTAGATTGTCTGCTATGTACAAGAGCATATTCACCTCTGTTTTCTGGAAGTTAAAAAAAAGTAAAAAGTACATATAAATATACATACAAATATCTTAGATTTATACACTTATCCCGTGTTCCTAACAGTCTAGAGCAAAAACATGATCACAAATTTTATTCTACATACCCCCCAAACCCACTCTAAACAATATGTATATATGCAAAATTTAGTCATACCTAAAGATACATTATTTCTGATCAATCCAAACTGAGTACAGAAAGGTACAGAATGATGCAAAAGTAACAAATGCATTCTATTATATAGATAAATACCTTATATTACAAAGTAAAATAAAATACTTTAGGGAAATAAAGTTATCAAAAATTATGTCATAAAAATACATTGTAAAAGAAGAATTTAAGCTTGTAATGCTATATTTTCTTTTTAAGTAAAGGAAATGTGATGCTTACTGCAGTATCATCAAAGAGGTTGAGTAAAGAAATTAGAAACGCTCGTCTGTGTTGACGGTTTCCTCGGATCATGGAGTATAGGTGTGAACACAATGCATTGGATGATTCATCATGTCTAAAACCTCTTACAGGATCCTTTGGGCAGGTATTGATTGCCTGTTGTACCTGGTAAGACATCTTCATACCAGCCACTGCTTTCATCTGAAATGGAAAAGTATTTATTTTTATTTAAACCATTGCTTTCAAGCAGTAAAACTGAAAGTGGAAAATTAAACAAATGCCTGTCAACAGAAACTGCTAGCTCATCTTTTAGCTTATTTCCTTTTAAGTGGATGTTCATCTGAAGTTTATCTTTCAAATATGAGCACTGAGGTGCACTACTACCTTTTGAGTTGGCAAACAGATTAAAACAGAATTTGTGGCAGAGATCAAAATGTCTTGTGAACTGGTTTCACCTTAAATTCTATGTTGGAAACCTACAGCTAGTCTGTTTACCCACTGCAGCCAAGTATTCCATTTTAAACAATTTTCAAGAATACTGAAATATTTTCATACATGAACAGAATATTTTACCAAATGTGTATGCTTAATATCACTTGTAGTGAAACCAACAACTGAGTCCATATTAGTACAACAGGACTGACAAACAGAAATTGAGGGTTTTTTGCATATATTCTGTAATTTCCAGCTGATTTTACTTACTTCAAGGCTCCTGCTCTAGTTTCAGAACAAACAATCTCTAGCTAGGCTACATATCCAACTCTCCTCATACCATCTCTGCTTCTGTACATTGTCTTAAATCCCAGCTGCCTACATAGCAAATGTCATCTGCTACCCTTCACCTACTGGATTAGGTATCTGTTTGGATGCCATGAGCAGTGCAATGCTCCAATTTCAGTGTAATAGAATCAGATTTGGGAAGTTCCACAATGTAGTACACATGATGAACCAAGACTAGGGCTTTCTGAAATAAGGAGAGGGTGCTGCGGTTCAATTTCAGATCTTAAGCAGAACTAATGGCACTATGCCACAACTCCACATGTTCTCACTTAGCCGTCAGATTTTCATTTCAGCAAGATCCCTCAGTTCTTAACATCTTCCTATGCTCCTTCTGCTTAGATTACAATTTATAAAGCCTTGATGCCTTAATGTTCTAATACGTATACAATAAGGACTTCTACTTTTACAAGGTGTTCTCTTCCCTAATCTACTGATACAGGAAAATCATTGCTAAACATTATGAAACAGCTGTCCTTACCTCTTCTCAAATAAATGCTCTTATGTACTATTCAGTGAGGAAAGCACTACTGTGAATTATAAAATAAAGGAAATTTTAGACTGGAAGAGATGCTTCAAATTATTATATCCTTTCTATTTCTAAGAACAGAAATATCCAAACAGGGGAAAGAGTCGGGATCTTCTTTACAACTGCTTATAGTTATTGCTTATTTGTTACTTTATATTCTTTTTCTGCAGCTGAGGCCTATTCAAGTGTTAAGTCACCAGAGAACATAACAGTATTTTGTAAAATGATAAATTAGAATTACTTACGTGAATGAACCCAGCATATTTTTTGTCTATTTCCACCAATTGCTGGTCAGCTTTGTTTCGCATAGAGGGCTCTGGATCTGTGCCCATAGCAATTAAGTATGGCACACACTTGAAAAACAAATGAAATGATTATTCAGAGTCATTGTACCTCCTCTTTCTCACTCTTTGTTCTTCTATTACACTGTTGTTGTTTTTATATTCTGACTACTGCAGAAACTAGGAAGCTCTATGCAACTTACTACCTGACTACTTTTTGCAAGCAAATAGTACAAAATATACAAGAGACCAGCATGATAGAAGTTGTGCGAGGTTTCAGGTAGTATTTCCATTTCTCTCAAACTCTAAAGTCAATTTACACTACAAAAAAATGCCATTTTAAAAAAAGAAAACACCACTTATGACTGAACGACACTGGCTAAACAACATAAAACAGATTTCAAAATATGCTTTCTGTAAAGACCCCTTGCTACAATAAGAAATTACTCTAACATAGCTGGAAGAGAAAAACTAGAAATGTATCTAGCAAGTATAAAAACCTCTGTAAACCTGAATAACAAAAACCCCCATCATAAAAGCCTACCATACCTGAACAGGATGGATGAGACCCTGGTTTAACGTCAGTGCAATGACATTTAGAGCAAAGTGGCGTACACTGGACTGGGTATGAAAGAAAGCCTCAAGGACCTGTTTGAGATACAGCTGCATGATGGAACTACTCATCCCTGAGGAAATATCACCCATTTCTTTCAGGTCTTCCTGCTTTGCTACTTTTTTCCCTGTAAAAAGGATAAAAGCAATACCACACTCATCACAGTATAATTATTTACTTTGCCATTACCTGATGCATACTGATCTTTAAGCTTTACAATACATACACATTTCAGCTGTTTTAGAATGGTTTTATGATCTCATGAAACATAGAACAGTCTGACGGCAAATATACTTCAAAAAACTAGAGAGACATGACTTTAAAGTCTTGTTCTTCAATAAAGGTTTTAATTTTAAAAATTTCTTACTTTGTATTCCTTATTTTGTATCTGCAAATTAACCTTAAAGAAGATTTTGATAAAAAGTATTACTATCATCATTACAATTATGCATTCCTGATTGCTTTCAAGATTTATACATCTTGAAAGTAAATAATCTACACTTCTCAATATACCTATGCATATAATGAATTTTTGAAAATTATTCTAAGATACTTTGTGTACAATATTATTGATTAGATAACAATCTTAAGTGACTCAGTTCACGTATATAGTAATTGTATGCAAGAAAGTTAGGTTTTGCATGCCTCATTACCACGGAAGAACTCAACACTTACAGTCTCTGTCTGCCTGCTGCATACGTGTATCCTCCTCCTGCAAGTAGGTCTGGAGGTTTTTTAACACCTGGATTTTTAAGTTTACTGAACAGTTCTTATCTGAAAGAATGCTGTTGTACAGAGTCTTCACTTCCTGTTCAAACATTAAACTTGGGTGCTGTATAAATGCAAATCCTAAGGGTGGAAAAGAGGAAATATTCCACATTATTATCTAGAAATTATATTTCTGCTTTTTAAGTCTTTCTTCAAAATAGAGGCATGAAATTTATCTCCTCCCAACAGCATAGCTTTTTCTAGTACAAATACTATTGCTTTTTCATATGGATACCATTCAAAGCTTATAAGGAGTTCTATTAGCCGTAACAGTTCTATTAGCCATAACTCTGTCTGACAGATAAAGATGAGGTGCCGACCCAAGGCAGTTGCACTAAGAAGAGTTATACAGGTCTGGAAGCATGTCCAGCATACTGGTCTGCATCTGAATAATTAGGAGCTCTGCCAAGAGCAAGGAAGGAACATTGCTAAAAATTACCCATTGCTTTTCTAATATATTTGGAGAAAAGCATTCTGCTTAATCTATGAAGAGTTATTCATATGGAGGCAAAGTAAATGTGGAAAAATTGATAAATATAATTGGTATTTAAAAAATAAAATCTTAACAGAAAAATCATAGCGAACATAGTAAAATACAATTTATACCTCTCACTGTTATTATTCATATACCTATTAAGGTCTTCTCTTGAAAACTATCTGAAGCATTCCCAAGACTACATCTGTTGGAAGATACACACTTATAGAACTGCTTTTAGCTACAGCTTTACACCCTTGACAAAGAACTGATTATTCTTAGTCAGGGAAGTTTATTTCATAAAACCTTTGATCTAAATTAGTGACAGTATATATCATTTTAGATCACGTATGTAGATTTAGAAGTGCTGCTGACAAACTCTTACAGAGTTTCATGAAAACACAGTAATGGGAACATAACTTCCCAATTTAAACTATGCTTAACTATCTGATTCTTTTTTTTTTAAGACTGTGAGAAAAACAGACATTAAGTGTATTTTTCATGACCACAGGAAACTAAGATTCTAAATGAACACTCAGAAAACATAAACATAAAAGAAGAATGGGGGGAAAAATGAAAGCAAATAAAATTATGCAAAAGCAATGTATAAAAGTGGCTGTAACAAAGGGAAGACTGAGTCAGGTTTTAAAAACTGGCTCTGTGCACACAGAAAAGACAATGTAGGTAAAGGCTAAGTCTAGGGCAAGACCTCAGTGTGTTTAAGATCTCATTTCAGTCTCAAAACAGGAAGAGGAGAGAAGGCAGAGGAGATGGAGGGGAAAGAGGAGAAAGGAAAAAGGAATGATGCTCCTCTTTGGAGTACGTAGTATAATTGTGCATTCTATATAGGTGTATATTGATGTTTATAAAACTTGACCACATCTGAGAAAATCCAATCCATTTATTAAGGTTAATTTTAAAAATGAAAAGCACTTGCATGTATGTGTAACAATCCATAGCTCTTCCTTTCCTTCATTCGCTTACTTAAAAGAGTCTAAAACCACCAGTATTCTCAGGGAAATTCTCATTTTTCCATCCTCTGTAAGCAGGGAAGAAATCTTACTTAGCATAAGAATTTGTCATAGGAGATGAAAAAAGGCATCTGCTGTGTTCTTTTAAGGACTGACTTCACATCTCAGGGCTGCCCTCACACCACTTCTCTTCATACCTTTGTTTTCACTCTCTTAAGAGCAAGCACTGAACTTGGCTAAGACATTCATTACCTGTTAGATACTTACAGGTTTAGCTAAATTTACTAACAAAATTTTGTATCCTCAATCTGCCTTGCAAGTACATATCTGGAAGAGAAGCATAACCATAACCATTAAGCTTATGGTTAAGCCTAATCCCTCAACAGCAGTGACACATCCCAAAGTAAAGGCTGAAACGGTTGAGTGACTTTACTGAAAGGACACACTAATAATTACCGATAGGAAAGCACACACTCTTCACGCGATGCCTTCACTGCATATAAATGTTGAATTAGCTTACTAGTCATTTTCACCTTATTGCTGCACACAAATGTTGAATGGATTTGACAACTTGACTCAATTACCAGTCTGTAAGTTAGAACTTTGCACTGCCTACCACATCTTTGTATATCCAGCAGCTACCCTCAAAATAGAACCAGTACTTAGATGAGATTAATATATCACTGAAAACAGTTGTCTGAGGTTTAATTAAAATAAAGACTGACATGCTTACAGGCAGAGAAAAAAAAAATAAATCTGAAGAACGCCTACTGATAGCCACCCTTGTTTTCTCCTCTTCCCCCAAACTGATCACAGTTCAGTCTGTAATTTAGAAAGATTTTTGACGAATGCAACATTCTCAGCATCCATGAATAAAGCAATCATGTCTACGGTTAGGAAGACAGCCCCTATCCCACATGCAATATTCTGTAGAGGACAATTAAATTAGAATGGACTATAGTAAACATTGTGCGTCTTGATACAATGCCTATAAAAATCTCCAGCTAGTCCAGAACACTGTAGGCATTGCTCCTGCAACAGAGGCAACTCTAAAGCCATTAATCTCACTCAGCTGTCTGAAATGGTTTCCTTATAGAATATCAAATCAAGATTCAGTCTCAGTCCTTATCCTCAGACTCCTCCCTAGCCTGAACTGAAGCAGGATATCTAAAAAGCCACCTAAACAGCAGCATAAGGAGGCAAATTCTTGTCCACAGTTAAATCATACAATGCAAGCTCACATGCATGGGAGACAACTTTCTTTAGGCTAAGCCATAACCATGAAGTGAACTCTTCCAGAAACCAAGGCCTATCTGCCCAAGATTCTCTCACATGTACAGTTTTCATCCTTGAGCAGAGGATGAACATGATACAAACCACTCAATAGCAGTTCATGTACTGCTGCAAGTCACTGAGATGCCATACTAATGCTTTAAGATAAAGAATCTATTTAAAATTGAAATACTGCCAAAATCCCAAACCAAACTGTAATATTTAGACTATGACATCATCTCAATGCTTTGTGAAATCTCACAGAGCATCCCCCAGTTGGTATAAACTGCCAGAGTTCCCTTGACTCCTGTGGAATATCTGCCCCTACACTTAAAATTCTCAAAATTTTCCAGTATTTTTTCTAGTTAATCTTTAACCATACCTTGTGGACTGAAAAACAAGATTTGGAGTTACAACATACTTGCATGTGGGGAAAAAAAATAACATCTTCATTACTTTGGAAACCTGATGCTTTTTAAGACTTGGTCACACATCAAAAAGGCATTCACTGTCAAAAGCATCCACTCTGCTGCAGGAGTATGCAACTTCAAAGCATTCCTTTGATTACATTTCTATAGCCAGTTCTCAAATAAAACATGCAGTGAACTTTGATTTTAAACAAACTCCCCTGCCACTACACAAATAAATGAATTCCTGCTGAAATGCATGGATTTTTACTATAGCATAATAATAAAAACTGTTCATATTTCTTACCAAGGCCAATAATGGCTTTTGTCTGTACTTCTTCATCTGAATGCTTTGTAAAATACATCAGCAGTTCAAGTACTTTATCCTTAATGTTAACCTGAGGAAATTAAAACAAAAATAATAGGTATCTGAAGATGAAACAGATGTTTTTAATCTCTTATAAAAAGCATAAATATCAAAAAGGAGAAACATAATCTTACTGCATGGCCTTTGCAAAACCATGTATTTACAAACTAAAAAGCTATATTATATGCATTATGAAAAAATACATAGCTTTGAGGGACTAGGAATACTGTGCTTTCAAATTGAAGTGGAGCATTCAATATACATAAGACGTGGAGAGAAAATACAAGTTATTTTACCTTACTGTTGCCCTTAAAATCTTCCTGATCAAAATCAAAATGCCGACACAATGCTCCAACAGTGAAAAGTGATCTAAGGAGTGCTGGTTTATTGGCAGTAAGTATTGTACTGTTGGGGTCTTCTTGGTGTTGACTTTTTAATTTCAAAAGTGCACCTACAGTAAGATAAAAGTTTTGATCACCATATTTAATCATGGTGCATTCCTAAGAGAAGACCTGTAGCCAAAATGAAAAGTGACAATTACACGTTGTGATTTTACTTACCATAGTATCTATTAAAACAGGCCCACACAAATTTATAGTTCTGTGTGACCTTGTTCACAACAGCCCCAAGACAGCTCACACAATGCTGAACAACCTAGAATCAAGAACAAATGAGTTATATGAACAAGAGTTAAAACTGAGATTTTTGTGAAGTTATGTAGGAAAAAGCTATGCAGAACTAAAACTAAGGCTCTAACAGATATAATGTCCATCTCCTAGACTACTCTGAAAACCTGCCCAAACTTATAATTGTTAAAATATAGCAACAACACATACAAACACCAGTAAACCAAGAACATTGATTTTTCATGGCTCAAAAGTTATCTTCATAATGAAGAGAGAATTTCTTTAAATCAAAACCATGTATTTCACAATGTGAAATGGAATCAACTGAACAGTAGCAATTAAAAGCTTACAGTCATGCCATATTTGATGATGAGTTTCATGAGGTCTTCCTCAATAGTGGCAAGAAAGGTCTCACTTGGGTGCTCCATTAGTGGCACTACAAGTTCTAAGATTTTTGCAACATTGCAGATCACCATGAAATCATTCTGGGTCTGAAACAACAGTATTTATAGCATTTAACATTTCTGGCCGTGTTACCTATAAGCTAAGTATTATTAATATGCATTATGTAATACATATGTATTAATATTACATAACACATATCAATATAATACAATTACATAAAACATTAATATAATACAATTACACAATAGTATAATACAATTATGTATCTTATGTAATATACGTGGTAAAGATTTAAAAGAATATTTATATAGTTTACATCTGCTTTTAAATTACATATTTTTTTGAAAGCAAGTTCTTGTTTTCTACACAACTTTTGGAAAAAAAAAAAAATCTGTAGAAGCAGAACTTCACCTCTCATCAAGGCTGTGACAGACCTGAAAACTTTTGGTCCTGATAATTTTTTAGAGCCCTACAACAAATCTAGGAACTCTTCCTGACACATGCACACTAGAGAACACACAACAACCTGGCAACAAAATAGATAATAATGCGCACGAATATAGAGATTACAATAAAAATAATTACTGGCTTACATTATCATGACTGTATATGTATTGTAAGTGAGGAATCTATGAAGAACATTTATATATTAAATATACATTCTGCTAGAAATTGACTTTTTTGAACAAATCAAGCTCACTAATCACAATAGGATAATTCCCAAATGCTACTATCAAGTTATTTAACATGTTCAAGCTGACAGCAGTAACTACAATTCATCTCAACCTGTATAAGCACAAAGGTTATGTCATGTACTAAAGAGATGTTGCAGCAAATAAATAATCAGATAACCCTTTCCTATACTGTTTGATCAGAAGCAGCTCTAAAAATCTGTTGTAGATATGCCTAGAGAATGCTCCAGGGCTGAACCTGTCAAATGCTAGGCTATACCTACAAGCTAAGCCGATAACAAGTATTCTCAAGCCTGCCCTTCCCTGAGCAGCTGACCTAATGTAATGGATTGCTGCCACCCACCCAGTCAAGGTCTTCCTTGAGCCGTGGCTGCATGATCCTGCCCTGCTCCTTCTGCCAGATCAGGGGTTTATCAAAATCTTCACTGAGACAACTGTGCTAATTAAAATGGTAGAAAGCGATGCAATGTTTCAGAGGAGGGGGGCCATTTTACCGCAGTGGGGAATTCAGCATTATAACTCTCTACCATTTTTGTGAGCTAAACTGTCTTACAGGGGAATACAAAAACATCAGAGCTAGGGAAGGGAGAGGTGAAATGCTGAAGAGGATAGAGCAGGACATTTTCCTTCTGATATAGCAAATATATGTTAGATCACTCTATCTTATGGAACCATACCTTTAGTCTTGAGATTCATATGTTAGATCTTAACTACTTTTAAGAATGTGACTATAAAACAAAACAATTTTAAGAAATTATTTCATAACAGATGAAAAACTGGGTTTTAGTTCTCAAGGGAAAGAGGCAGCACAGGTTTCAGTTTCATTTGGCTATAAAATGTGGAGGTAGAGGGTGAGGAATAGCATCTTAGAAGCTACAGAGATCATCAAAAGGACCTAATATCTTCAGAAGATATGATGCTCATGAAACAGAAACACAATTTTTATTTCTCTTTTCCTACCTTCAATTTCATCAAGCATACAAGACAGACATTAATTTCCATGCTTAATTATCTGGGGAAAAAAAAAAGATTGATTTTCTAATTTTCTCTACTTACACTACATTTAGTGGTCAGGTATGGCTGCATGGTCATGGCATGTTTGACCATTAGCTGGGGTCTGATTTTGCTGAATAAGAACAAAGTGGTTATGCAAGCAACCAAACGACCAGAATTCACACCTTTGTTGTCAGAATCTGAAAAAAAATTAGAAAATACACAAAGTAATGTTTGAGCAATGAAAAACATATGGCCAAAACATCATATGAATAGCTCTTTCATAACATGTCTTTCAAGATCAATAAAGAATATTCTTATTAGATTAGAGATGAGAACATAATGTGTTAACATTTGTATGCGATTACAAAATATGTGAAATAAGAAGCAAAGATGCTTCAAAGATGTCACTAGTTTTTAAACTACTTACTGTACACAGAACTCTGGCTCAGCCAATGATTCCTATAACAACTGTAGAACATATTAATGCCAATAAAGCTTGTCACATTTGTTTTGTTTTTAGTGATCTAAGAGTTTGAACTTTGTGGACTCTGCTCCTCACTAATAAGGAAGCTTTATTATTATACAGTGCTCAAAATTCTGTAACTAACTTTTCACAATAATTTGAATATCTTGATATAATTGATATTACAATACCTTCTCAGTATAATAATAATTTGAACAACTACTGTTACAGTATCATATAAAATTCAAAGGAACTACTGGGTTGTAAACAATATTACCTGATAAGGATTCCTCATATTTAAGAATGTGCTCAACCAAACTGTCAACAAGTTGAGTACAGGCTTTCTTCACAGGTTTATATGAGGCATCCTCTTCTGACTTCAACAGCTATAGCACATGAAACAGAAAATGATTTAGCATTAAGAATGCATTCATTTACACTGGATACATGCTGGTTTTATAATAATTACTACAGATATACAAGGATTTTGCACTACAAAAGCATTTAACTTCTCCATAAAAGTTATATGGTGAAGAAAAAATTAAGAGAAGTAAAAAAAAAAAAATCAAACCAAAAAAGCAAGAAAAGTAAAGAAAAATTAACTGCGACAAAAAGACAGAAGAGAACAGTTCTACCGATTTTTGCATTGGGCTGAAAGTTAAGTTCGTGCTTAATGAAATAATGCAGAAAACAATAACGCAGTCATACTTGTTAGCAGTAACTAATAGGAGTTAGAAGGCTTTTTAAAACGCCTAGGGAAAAAAAGGCAAATTCAAAAGGAACGTTGTGACACTATGAAAAAACATCAAACTAAGATGAAACATAGTTCCATGAACATTTTAATCAGTTAATTTAACTGAGCCCATACAACAGCTTTTTCTTCAGTGCAGGCATTAAGAGGCACTTTGTTTTACTTGGCTATGTATTTTCATGGCACTCCAGGCTAAAGTAAAATCTCTGGAGACCTCTAATTCCCCCATGCATGCTTTTGTTAATTTTGCTTGAAAATTAATGAGAAAGATAACACAGGCTAAGAGATATAAACAAAGCAAGCTCATTTCTTCGAAAAATCACAGTAAAATATAATACACAAGTAAGCTATACTCTGAAGATTCACTGCTCCTATAAACTGTGTAACAAATATACTGGATGTGAAAATACACTTATCTAACATTTAAAAAAAAATCTACATTACACTATAAGCCTCATTTCAGAATTAAGTATCTTAGCTGTGGACTTCATGTTATACCACTCATTAATGAAGAGACCATGACATTAAAAACAAACAAAAACCATCTCCAAAACAAAAAGTGAAGTATTTTAAAAACAGATCATGTGGAAAGAAAGAAACTAATGTTGGAGACAAAGAAAATTATACTAACGAAGATTTTAAAAAGAGTCATATGTTTAAAGGGCATGAATGGAATTTGTCTACTGTAAAGACTCTTGTAGTCTCCCTTCAATGTGTTTTAGTATCAAAAGAAATGTTAGAATTCTTTCAATACTTGTGACATACATTTGAAATTCATTACTTACATTTTGAAGAAGCTGTTCAAACCAGTCATACCCTGTATCTCTACAAGCTGCAACCTAAAAGCAGTTTTGAGAACAAACTGGTTAAAAAACACATCTGAAGAAAAATTACTTCAATACAGATGTCAAGTTAAAATATCAGTCAACACGCATAGATATATTTTCGTGTATATTCAGTACAATATCTTTGGAGATCAGAAACTGTCTTCTGCATTTGAAAAATAATTCTCACCATTTAAGTGATCCCGAAATTTGTATCCCATAGAACAAAAGGCCTATGCATTTTACTGGAGATTGCTGGCTCTAACGTAAACCAAATTTTTGTTTTGTAGAATAAGATTTTGTATAGATTAGAACACAAATATAAGCCTGACATTAAAAATGAACATGTGTGTATATATCAGAGAATCATACAATCATAGAATGACTAGGGTTGGAAGGGACTTCAAAGATCATCTAGTTCCAACACCCCTGCCATGGGCAGGGACACCCTCCACTACACCAGGTTGCTCAAAGCCTCATCCAATCTGGCCTTGAACACTTCCAGGGATGGGGCATCTACAACTTCTCTGGGCAACCCATTCCAGTGCCCCACCACCCTCTGACTGAAGAATTTCTTCCTTATCTCTAATCTAAATGTGCCCTCTTTCAATTTAAAGCCATTGCCCCTTGTCCTATCACTACATGCCCTTGTAAAAAGTCCCTCTCCAGCTTTCCTGTAGGCCCCCTTTAAGTACTGGAAGGCTGCTAGAAGATCACCCCGGAGCCTTCTCTTCTCCAGGCTGAACAGCCCCAACTCTCTCAGCCTGTCTTCATAGCAGAGGTGCTCCAGCCCTTGGATCATCTTTGTGGCCCTCCTCTGGACTCACTCCAACAAATCCATGTTCCTCTTATGTTGGGGCCCCAGAGCTGAACGCAGTATTCCAGATGGGGTCTCATGAGAGCAGAGTAGAGGGGCAGAATCACCTCCCTCGACCTGTTGGCCACACTGCTTTGATGCAGCCCAAGATATGGTTGGCTTTCTGGGCTGCCAGCGCACATTGCCAGCTCATGGTGAGCTTCTCCTCAACCAACATCCCCAAGTCCTTCTCCTCAGGGCTGCTCTCAATCCATTCTCTGCCCAGCCTGTACTTGTGCTTGGGATTGCCCCAACCCATGTGCAGGACCTTGCACTTGGCCTTGTTGAACTTCATGAGGTTCGCACAGGCCCACCTCTCGAGCCTGTCAAGGTCCCTCTGGATGGCATCCCTTCCCTCCAGCGTGTCCACAACACCACACAGCTTGGTATCATTAGCAAACTTGCTGAGGGTGCACTCAATCCCACTGTCCCTGTTGCTGAACAAAGATGTTAAACAGCACCAGTCCCAATAACGATCACTGAGGAACACCACTCATCACTGGCCTCTACTTGGACATCGAGCTGTTGACTGCAACTCTCTGAGCGCGACCATCCAGCCAATTCCTTATCCACCGAGTGGTCCATCCATCAAAACCATGTCTTTCCAGTTTAGAGACAAGGATGTCGTGTGGGACAGTGTCAAATGCTTTGGACAAGTCCAGGTAGACAATGTCAGTTGCTCTTCCCCTATCCATCAATGCTGTAACTCCATTATAGAAGGCCACCAAAATTGTCAGGCACAATTTGCCCTTAGTGAAGCCATGTTGGCTGTCACCAATCACCTACTTATTATTTACCATGTGCCCTAGCATAGTCGCCAGGAGGATCTGCTCCATGATCTTGCCGGGCACAGAGGTGAGACTGACTGGCCTGTAGTTCCCTGGGTCTTCTTTTTTCCCCTTTTTAAAGATGGGGGCTATGTTTCTCCTTTTCCAGTCATTGGGAACTTCACTAGACTGCCATGACTTCTCAAATATGATGGATAATGGTTTAGCAACTTCGTCTGCCAGTTCCCTCAGGACCCGCAGATGCACCTCATCAGGTCCCATGGACTTGTGCACCTTCAGGTTCCTTAGATGATTTCGAACCTGATCTTCTCCTAAAGTCAGTGGTTCTTCATTCTCACAGTCCCTGCCTTTGCCTTCTGTGACTTGGGCTGTGCAGCTGGAGCTCTTGCCAGTGAAGATGGAGGCAAAAAAGTCATTGAGTACCTCAGCCTTCTCCATATCCTGGGTAACCATGTCTCCCATTTCCTTCTAGAGAGGGTCCTCATTTTCCCTTGTCCTCCTTTTATCACAGACGTATCTACAGAAGCTATTGTTGTTGCCCTTGATGTCCCTGCATGTATATATATTCTTATATATATTTTTATACAAACAAAGTAAGCCTTCACTGGTATCATATGTCAGGAATAGCTCACAGGTGTTCCAAAATAGAACTGGCAGGAGAACTGAGAATGAAGCTGAAGTCGAACTGACCGACTTCTCAGTCTGGAAAAATGCACACTACACTACCATTCAGTAAAAATATCGAAAAGCAGGATGGAGTTTAAATCCATAATTTTAAGTAGTGAAATGAGTACTTTTATTTGATATCTACATCTTGGTATAACTCATATTAGAATATCTTCTCAGCACAGTGGTTTTACACAACACATTTTCACTACAAATGTATAAGCATTTTATTTGAAACAGATTTTTTTTTTGAGACATGCTATTTAAATTTGCTGCTCCTAAAAAGCAGATGAAATTATGAAGACACTAGTTTATCCTGAGTGAGAATATGACCCTGTATTTGTTAAAACAGTTTATTAACCTTTGAAAATAAATGTTATCAACTGAGTAAAGTTTTCTTTTAAGAGACAACTTCTTAGCCTTAACTATATGCTGCTACTAGCATTTCCTGGAAAATGTTAAACATAACAGAAATCCATTGTATGATGTTGTCTCAGTTATCACTGCCAGTAGATTAGTGAGCATTTAAAGTTTCCTACAGCCTGTTCCATCAGCTGGATAATTCCAGCATATATTCAATGTCAGGAGACATAAAGAAAACCATCTGATAATTAAATTATTTGCATATTTTCTGTATTCTAAAAGACTACAGACAATATTTCAAAGATACTAAAAGTATAATCAAAGTTTGCACGCAACTTAATTAAAATTTGTTTAACATACCACATCAGTGATGTTTAGTATTTTCCTGGTCATCGCGTCTTTGTCATGATGTGGAGTTGGAGTAAACCAGAGCTTCTGGAATGTCTCATTTACTAATTTCTGAAGGAAAAAAAATTAAATTAGCAGGAATAAAAAAGCACATAAACTTGGCACATCGGTATAATTTCTAAAACATCCATACAATAGATTTGTTGAAAATACATGCCATTTTGTAAGGAATTATTCAACCTAAGTGAGACTGTTGTAGAGAATGTTGTTTGAGACAGACCAAGATCTACTATTACAGCAGTTATTACTTGCCTCTAAGCAAGCTTCACTAAAACGATCACTGAAAACTAATGCTACAGAAGATGGAGTTATCACTTTGTTGCACTAATTTGCATTCTTCTCTCTCCATCACTTTCTTCTCCAAGTGATAGAGGTTTTGCTGGACCTTGTTCTCACCAACAAGGAGGGGCTGGCGGGGAACATGATGCTCAAGGGCAGCCTTGGCTGCAGTGATCATGAAATAGTGGAGTTCAAGATTCTTAGGGAAGCAAGGAGGGTGCACAGCAAGCTCACTACCCTGGATTTCAGGAGAGCAGACTTTGGCCTCTTCAGGGATCTGCTTGGTAGAGTACCATGGGATGAAGCCCTCAAGGGAAGAGGGGCCCAAGAAAGCTGGTTGATAATCAAGGATCACCTCCTCCAAGCTCAGGAGCAGTGCATCCCAACAAAGAAGAAGTCAGGCAGGAAAACCAGGAGGCCTGCATGGATGTACAAGGAGATCCTGGACCAACTCAAACACAAAAGGGAAGCCTACAGAAGGCGGAAGCAAGGACAGGTAGTCTGGGAGGAATACAGAGAAATTGTCCAAGCAACCAGAGATCAGGTTAGGAAAGCTAAAGTCCTGATAGAGTTATATCTGGCCAGGGACATCAAGGGCAACAAGAAAGGCTTCTATAGATATGTCAGTGATAAAAGGAGAACTAGGGAAAATGTGGACAACACCAAGCTGTGTGGTGTGGTCGACACGCTGGAGGGAAGGGATACCATTCAGAGGGACCTTGACAGGCTGGAGAGGTGGGCCTGTGAAAAACTCATGAAGTTCAACAAGACCAAGTGCAAGGTCCTGCACATGTATCGAAGCAATCCCAAGCACAAGAACAGGCTGGGAGGAGAATGGATTGAGAGCAGCCCTGAGGAGAAGGACTTGGGAGTGTTGGTTGAGGAGAAGCTCTACATGAGCCGGCAATATGCACTGGCAGCGCAGAAAGCCAACTGTCTCCTGGGCTGCATCAAAGAAGTGTGGCCAGCAGGTCAAGGAAAAGGATTCTGCCCTTCTACTCTGAGACCCCACCTAGAGTACTGCATTCAGCTCTGGAGTCCCCAACACAAGAAGGACATGGAGCTGTTGGAGCAGGTCCAGAGGAGGCCATGAAGATGATCCAAGGGCTGGAGCACCTCTGCTATGGAGACGGGCTGAGAGAGTTAGGGCTGTTCAGCCTGGAGAAGAGAAGACTCCAGGGTGATCTTCTAGCAGCCTTCCAGTACTTAAAGGGGGCCTACAGGAAAGCTGGAGAGGGACTTTTTACAAGGGCATGTAGTGATAGGACAAGGGGAAATGGCTTTAAACTGAAAGAGAGGAGATTTCGATTAGAGATAAGGAAGAAATTCTTCACTGTGAGGGTGGTGAGGCACTGGATCAGGTTGCCCAGAGAAGTTGTGGCTGCCCCATCCCTGGAAGTGTTCAAGGCCAGGTTGGATGAGGCTTTGAGCAACCTGGTGTAGTGGAGGGTGTCCCTGCCCATTGCAAGAGGGGTTGGAACTAAATGATCTTTGAGGTCCCTTCCAATCTAAATAATTCTATGATTCTCTGAAAATATAGAAATACATTATGATAATTAAAATCCTGAAGGATATGTTTCATTCTACCTTAATGCCTTCTTCGTCATTGACTCTCCGAATCATTTTCACACACATCTCTGTAATTTTGGGAAATGTTGGCTGTTCAATGCAGATATCCCTAAGTATCTTTATGACTCTTTTTCTGACACTGATACCTGTATCCTGTAAGGAGAAAAGCATTACGCTCTTGAAAACAAATCAGACATAATAATTAATTTATGTATTATATGAATTAATATAAGATCATCTCATCTGACCTGCAAAACGTATTTAGAAAAGGCAGCTAAATTATTCTGGAGTGCATTTATACAACAGGTCAGCATAACTTGTAACACTTCATTTGCAACAATTCTAAAGGTTCTGGCTGGGTCCCCAGAACACTGAAACACTTCCTCCATTTATACTCTCTCATTTAAGAGCTCATGATGTTTCAAATGTATAATTCCACTTCTTAATTCAAGAGTTCACGAGCTAGATGTGATGATCCTTTAGCTACTTTGTTGGAACACACAAGACCCTTTGTAGACCTGGACTGTAATACTTCAAAAGCCTTTGGATAAAGCTTATCCATAAGTTACATGCAGCAAATCCTTTCCATTTTTCCTAGGCTTCGCCTATGGAGATGGATGAGGAGCTTCATTTCATATTACGTTATTCAAAACGTGTTTAATCTGAATGTCAGGATGAACGGCTTTATGCATGGTCATATGCACATCTCCAAAACTCTTCACAAACATGTTTTATCATGTAACTATAGCAAACAAGTAGTATTTGACTAAAATCCTGACATGGATGCTAAAAGCTAGTGTTACAGTTAAATTAACATTGTATTTTATCTGAACATCCAGACAAAAACCACTTATTATACAAAAACTCTAATAGGAAGCCTTTTAAAACACTAAAACATAGCATAGACAGTTTTGTCTTTTTTTGTTTTGGATTACAAATGACAACTTTAGATTACTGTGATGTAGATCTTCATCACGCACACTACTGAACTGCCCTCAATGACCCATATCTCAGACTTCGGAGATGTGGCAAAATTCCTCATTTCACCTAATTTGTGCCTTAATAAAGGAATCAAACGGAATATAATCCTGATTCTGATGTGGTACAACTTTCTATGTATGTTTACCTTTTGATGTAACAAAGCCTCACTGGAAACAAGTGATGCATTTTACAAGGCTGGTCTTAAAAGCATGATGCTCCTCATTAAAATAATAAGATATAATTTACTTAATAATTTTCCATTGACATTTATTTTATCATAAATATCACAAATCACCATACCAATATTCTTTCGATCAGCATGTCATAATATTGCTCAGCAAGTTGAGGACGACAGAGCACAAATCGGCCAAGTAGCTCCACAGCTGCTTCTCGTACACTAGTGGAGTTATCCATTAGCCGTCCATGAACGCCTCGTTGCATATCCAGCTAAAAAGAACAAATAAAACACAGATCCAAAATAAGAAATTAAGATTTCTTTCAAGTGTGACAGAAGAATGCATGTGCATGATGGATATTTCCTTTTTTACCCTGGCTAGAATACTGGGGTCTACAGCAACAACCTCAGACAAACACTTCATGGCTTTTGTTCGAACAGCAATTGCATTTTCACCAAGTACACGCAGAATCTAATAAGAGAACAAAAACAAAGATTCAATTGCTTTGGAAAAGTAGCAAACAATGTTTAACAGGCAAAAATGCAGCAGAATAACATGCAAATGATTTAACTAAAATAAGAATATCTGTCTACTGAAAATTGTATGTATCTTCTCAGTAAAAAGGTGCATGCAAGTGATGTTTCATGCCACTGATAACTGAGCATGGATATTTACTAGGATTTGCTACATCTCTAAGACTGGTCCATATGTTCACTTTAAGTCCCTTCATTTTAAACTCTACTTTTGCCATTCGGTTGTGGCTTTCACCGTGGTTCTTTCAACAGGAGAGTTGGATTTGGACACTATAATTTTAAGAATAGCTCTGTATGCAGATCAATATAAGTAACATAACTTAAACTAAACCCTTAAACCAGTACTGGAGTTCAAACATGTCACCATGACAACATGTTAGTGCTCTTCTCCCAGAAAAAGGAAAGAAATCACACTGGTCAAACAACAGCTTCCAAAGTGACAGTAACATGCACTGCAAGCAACTGACCAAGTTGGCTTGTATTTTCAAATCAAATTAAGATCAATTTAATCATTTAATATTATCAAATGAGCGTGCATCTTACAGAAACTGTAAAAAAGACTTCAATGTTTTGCAATTATCCTTTTACTGTGTACATCTAAGATAATGATTTTGCCATATACATACATAAACAAATAAATAATGTATGTACAATATGTCATATGAAACACATGCAAGAAAAAGAAATATAAGTGCTTATGTCATCAATACAGAATATGAAAGCACATGGTGTTATCATGGCCTGTTAAATACCTGTGCTCAACAATGAACACATATTGCACACTACTGCAAAAAGTATTTGGAATCAGAAACCAACTATGTTTCACTGTACTAAGACTTCCAGCACATTTTACCTGTGTCAAATAAATATCGAAGCTCTGGGCAAATGGCCTCATAGAGGCCAAGTAGCGAACAATCAAACATGCATCTTCATAGTCCACAGTATCAGAATTAATCCTGCAACAAATCCAATGTTTTAATTAGGACATGTTTATAAAAAATTATTAAAAACATCAAATGCATGGTTAATAAAGAAATCAGTGGTGCTGAAACATACTTTAATGCACTGAACTGAGATGGAGCAGTTTTAATGATGCTACGAAGAAACATTTTGCGACTTTCCGCTCTATGCATGATTTGTCCTGTGGTCTCAACATCTTTTGCATGATGAGTTCCTTCACATGAATCCTCATCCTTCTGAGATTTAATTGCTTTCTCTGTCTCCATAGTTGTATCACGAAACCACTGCGCTATATAAAACTTCCGAGAAAACTGGAGAAATACAGCAGGATATGCATAAAACAAAAACAACAGATATAGAAGAAGAGTGAAATTAACAGATTTATAGTGAGATTAAGTCAGTCTAACGCATCAACCATATTTTGGAAAACACAATTAACAGTATATGTTTGGGTGACAATTTAGTTAAAGCACTAATATGCATGACCGAAAATCGTTTTATTCAATCAATGTTACCGAAATTATTTTTATATACACTTGATATCAGAAAGCTGAAATTTACCACTAATGATGCATCGGTTTCTGTGTTCTCATCCAGATAATCTAGCAAAGCCTTTTGCAGTTGTTGAATTTCATCTTCTCCTCCTGAAACCTATCAGAAATAGAAAGATAGTTATAAAACAGAATATTGCACAGTGGTAATTATCATCTGAAAATCTGCATGTCCACATATAAAATACACTGAAATTCATGTTCTGCAATTATCAATACAACTAACAATTTTTAATCAATTACTTCTAAACTTTATACAGACTAAATCAAATTAGACTGTGGCTCCAAATTCTAAAAAAGATTAGCAGCAGAATAAGACTGGTTTTAAAACAGACTGACTTATTTGATTAATTTTCATTCTATGATCTTGTGTGAAGACCCTCTGTCCCTGAGGAAAAAAGAAGGGCTGAAATCACACATAGTAGACTGACACAAGGTTTAACCTATAAAAGTCATCATTAACTCTCTCACCAATATTGAATACTGAAACAGTGACTTCTCAGGTGAAAAAGGGATAAAAGGCAAAAAAGTCAAATGAAAATAAATATGAAACATGGACAACAATAAAAACATATGGGAAACATCAAAGAAATAAAAATAACATCCCTTTGCAAAAATATTTCGTATAACTGTTTTCAGAGATAAAGCATCTATACAGAGAAAGTGCAGCAAGTATGCTCAATCCATCTAGTAAAAAACTTACAGAGGTTGTTCCCAAACACCCCTGAGCTCTAGCACTAAAGAATCACACTCTCTGAGACTCAACTAAGTTTCTATCAGTCAAAAAGCTTGAGAACAAACATACATTTTATAAAAATGCCACCTAGTGCATAAAGCCTATCTACAGCATAGGGTAATATTAATTTTCCTGTGAAGTGATTTTAAGATGCACAAAAATAATTACATGTGAAATATTAATCTGAGAACTAGTGCTGGAGACTATGTATCAGATTTGTAAATATCTAAACTGTATCAGTGTTAAAAACAGAATGTATTTTTTCCAAGAGGCTATTTTATATGAAATATGTATATCCTGGTCTCTTAAATAGTTCTAGCCTATGTAAATCGAACAAGAATTTTGCATATGATCATCAGACAATGTACTTCTCCCCATGTAGAGGCTATAGAGAATAAATCAGTATCAATTAACTTGTTAATGAATTAGAAACTAACTTTCTCAACGTCTACAAGACAGCATAAAATCAAAACCATAAACCACCTTTTTTTCCTTGGTATTATACTGAAATACGCAGGTCCTTGCAATTGCTGATGCTACAGCAGAAAAAAGGAATTTTTTTTTCAAAATGAATGAGTTCAAGAATTCAAAACATGTCTACAGTGCACATAATACTAATATAGGTTTATTAATATATATTTGGCACCTTGATATATGTGCAAATTGTGATTTGAAAGTCTGGCCTTCAACCAATGTTAAATTCTGTGGATAAAAGGCTGAAAAAAAAAAGTCGCTTGATGAATCTTAACTCTCTAACTATTTTCAAACAAGTAAAAAACCCAGAACAAACAAAAAGAAACTGTGAAGCCTGCAACAAATTATATTCAATATTGATAATAAAAGTAGAAGAATAATTTCTGGCTTAAACTTCTTTAGCTACAAAATATTTTTCTTCTTTGGCAATAAAACTTGTAATTTATAACCATATTCCGTATAAACAGTATAGATTGAGAATCTTGTCACAAATGCAACACATAATATAGCTTGCAAACATCTGCAAGCGGAAAAAGGTACAGTTACAAGTCTAGAAGATCAGCATATCAAGAGATAAATTAATGAAAAGCACGCACAAGTGTTCAAATCAACTTGACAATCTATGACAGATTTCTATGAAAAAAAATCTACTCTTTAAAAATGTTAAAACAGAATAGATTTCCTCCTAAACCTAATTCTATGTTTCACGAGTCCAAACCACATTAGACAGAGTTATAAGCATTCATCAATCATTGGGGAATATCCTGGTAATGATATCAGAGGGTAGAAGGAAATATCCAACAGAGTCCAAGTATTCAATTCAGCAGGAAAGAAAAATCTGTAGAGGTATAAGTTCATTTCTGACTGAAAATAGTAATTTAATATCTCTGATTATTAAATGTCTACCAATGGATCTTATTTTCTTGCCATTTGAACAACAAAGTGAAGCTTAGCTGTCATGTATGTGTTTCCAAGTAGTTATTTGTTCTTATGTTACAAATCATTTATAAACAACACACTGTCTACCCTGACTGATGATACTGTATAGTATACACTTTCCACAATGTATGGATGGTACTGTCTACCATCAATGATGTTAAGCTTCCTGAGTAACTGAAAAAAATGCTTTTAGCACTCAATTGCCCACAACAATTTTATTTTCTGCAGATGCCAATGCCTAATTACTGCCTGATCCTGTAAAAAACCCAAAACAAATAGAAAAATTCAGGTCACTGCTCAGGTATGTATCTTTTTAGAATATCTTTCAATACTATATAACTTTGGGAGATAAGGAAAGAGAAAAGGATTCTTCTAAAATATTTCCCTATGAAGTCTAATGTAGAACTGTCAAAATCACTGCCAATGGAGAATATATGACTACTCAATTTTAGATCTAATCATGCTGAGAACAATCAGTAGTTCAGAAAGAAATGTATAGCATCAATAAGAAATGTGAAGTCCACATTTTTAAAAGGACACATAAGACCTGACATTTTATCATCATACTATGTACTATAGAGAGCCCAAATGCATACACTGCTTTGTTATTTGCTGCCGCCCTTGCAGATCTGGAGACATTTTGATAAGCAGCATTAGCAGAAATGCAAATATGCACTCTTTAATGAAAGATATGTGCAAGTCCAGTAAAAAAAAAAAAGGAAAAAAAAGACCAAGATCAATACCAGCTACATCACATAAAAACTAATCTTACGGGTCTAACAGTTTAACTCTCTAAAGCCTGTGTATGAGTACCATAAGCCCGATTACCACTTTGGAATAGCAAATGTGCATATATACTGTTGTGGTTTAGGCCAACTGGCAACTAAACTCCACACGGCCACTTGCTCACTCTCCCACACCCCCAGGGGATGGGGAAGAGAATTAAAGGGGAAAAGGGAAAGAGATCCGTGGGTTGAGATAAGAACAATTTAATAATAATATAAAATTAAATGTAATAATGATGATGATAAGAATATATAAATATATATATATGTATAATGATAATAATATATATAAACAAGTGATGCACAATGTAATTTCTCACCATCCCTTGAACAAGGCCTGTCCCATCCCAGCAAATGATCCTGAAACAGATAAGTCCTGACACCGCAATGCCAGACAAGCAAGAGGCCCAAAAAGAGAAGGAGAGAGCGATAGCACTCACAGAGTCTGAGAGAGGCCTTGGAAGAGAGTTCCCAGAAGAGCAAAAGCTCTTCTTTCCAGTCAAACCTCCTCTATATACTGGGCATGACGCTGCATGATATGGAACACTAATTGGCCAATTTAGCCCTCAACCCTAAGTCTAAGTACAAATCATAAAGAGAGTCGTGGACCCTCCATCCTGGCCATGCTCCCCCCTATCCTGTTGTGCTCCTGCACACTGGCAAGAACACGGCAGCTGAAAAGTCCTTGAGGCCTCAGTGCCAACTATAAACATCAGTGCGCTGTCAGCGTTCTTCTCAGAGCAAGTCTCAGACTCAAACCGAAACACAGAGCTCTTCCGGCTGTTAAAAAGAAGAGCTAACTCTGTCCCAGTCAAAACCAGGACACATACATACACATATATTTTTAAGGCCTCTTAAGACAGAATCCAACTGTCACTCCACTATTTCCTCTATATTGTCACAAGAAAACGAGCATAAATCATTGTAATTAACCACTTAATATGATCACTAGGGAGATGGTGTGAGAAAGACATGAGTTAACAAATGTCATACTTATAAATGGAGTGTATTTGATTCAGAAATCCAAACAACAATGAAAACTCATTGTCCACATCTTTAAAATGTTCAAGTTTTTAAATGGATACATCTCAATTCAGCTGGCACGAGATCTCTCACACACCTGTTTGAGGATTCTGGCTATAGATCCTTGATCCATTTTGCTAGTGACTGCATCTTTCCTGAGTCTTGCAGCTACAGTTCCAAGATAGTCAAGTGATGCAACTCTTAATGCCATTTCTGTAGATTTGTTACTGAACTGGTGAACCTAAGAAAATCAGAATAAACTGTTACTAAAAATTATCTATGCAACTGAGATTCTTCTCACAAGACACTGCTTGATCTTATTAAAAATTCCACCTAACTTCCATGCTGCATAAAATTATGTAATTTACTATTACATCCCAGATACACTCCTTACTTTACATTAATGTTTTGTTTCTTTATTGGGTCTCTCTCTCTCCAAATATGCTTTTTCTCTCTCCAAATATGATTTTTAAAATATACATATTTTTATAAAATAAACTGGATATTTAATAGAGCAGATATCCTTTGCAATAGCATAGATCTTAAGCACCATAATGCAACTTCCTCATTATTTGCACAAGTATAAAGAAAGCTACATTTTACCAGGAACAGGACCATAAAATATTTTTCCAAGAAACAGCTCAAATTACTGTGTTAATTACATTGTAATACTGAAGAATAACTCTCGAAAAATACGTCAACGAAAATATTCACATTCTGTAAAATGCCACATTCCATAAGTAAACATACTATTATTGGTAAAAGATCAAACTACTCAATTGTTTTCTGGTTCTGTGCTAAAGGAATAGTCCAGAGAAGTATTTAGCATGAATAATTACAGTTATTAGTCTGACTTTATTCCCAATGAATATCTACACTTATTAGATGCTATACAATGGCATTTTTTAATGTGGAAAATGTCATGGAATAGTAGAAGTGGACTTCTATGAGAAACTATATATATGTGATCTTTACTAAGTTCCATATCAATGATCTTCTGACCTAAATTTTATTTTCTATGTATTACATAATAGTGATACATATAAGAAAATCCTTAAATGCTGCATGTGTGCGTCAACAATCAGAAAGCATTCCTGTAAAAGTTTGAGCTGAAATAAACAATTTTCATTGTAATAAAAAATAAATTAATATAATAGTTAAAACCAAGAATCCCTTACCAATAATCTTCCTAATAAGCTAAGCAGCAACTCTGCAGCTGGCCATTCTGGTTTATTGACTGTGGAAAGAAGATCTTGAATGAAGTTCTCAAATAGTGGCCTGTAATCTTCTTCCCCTTGTTTACTGCCACACCTGTTTAAAAGAACATGCGTTTTGTAAGTGAATTTAAGAGCCATTTAAGCTTTTCTTCTGATGTAAACAGAAGTAATCCTATGTTTAACCAGAAAACCAGTTTTACGCAATTCTAAAAAAACCCATCCAAAATATTAGCAGAAAAATTGTTTTTATCCATTTATGGACAAATAGTTTAAACAGTTATTACTCCAAGTTGCACTGCAAGTAAAGTAGTTAATCCAGGACAGTAGAATTTTGTTCCTAAGATTTTTTTATTTATTGCTTTGTGCTAAAGTGTGCATTAACTTGGATGGACAAAGTAGGTAAAATTCTAAAGCTCAAGCTAGAGTAGGGTATTTAGGAGGTGTTGTGTCCTTAAACCTGGTCTGACTCATGGTAATAAGACATCTCAGTATTATGCTCCACAAAGGTTAAAATCAGAATGTAAAAAAAAAAAATCAAAAGATAACATACCCGATAGTGTTTCACTTATATGTGGCATCCCTAACTTTAAAGATACCAGAAGTATGCAGAGACACGGCTAGATGGCTCGTATATAGTCTTTAGGCTTAACAGTAGAAATAAACATGATAAAAATCTCAGGACTTTTTGTTACAAATCCTTTGGTTATTCAAGTTGGGTTTTTTTCCTGTTGAGCTACTGATATTCCTAACTTTATCTAAATGAAAGTAATTTTAGGTTTTTTATATCTTTGTCATTCTGATGACTGAAAGAATCTGGTTTCATCACTTAAATATTTACTCAGCCTTCTCTTCCATGCTTCAGATGAGTAAAAGAGCCCTGATAAAAAAAACCTACATAAACTATCAGACAGATTCTTAAATGTGTAAAGAACTCCCTGCAAAATTTCTGTTCCATAAAAATTTTTGTCCAGACAGATAGCTCTCTTAAGGATCTATAAAGTATATTGTTATAAGTAGTAACTTTATTAGTAGGCATTTAGCATTACGAAGTGTTTTGGTTTGTCTTAAGGTGTGACAGATTTTATTTGGAGTTGGTTTCATCAATACACTAGAATGCAACAGTACTTACTTCTTAAGGAAAATAGAAAGGAAGTTTTGTGCTGTTCTCATGGCTGTTTCATACGAGTTAGTAATAAGCACATCTTGATCCACCTAAAAATAACAAGATTTATTTGTCTAATATTTTAGCATACACAGAAATATAATTTCCAGATCAGCATTTTTCATTCATCAAATAATTATAGCAGATATAAAATTACAATGCTTAATTACTGGAGCACCATCATAAAATATTATACCTACAAATAAAGTCATCCTCGTGCACGAAAAAATTATGGCTCTTCAAAAAAAAAAAAAAAATCTTACTTTTTTGTTTGATTCCTCCTCTGAACTAGAATCTTTTTCTGTTGATGGCAAATGCACCACACACTGAATAAGCTGCAGAACTAGTGCTGTTACCATCTGAATATACATAGGCTCTCCATCAGTGTCACTGCTGTTTAACCTGTTAAAAAGAAAAGACAGCATTAACACTAAAACTAAACAAAAAAGCCAAAATGAAACAAAACTTTTTGGTCCTAAATAACATCTTTCTAAAATTATTACCACAGTTAGAAATCCATGTTCTAGATGTTTATCTAGCCATTTGCTTCTCTCTTACGCAGTGAAAGATTTGGTCTAACAAAAACAGTAACTATTATTTTCAGGCTGAAGAGATGAACCAAATCAATTCACAGATGGGCTATCAGAGTATCTGTGAAGTTCAGCAGCTGAAGAATCTACAGAAATATTTAATAAATCAAACACCTACATGCCAAGGCACTTACTAATAGGCTTATTATGTATAATGCCATATCCATTTCCAACAAAACATTAAAAAATAGACTGAACTTGTCCTAATAATTTATTTCTTATATATTATTTAATGTATGTGAAATGTGCAGGACTTTTAAACAAGAGAAAATAGTGACCATGACCTGGACTGACTTCTACAAGAGTTACACCTATGGTAATCTCAGGTAGCATAACAGATTATAAACTTTAGCATGCAAGAGTGTCTTTAAGTTGGTATGATCAGTTCGAATACACTCCACCTCACATTTCTCTCCTTCCAAATAGTATGCTGTTTACTACCCATACATACATCAACACCAATTAATGCTACCCTTAACAATATGAAAAGGTGATAATCTCTGACATAATTCTCCCTAAATTATCAAAATAACAACTGGGCACAAAACATTGCAATTATTATCTTTATGAAGTTATCTTTGACTACTTGTACAGAGAAAATCTTTTCATATCAAATTTTAGGTAAGATGTACCCTTCATGGCTGTAGCCACAGACAGGGAATGTCCTTCAACAGATCAGAGCTAGGACTCTAGAGATAAACAGTGCAGTTGTTGTGGCCTTGAGATAGTGGCTTCCTTCTAGTAAAGGTCCTAATTCAAAGAGGATATCTACCATTTATGCTCCTATGCCTACCATCTTTCTACTTGCTAGATTTCTCTGATGTCTATAACCAAAACAATAGGAAATACTAGGAACAAGCGCTCATGTTAACATTAAGGTAGCTGAATTCAACTTCAAAGTTTCAGTGAATTTCTTTTCCTGGATATTTCCTGTTTATCCACCCTGGATTGGACAACCTATTTCACAGACAATTTGTCTGTCTCTAGGGAAAAGATGTATGCAAGCAAGGAACAAAATCAACACCAACAACAAATGTTTTAGAATCATTTAAAGTGTCCAACCACAATTTTAACTGAAATTCAGTTTGGGTCAGATTCTTTCTCAAATTGAACCTGAACCTATACTATTATTCAGAAGATGAACTGAAATCCAGCTGAAGTGCTTAAAAGACAGTTAAAGTGAACTGAGTAGTTCCTAAATGAAACTCATTCAAAGGAGTGTTAGAAAGATTTCCTGGAAATAGTGCTCTGAGTGTGTCCTCAAAGAAATTCAGCCAGAATTTTCCCATTAAGATTTAGCAATGAAGAAATATAAAATCCATACAAATAAGAACAAAAGAATTATCCAACAAATAACCCTTTGAATGCACACCAACATTACATTTATTGACATCCTTAGTGAGACAAATAATAAGATATTTCAATTATTTTTGTAAGCAGGCATAAATATGATGGCATAAGAAACAGTGATTATTACAAAATAAATTTGTCAGGCAATTCTGCTCTCATTGTAGAGGTGTTGAAATATCAACCTCTAACAAAGCACAGCTTGTGGAGTCACAGATTTTTAAACAAGTTGTTAAATATTGAAGCCTAAAATCCTACATCTACAAAACCGTAAATGCTACTGTCTACGAATTATCAATCTATGGCAGAAATTACCTGAAGTTTCTCAAACTCCTCTTGCTGGTTGGTAGTCTCGCAAGGGAAGTGAAAATTTCTTCTAGTATCAACTGTCTATGTTTTTCATACCTGGAGAAAACCTATTTAACAGTTACAGGATTGTTAAAAAAATATTTTTTGTTACGTAAAATATCGCTTGTTAAATGGACTGTTAAAAATTTTATATAGAAACATACAATTTACATTAAATTTAAATAATATTTAATGCATACCTTGGTTTTGATGCATTGCTTTTTCAAAGCAAGCATTCATTTATAAAATATGTAAAACATTTTCAAATATAGATTTTTAAAAAGCTTCAGATAGCATAAATGTGTAAGAGCTCTTAAAAATACGATATGTTTTAAAAATTTCTGCCAATGGTACAATAGACTGTATAAGAAAGTAAAACAGTGTAATGATAAGTTTTCAGACTCTATGGTAATATAAATTAACATGAACACATGTATGGTTTTAGAGCACATGTGAGAAATCAGTTTTACATCATATCCTAAGCTTTAATGTTTGACTGACATGAAATATTATGTCAATTTACAGGGTCAGGATTATAGAGTTTCATAGAACCATAGAATGGTTTGGGTTGGAAGGGACCTTAAAGATCATCTAGTTCCAACCCCCCTGCCATGGGCAGGGACACCCTCCACTACACCAGGTTGCTCAAAGCCTCATCCAATCTGGCCTTGAACATTTCCAGGGATGGGGCATCTACAACTTCTCTGGGCAACCTGTTCCAGTGCCTCACCACCATCTGAGGGAAGAATTTCTTGCTTAGATCCCATCGAAATCTGCCCTCTTTCAGTTTAAATCCATTGCCCTGTGTCCTGTCACTACATGCCCTTGTAAAAAGCCCCTCTCCAGCTTTCCTGTAGCCACTTCAGATACTGGAAGGCTGTGATAAGATCACCCCGGAGCCTTCTCTTCTCCAGGCTGAACAACCCCAATTCTCTCAGCCTGTATTCATAGGAGAGGTGCTCCAGCCCTCGGATCATCTTTGTGGCCTCCTCTGGACCCGCTCCAAGAGCGCCATGTCCTTCTTCTGTTGGGGACTCCAGAGCAGAACGCAGTACTCCAGATGGGCGTCTCACGAAAGCAGAGTAGAGGGGCAGAATCACCGCCCTCGACCTGCTGGCCATGCTTCTTTTGATGCAGCCGAGGACATGGTTGGCTTTCTGGGCTGCCAACGCACATTGCTAGCTCATGGGGAGCTTCTCATCAACCAACACCACCAAGTCCTTCTCCTCAGGGCTGCTCTCAATCCATTCTCCACCCAGCCTGTACTTGTGCTTGGGATTGCCCCAACTTATGGCACCAATCATTCTTATCCAGCTGGACTGAGTTGAGCTAATGAACTACTAATTAACCACTCAACTCAAGGTACCTATCCTGCCTACAAGAAGCAGGCCATTTCCTCCTGGCTGTGGAAGATGCAACAGCGTCCCTGATGCCGCAGCCCAGGCTGGTGAGCAACAACTGGTGACCCTGACGTGATACATTGATGAGACCCTGGGAAGCCCCAGCTCCCTCGCCGAGCCGAGAGCTCTGGCTGCAAAGGAGCCCGAGCCAAAAGAGCCGGAGCTGGGAGCTCGAGGGAGAGTCCTTTGGAGAAGAAGGTAAAGCCGCAAGCCCCGATGTGGTATTCGCGGAAGGGAAGCGTGCTGGAGTTGGATGAATAGGCCGGGTCTCTGCTCACCCTTAAAGCCTTTGTGAAGACAAAAATACTAAAACAAAAAGGGGGAATTATGGCACCAATCATTCTTATCCAGCTGGACTGAGTTGAGCTAATGAACTACTAATTAACCACTCAACTCAAGGTACCTATCCTGCCTACAAGAGGCAGGCCATTTCCTCCTGGCTGTGGAAGATGCAACAGCGTCCCTGGTGCTGCAGCCCAGGCTGGTGAGCAACACCAACTCACGTGCAGGACCTTGCACTTGGCCTTGTTGAACTTCATGAGGTTCGCACAGGCCCACCTCTCAAGCCTGTCAAGGTCCCTCTGGATGGCATCCCTTCCCTCCAGCGTGTCCACAACACCACACAGCTTGGTATCATTAGCAAACTTGCTGAGGGTGCACTCGATCCCACTGTCCATGTCACCAACAAAGATGTTAAACAGCATCAGCCCCAGTGGTGACCCCCGAGGAAAATCACTCATCACTGGCCTCCACTTGGACATTGAACCGTTGACCACAACTCTTTGATTGCGACCATCCAGCCAATTCCTTATCCACCAAGTGGTCCATCCATCAAATCCATGTCTCTCCAGTTTAGAGACAAGGATGTCATGCGGGACAGTGTCAAATGCTTTGGATAAGTCCAGGTAGATGACATCAGTTGCTCTTCCCTTATCCACAAGCGCTGTAACCTCATTGTAGAAGGCCACCAAATTTGTCAGGTACAATTTGCCCTTAGTGAAGCCATGTTGGCTGTCACCAATCACCTCCTTATTTTCCATGTGCCTTAGCATAGTCGCCAGGAGGATCTGCCCCCCATGATCTTGCTGGGCACAGAGGTGAGACTGACTGGCCTGTAATTCCCTGGGTCTTCCTTTGTTCCTTTTTTAAAAATGGGGGCTATGTTTCCCCTTTTCCAGTCAGTGGGAACTTCACCAGACTGCCATGACTTCTCAAATATGATGGATAATGGTTTAGCAACTTCATAGAATCATAGAATGGTTAGGGCTGGAAGGGACCTTCAAATGTCATCTAGTCCAACCCCCCTGCAAGGAACAGGGATATCTCCAACTAGATCAGGTTGCTCAGGTCCTCGTCCAACCTGGCCTTCAACGTCTCCAGGGATGGAGCATCCACCACCTCTCTGGGCAACCTGTTCCAGTGTTCTACAACTCTCATGGTAAAAAATTTTTTCCTAATATCCAATCTGAATCTACCCTCTCCAACTGGTCCATGTCCTTCTTATGTTGGGGGCTCCAGAACTGGACGCAGTACTCCAGGTGAGGTCTCACGAGGGCAGAGTAGAGGGGAAGAATCACCTCTCTCGACCTGCTGGCCACGCTCCTCTTGATGCAGCCCAGGATGCGGTTGGCCTTCTGGGCCGCAAGAGCACATTGCCGGCTCATATTGAGCTTCTCTTCCACCAGTACTCCCAAGTCCTTCTCCTCAGGGCTGCTCTCGATCCATTCACCACCCAGTCTGTATTTGTGCCTGGGATTGCCACGACCCAGATGTAGGACCTTGCATTTGGCCTGGTTGAACTTCATGAGGTTGGCACGGGCCCACCTCTCCAGCCTGTCGAGGTCCCTCTGGATGGCATCCCTCCCTTCCAGTGTGTCGAAGGCACCACACAGCTTGGTGTCATCGGCGAACTTGCTGAGGGTGCACTCCATGCCACTGTCCACGTCACCGACAAAGATGTTGAAGAGGGCCGGGCCCAACACGGACCCCTGAGGGACGCCACTCGTGACCAGTCTCCACTTGGACATCGAGCCGTTGACCACCACTCTCTGAGTGCGGCCATTGAGCCAATTCCTTATCCACCGAGTGGTCCATCCATCAAACCCATGCCTCTCTAGTTTAGAGAGAAGAATGTTGTGCGGGACAGTGTCAAAAGCTTTGCACAAGTCCAGGTAGATGATATCCATTGGTCGACCCTTGTCCACCGATGCTGTCACCCCATCATAAAAGGCCACCAAGTTGGTCAGGCACGATCTGCCTTTGGTGAAGCCATGTTGGCTGTCACCCACCACCTCCTTGCTCTCCATGTGCCTTAGCATGGTTCCCAGGAGAATCTGCTCCATGACCTTGCCAGGCACAGAGGTGAGGCTGACCGGCCTGTAGTTGCCTGGGTCCTCCTTGTTCCCCTTTTTAAACATGGGGGTTATGTTCCCTCTCTTCCAGTCATCGGGGACCTCGCCAGACCGCCACGACTTCTCAAATACAATGGCCAGTGGCTTGGCAACTTCATCCGCCAGTTCCTTCAGGACCCGCGGATGGATCTCATCAGGTCCCACGGACTTATGCACCTTCAAGTTCCTCAGATGTTCCCGAACCTGCTCTTCAAGTACAGTGGGCGGTGGTTCATCCTCACAGTCCCTGCTAGTTCTTTCCACAGCTTGGGTGGTAAGACAAGAGGCTTTATCAGTGAAGACTGAGGCAAAAAAGTCATTGAGTAACTCAGCCTTCTCTATGTCCCGGGTAACCAGAGCACCAGTATCCTTCTGGAGGGGGCCTACATTCTCCTTGGACTTCCTTTCGTCCCCTACATACCTATAGAAGCTTTTCTTATTGCTTTTTATATCCCTTGCCAAATTCAATTCCTTCAGGGCTTTAGCCTTCCTCACCTGATCCCTGGTCACTCGTACAGCTTCTCTGTATTCCTCCCAGGCTATCTGCCAGTTCCCTCAGGACCCGTGGATGCACCTCATCAGGTCCCATGGACTTGTGCACCTTCAGGTTCCTTAGATGGTCTCAAACCTGACCTTCTCCTACAGTGGGCAGTTCTTCATTCTCCCAGTCCCTGCCTTTGCCTTCTGTGACTTGGGCTGTGCAGCTGGAGCTCTTGCCAGTGAAGACTGAGGCAAAGAAGTCATTGAGAACCTCAACCTTCTCCATATCCCGGGTAGCCAGGTCCCCCGTTTCCTTCCAGAGAGGGCCTACATTTTCCCTAGATCTCTGTTTATCACTGACATATCTATAAAAGTTTTTCTTGTTGCCCTTGATGTCCCTGGCCAGATTTAACTCTCCCAGGGCTTTAGCTTTCCTAACCTGATCCTTGGTTGCTTGGACAATTTCTCTGTAATTCCTTCCAGGCTACCTGTCCTTGCTTCCACCCTTTGTAGGCCTTCTTTTTGTGTTTGAGTTTGCCTCTCCTTTTATTTAGGCAGAATTACTTTTATAAATACTGGAGTACATCATCCTTACAAAGATGGAAAACTTCTACATACTTAACAAATGAAATAAGGAAAATCACATTTTTAAGATTTCTTAAGACAAGAAACAACAGGTTTGTGCAACTCTGACACACTGCTGACAATGTCACAAACTTTGTCATACAATATCACTATAACTGTCTGCATGTGGGTGGAACACTTGGCATGTTTTGCTTTTGAACTTAAAACACCACCTAGAAAGGAAGGGGTTTGTGTTTACACTTTAAACAACATAACTAAAATTAAGTAAATTCCTTGGCTTAAGTATGTTATTTCTTCCTATAGAGTACTCTGCAAACAGGAGCAGCTCAGGTATTTATAATACTTTTCCTAGATTATGATAACAAAATGTAAGAACATGCAAGAATAAAATTAGTTCTAAACTCCAATTCTCTACCAGTAAAAATACAGCCTATGTAAATGCCCTAATAACTCTCAGAAGTACAGGAATATGAAACTACAAATTAAAAATTACTTACTGCAGTCACTAATTTGATGGCACATAACTGTAGTTCACTGACGTTTTCTACAAAGAAAGGTGTTATTCCCATAGATGATACCTATCAACGGAAAGAAGTTATTGTGAGTATATTTGACTAACAAACTGATATTTATGCACTTTCACAAGTAGGTTATTCATTCGGCAGGTAAGGTATTCAACAACATGTATTACTTCATATTATTTGCAAATAAATTTATTAAAGGATATTTGAATACAATCAGGTTAAACTTTGCTTAAGTGTACCATAAAAGCCATTAAAGATGTGAACATTAAATCCTTTTCTCCTGCAGATTACATACTACACAATAACCTAGTCACTGATGTTAATAATTCAAAAGTTTGTACTGATTTCATATTTCATGTCATTGAGACAATCACACTTTACAGTCTCTCTGGGAAAAGAAAAACAAACATTCTCAGACAGAAATTCTTCTGATAAAACTCACCTGAAGAATAGTTGTATCAGTAAGAAGCTGTATCTCTAGCAACTCTGACAAACTGCTGACAATGTCACAAACTTTGTTATACAACATCACTATAACTCTTTGCTTGTGAGTGGAACACTTGGCACGTTTTGCTTTTGAACTTAAAACACCACCTAGAAAATAAAAAATATATTTATTAATTTTTTCAATGTTTCACTTACATAAAATATTAGGAAGATGATCATCTTCCTCGAAATGCCCCCAAAACAACTCCATGACTACAGATTTGTAAATGTAATTGCTTACAGAAGAAAAACTATTTAGTAGAATCAGCTGGAAAGCAAAAATTTCATAATTTCATAATTGCTCTGAATTATAGATCCAAGATTTCTAAAACAATTCTTGAAGTTAGACACCCACATCTGAAGGTATGTATATAATAAGAAAATGCTAAATGCAAAACATTTAGCATACTAACCACCATGAGGATCCACTCTGTACACAGGATCATATTGAGGATAGAGTGTGTTCTGCAAATGAAATTTTGTGTATTGAATAACTCTTTCTATTATGTCCTCAATATATACAGCTTTAGGCATATTTGGTGATGTCATAATATTGATAGCAGTAAGACAAGCATCAGCAGATTTTGTCACTCTCTCCATAATAAGGTCTCTCCATAATCTCTCCTCATCTTCAGTGTCATTGTTCTGTAACAGGCAAGAAAAAACAAGATAGTGTGAACAAGAAGTCAAATTTTTATCCTTACCAAGTAAAAGATAACATTATTTTAATATGCTTACATACACACACACAAAATGTTGTTTTCCCTTTATGATACAAAAATTGTTTTATAAATCAACTAATGTTTGTTTTACTAGCAACAGGTTTGTAACTCTAGTTACTAGTCTTTAATATCTCACTGTATTCTGCTGGTAAAACACAAAGAAACTTTCTATGTATCATTAGTAAGCACTATGAAGATTGTCACATTCTTACACAAAAAGACTGTTAAGCCACACAAAACTCATGAGAATACAACTTTCTCCACTTCACAGATCGACTCATCTATTATCAATGTGTTTAAAACGTGTCTTAATCAAATATGACCATTTAGATTTAGCGCAGGGTATAGAATCTCTGTATTTCTGTGTTTGTACAAGTTATAAAAACAAACATACATGAGGTTAATTATGACCATTCAGCACTACTGAAATATTGAAATAACGTTATTAATAGCAAAACCAGGTGGAATTTTTAATAACTTCTCTGGTACAGATATAGCCTACAGAGAAAAAGAATCTTTCCTGCCTGTATAACTGCACAGTTTAACACTGTTAGCTTTCCTTGTAAAAATAAGGGGTTATTGAAACCATATCAACTTTTTCCCTTTGGGGTAAGAAAATCTAAATATATCACAGTGCATTATATATATGAGAGAGAGAGAGATTTGAAAAAATCAACAGAAATATGCAAATCAGGAGATCCCTGTAAATTTCTTGCATAGAATGGCTTTAAATCATTTATTCCTTACACAAAGAAGGCTTAAAAAAAAAAAACACAACAAAAAAACCCCAAAAACCCACAAACAAAAAACAAAACCCCAAGCAGTTTTAAATATTTCCTTTTTTTTCATTTTCCTCATTAATCTTGGAATCTGCAAGTGCAATCTGCCTCTAGGAATATCCTGACATGGAGGCAGGATATTCTCACTGCACTGTAAAAGAAGTAAGCTTACTCCTTAGCAGAGGCTTTCTTTGCCATAATGACCTGAATCATGTTTAATGGGTTTTAAAAAAAATCTGAAACTGGCTTGGCTAAAGATCGATTCTTTTTTAATCAAAGCTTTGTCTGAATTGCAATCATTGGACATTTTCATTAACTGCTTAATAATCTTGAGTTTTACTACAAAAAGCTAAAAGAAAAATATCCCTTTAAAGGCATAGGCACACTCAATCATATTGAATTAGAGCAGGTAAACCAGCACCTTCTTTTCACTTATTTTTCATACTGCTAAGGACATTCAGAACCATATAGTGAAACTTTGAAAACCCAACAAGCTATCTAGAGGAAAATATTTAAGTAAAAATAATGTGTCTCTGGTTTTCATTTTCAAATTCAAATTTTTCCTTTCCAATATACATAATTACTCTCTATTTCTGCAGATCAAGGTTTTTTTTCCCATAAAATTCAAGAACTCTATTCTTGCTAGAATATTGCTTTGACTAGAACATGTAAAAACAAACAAATAAATAAATATATAAGACGTGTACTATCACATTTCAGACTCATAAAAAACTCCAAATCCCCATGTAGTTTTAGGTATATCAGAAAAAAAAAAATCTTAAACTTCCTGTTAATTCTGTTTACATTGATAACTTCAACTTTGCAGCATAAAAGCAGACCTAAATAAAGCACTTCCTCAGTTCTTAATGCTCAGGAGAAGAATATGCTCTATGTGAAAGCTGTAATACTTCTTCCATCGTGTAAGAGATGTTTTATGGACATGTAGAAAAGTAGCAAAGAAATGTCCAATGGTGCAAGTTACACCAGTTACCATGTATATTTCAAGATGAAACTATAATATTTAAAATTAAGTCAAAAGACAGCTCAATTGCTCCTAATACATCTGTTAGTTATCAGCACTATAGTAAAACATGTTTAGTAGTGAAAGAATATAATCAATTGAATTTTACTTCAAATCTTAAAATTTGGCAACCTCTTAATCACATACATATTCAATCAAAAATTCACACACACAGAGTATTTGAAACTATCACTATATGGAACTCAAGTGAAGAAAATCCTATTCTACACAATGGTGTGAAATGATGCAATTTGAAACTCACATGGTTAAGTAATGTAGAAAGTTTTGATCCATCTTGAATATTCTTCTCCAAAATATTCAGGAGTTTTACTGTTTTATCTGTTGAGAGCTAAAATAGGAAGCAAAACACATCAAACAACTGTAAGAACATAAAGGCTTCCAAATTGCTGAAAAAAAGTCCATGGATGAAGGACATAACATGCTATGTAATCTGACAAACTTAAATTGTAAATAATCTGAGATAAGGATTGGATTTTGACTTGTCTGGTTTCTGACAGAGCATGACTGAGAATGCTGATAATAGAATTAAACTAGCGAAATATGTGCTAAGGCTCCAATCAAACTGCATTTTCAACCAGCAAAATCCATAGAAATGTATTTAAAACTGCATATCTGTAATGTTGCATAGTTATATATTTTTGTTTCTAGAAACAGAAATTTACCAAATCCAAGTATCAATCACAAATTCTAACTGACCATATAGAGCTTTATTAAGAGAAAATCTAAATTCTACGGACAAACAGAAATAAAATTCCCTGATACTTGAGTGCTAATAAAAAGGAAACGTATTCTTAATAACTGTGATAACTTTGAAAACTAGCATGTTGAAAAAAAGTAGCTCAAACTCACTTACTGATGTTCGATAGATTTATGACTAGATAATCTGTAGAATGTGCTAAACTCCAGGAGAGGAGTTGTGGTTTAGGCTGGCCGGCAACTAAACTCCACACAGCCACTCACTCACCCTCCCCCCCCCGGGGATGGGGAAGAGAATTAAAGGGGAAAAGGGAAAGAGACCCGTGGGTTGAGATAAGAACAATTTAATACTACTGCTACTAATATATGAATATACATATATGTACAATGATAAATACATACAAACGAGTGATGTACAGTGTAGTTGCTCACCACCCCTTGACCAATGCCCGTCTTGTCCCAAACTAACGATCCCGAAACAGATAAGTCCCGATACTGCAATCCCAGAAGAGCCAAGGCCCTTCTTTCTGGCTGACCCTCATTTTTATACTGGGCATGACGCTGCATGATATGGAATACTAATTGGCCAATTTGGCCCTCAATCCTAAGTCTGCGTACAAATCATAAGGAGAGTCGTGGACCCCCTGTCCCGGCTCTGCTCCCCCCTATCCTGTTGTGCTCCTGCACACTGGCAAGAACACGGCAGCTGAAAAGTCCTTGAGGCCTCAGTGCCAACTATAAACATCAGTGCGCTGTCAGCGTTCTTCTCAGAACCAGTCTCAGACTAAAACCAAAACATGGAGCTCTTCTGGCTATTAAAAAGAAGAGCTAACTCTGTCCCAGCTGAAACCAGGACAAGAATCAGTTTCATTCATCCAAATACTATTGATGGTTTTAGAAGCAACAAAATTCTGATTTTATGTATACGTGTATGTATGTATGTGAAAAAAACAGGGAACAGAGGTTAAGGGTGAGAACTATCAGAAAAGAGAAACACTCAGGATGATAACACACTACAAAGGAAGGTAGGGAGATTGAAGAAAAGGCCAGGAAGAATATCTAAATCTTGGATTAAAGAAAACCCTTCAGAGTGACTTGTATAATAAGTGGCTTCACAGACACTTCATAAACATAGTAAGTGGTCATGAGCAAGCAAAGTAAGAATTTAATACAAGACTGCCCAAAGCCAAGAGTTCTAGGAAGATAAGGAAAGCAAGAATGTTGTTTCTAGAGGTGTGATACCAACAGTTTGCACCAACAGAAAGTTCCCTTGAACTGAAGTCAGGAAGAATATGGCAAAGAAACCACAATATGCACTCTACAGAAAATTCATCTTATTATCACCTGGGGCATTAAATCTTCTAAGTTTGAAAGGGCTCTTCGGAGGGAGGAAGAAAGTAGGCTATTTGGTGTGATGCTGGATGGACATCACACATTTACATTGCACTAATGGCATATATCGGAAAGGGTGGATTTTTTTACTTTGCCAGCAGGTTCTGTTTTACTGTGGCTGCTCAACACTAGTTGTAAGGAGCAAAGCCTATAGGTTGATGTGCTTTTGTGAAACTAGATCAATTATTTTAGATTTTACTGCTCAGATGTGTGTTACCTATTGGCATATAGTACTCTGAGTCAGTGTTAACACAGTGAAGGACCATTCAACAAAAATGTGTCAGCTTCAGAGACAGTAACAGTTAAGATGTTGTAACTTTTAACTTTCTAAGCAGTTCAGCTAAATCAGCAGAAGCATAATTGTTCACAGTATCTGTCACATACATACCTGAAGAGGGTGGAATATTATAGGGGACACAAGTTTTTGTATGTTTAACAAGTTCAAAAAAAGTTAAATACTATGAAGATGTACCTTGTCCATAATGCCCATTGCCTTGATTTTTGCAGATTCACTACCCAACTCACTAAGCTGATGCTTTCCCAGTAGCAATTCCTGTGGAATCTCATCATCGCCTAAAAAAAAAAAAAAATTAAAAAATTAACAATCACATTTCTGATAAGACTTCAAGGAAACCAGCATTTTATAGTCAATATGAAAAAGCAAACTGAAGAAAAAGAACTGATTTTCCAAATAGCTAGCATCTAATACTTCCATTTAATGAAGACTGATGATGACAACTTGTCCTGGTTTTAGCTGGGACAGTGTTAGCTCTTCTTTTTAGCAGCTAGAAGAGCTCCGTGTTTTGGTTTTACTCAGAGGCTCGCTCTGAGAAGAATGCTGATAGCAAGTTGATGTTTGTGGTTGGACATGAGACTCCAAGGACTTTTCAGTGTGCCGGAGTGCAGAAGCACGGCGGGATAAGGGGGGAGCATAGTTGAAACAAGGGGGACACGATTCCCCTTGTGATTTGTGGTGGAACTTAAGATTGAGGGCCAAACTGGCCAATTAGTATTCCATATCATGCAGCGTCATGCCCAGTATAAAAGTGAGGGTCAGCCAGACAGAAGGGCTTTTGCGCTTTGGCTCTTTCGCCGCTTTTGCTCTTTTGTGCTTGCTGCGCTTTTGCTCTATTGCTTTTTTTTTTTTTTTCCCCTCTCTCTCCCAGTACTCCCACTCTTGGAGTACTCTCTCTCTCTCTCTCTGCCCCTCTCTATTTCGGGGCCTCGCGTTCGTCCAGGATTGCAGCTTCGGGACGAGACGGGCTTCGCATACGAGGGGGTGGTGAGCATCTACACTGTGTATTAAATCATCTGTATTAAATTTTTCTTATCTCAACCCACGGGTATCCCATTTATCCTTTAATTCTCTCCCTCATCCCTGGGACTGGGGGAGGGTGAGTCAACGACTGTGGGGGGAGCGGCCTAACCCACAACACAACTTTTGGTTGTGTTAAAATGACTACTTGTTAAATATGACTGAAAGTTATAAATTAAAAATATTTGTAATATAACAAAATCCATTTATTGCAGCTCTTGTGCCATCATCCTCATTTCAGTAAAACAAATTTTAAATGACTGTAGACCTAATTCTAAAGTTCAAATCTGGGGAAGGGCAATAGATGAAAAACACATAAGTACCTTGGGATACACTGCATCTTAATCACGTTTGCCCTTACAAAAAACCCCATGATGTTACAAGACATATAGAAAGAAACAATTCACTTTTTAATCCAAGGTTGTAGATACCATTGCTGTAGTGATTTGTTTACTATCTTTCTCCCCTTGTTCTAATCTTGTGACAAAGATGGTAGGAAAAAAATTAAGAAATGCTCCATTATCCTTTTCAATAGAAAGTCATCTTGGTCAACCTGAACTACATCAGACACTTATGTTAAGCTGGTTTATTTTCCACTGAAATGGATAAGGAGCATACAGTGATTCAGTGCCTCACCCATAAGTGCATAAGCACTCTGCTGATGAATTGAATAATCAAGCTCTGTTGGGCCAAAGACCACAACAGATGCAAAATTATGTGTCTCAGACATTACTGGCAAGAGAACCATCTTATATCAGTGTTGTTTACAAAGATATATTTGACAGAAGATAACACCATAATGACATCCCAAAGAGGTATCCTTTCTACTTCAGGGGACTATTATTTGTCTCATTGTGATTTAAGTCTCTTTTGGATTCTGCAGGGAGGAAGAAGGAGGATCGTCTTCCTGCAGCAGCAAGTGAAATTGGAAAGGTAAAGGCCTCCACTCAAGGTAGAAGTCATATAAATGCAGTATACCATAGCATGTATCATAGGCAATTCAATCACAAAGGAAGAAGTTTGAAAATACTGAGATGCAAATTCTTTTGTTTCTTGTGTTTCTAATTGGGGGAAACATTTTGAAAATTTCTGATATATTACCAAAAGGTGTAAAATCCATGTCTTCTAAATTTTCCAAAATATTCTCTATTGAAGCAGTAAATCTTTTGAAAGTTGAAGAATCCATCATTTCTGGGGAAAAAAGAAATGTAGATATAATTATTTTATATACAAAACAGAAAACAAAAACTGTAGAAAATAAATCTTCTAAAATTACCTTCAGGTGTTAGTTTAGGTTCATAAGCTTTCCTCTTCTTTTGTTTTTCTTTTTTCTTCATTTTTTTAGCCACTAATTAAGATAATAAAGGATTGTTTACATTTCTTATGCTTATATTCAATACTGCATGTAAAGATGTTTATTTTAAAATGTTTAACATATCCTTTAGAAATGAAGAAGAAAATAAATTTTTTAAAATCAGTTACCCTCACTGAGACTAGAAGGAGGAGAATAATCATCCATATCAGAGTCATCAGGACTGCGATTACGGTAACGACCACTACCAGAAGTCCTCCTTCCTTCATTATAATAACCACCTCTCCTATGGTCACCAGAACTTCTTCTGTCATGTTCTTCATACTCCCAAGCTTCATCTCTATCCTTTTTATGTCTTTTACGAGAAGCTAGAAATGAAATGCATTTTCATTATAAGTACAAAAATTCTACTTTTAATAGTTCAAAATTATACATTTACAAGTTAAACACTATCGCATAGATGTTCTGTAAAACAAGTGAACACTCTAAAACTATCATATAAAATTCTGTTATGGTAAGGAAAGTAAGGAAAATAGAACAAATCAAAACGAGTTTCATCCTTTCATAAGAGAACATGCAAGATAATTTCTTCAGTTATCTAAATTGTAACTATTACTGGGTGCCCATGCTCCAATTCAGTGATTGCTTTGCCCATCTAACACAGCAAGTTCCAATGAGACCTGACAACCAAGTTGCTTAAAGATATTCTGTTTTGCCAAGACAACTAAAATTTTGTCTTGATATATATTGCAGGAAATTCAGTGTAAAGGAGAAAGTTGGAGTCGCAAGGCAGCGAGTATATACTGCATAAGGTTATAACCAGTTTTCAGTCAGGACCAAAAAGCCCCGCAGAACTGAATGTTGAAAAACTGGGATAAATGTTCTATACAGAAACAGAGAGTTGATGGAAATAAAGTGGGGGGAAGAATGGAGAGTTCTCTGTTGTTTTCAAAGACAGTCTTGAAGGGGAGAGGGTGCTAAGAACTAATAGAAAAAGGATATGGAGGAGGAGGTAATTTCATCCATGAAATCAGTCAACTCTCTATTATCTAAGGTAACAGGATGACTGGGCTAGCAAAGAGACATCTAACATACTGCGCTGTGAAGATCAAAATGGCTCCAAAACATTATATTCTAGACTAGCAGAGTTTATTATTGTGAACTTGCATATAATAGCCCTGACGTGTGTGTGTTTACCGAGGTCTCCTGAAGTTTAGAGAGGTAAAACTGTATATAGGGTTGTTTCTGAGCAAAATGGCTCCAAGCATTCATATGGAACTGGAACAGAACTGACAAGTTCTTTCCACAATCCCAGTTTATTGAGAAGCATAGGAAACATACTAGGATATAGTCACACCTGGTATAGTACCAGGATATAGTCAGTAGTCAGCCCAGGCTCAGAAATAATAAAAAAAACATTGAACCTGTGGTGATACTAATGCTCTGCACTGCACCCTAGAGGGCTCCCACTTCTGAAAACATAGTACAAAACTTATGCACAGAGGTGGTCCAAGTGTGTAAGCTAATGAGAAAAAGTAACTTCCAATATTGTTTTCCAGCAGAAATTTAAATTGACCAGTTTATCAATGCTGCATGACAAAACAGAATGTCTTACAGTTGTGCTGGCTCTGCAAGGCAAATAAGATGAACATGAGAACAGCTATTCACAATCAATCATTGCTCTACAAAGTTTATTTTGAAGTAGATAAAACTGACTAAAAATTTAAGTATTAATAATATTTCAAGAGGTATTATTAATTTTATACATAAATAAAGCCTATCTGGAATATAAACACCCGATTTCCTTCTGATTCTGCCAAACATTTATGCAATAACGCATTTAGCACTTATTGTATGAGAATGATTTAATCAATTTTTAATTTCTCATAATTTAATATAATGGAATGCCTCTTCTTCATGATCTATTCAAATTTCTATTCTTTATAACAATCACTATACCATATTTTTTAAAGTTCAATTTTAGACAATCAAAACAATTCTGAAATACATATTTGTAACAGTATAAATCTCTTCAGTGTACTTGTCACAAATCTTTCATTCTCTTGATCATTTTGTCTCTTGTTTTAATTCAGTTCAGTTCTACAGTATCCTTTGAGAAATATTACAATTTATTTTTAAACCAGATGTCCTCAATGAATTGTTTAGAATGATGGCCAGATCTCTTGAGTGGATATAGTGAACCGAGAACCCCTTAAAGCATATAATTACTGTGAAAGTTTTCCTTAATTTGTTTTACTTGGCATTTAATAATTTCAACAGCCACTGTAATAGGTAGATTAAGATCTCTCTGAAATTCCTGACAATCCTCTTCATTCCCAACTAACTTAAATAATTTTGCTTTACTTATTTTTTTTTTTAATTCACTATTCCAGATTATTAACATCATAAACAGGTGAAATGATACGGTAAAAAGAGAAAATAGAATCCTGAATGAAGTAAATAATCTGATTACCTCAAGATCTCATTACTCACAGTCAAAGCAGCAGTTATATTTTAAATGAAGAACAAACAAACAAAAGGACATTCTTTTCTGCTTCTTTGATAAAGATCAGAGGTATCACTATTATAATTTTTATGTGTATGTGTGCATACACATTGCATATCTGTTGGATGAGAACTTGAAACATATTAAAAAAGCAGGACAAACAAATCTTTCTCTTTTGGACCCTAAGAAAGACTAAGAAGCAAAACATTAGGTTTTACAAAAGTTCAGTAAGATGTGTAGATAAGCAAAGGTGGAAAGAGTTTAAACTTGGAAAAAAATCATTATAAGCAAGATGTCTTTTAAAGTTAACAGCAATAGGCACTTCTCCTGTAGCCCTGCATAGGTAACACTGCTAAGATATTACTCAGACTGAACTGATTCACTCCATTTTAATGGAGTTTCTTTTCAGTTTTGGCTAACTGAACTACTATAGAGACAAACTAACTACACTCTTATTCGCAAGTAGGAAATCCCTTCCTAACTTAGAGGCATATAACATTTTTTTGACACTTATGAACTTTACCTGATTGCACAGCAAAAGTCTAACTACAAGCTTCCTCTCTTCCTTTGAAATCACTTAATTCAAAAATAGTATCATCAGCAAATGCTATTTTGAGAAACCATCAGCAATAATTCCAGTTTTTCAAGCAATACACTATGGAAATAATAGAAGAAGAAATATTTCAAGAAACTTCTGGGCACTAACATTCTTTATTTATCATGACAGAAAAATTCAAGAGGGGATCCTTTGCTTTTCTTATCATTGAAACTCAGAATAATTTAAAATGTATTTACTGAAATTTTTCTTGGCATAGCTTTGTGTGCAAATTTTCTGAGCTGCTTTACAGGATATTTTCTTTAATCTGATTGGCTAAAAATATTTCATTGCACAACTAAAAAGAAAATCTATGCAGTGGCTTCCTATAAGGTAATTAGGGAAAGAAATTTAACAACTAGTTGCTTTTCATCTTGAGTGACAAATTGAAATCAAGTAATTTTTCTTTTAAAAGAAAAAAAGGTTCTTGGTCAAGTAGTTGTCTGGACAGCAAATTTGTTTTCATATATTTTAGGGTAGCCAACAGCAAAAAAAAGTATATCTTTTTATAAAAGCAAAGTATTGTCCTTCTTTAGAAGTAGGAACAGAACGATGTACTACTTACATTCAAAAGCATCTTCACTGTCATTGTCTTCATCAGAACTGATTTCAGCATATTTTGGTTTCTCATTAACTGTGCTACGTTTGCGCTTGTTCATTTTCACACGTTCACAAAGTGGCATGGTGGATTCAATTTCTGCCAGGAGCTCAGGAGGCAATTCCTTTAACACTGACTGATCTATGCTACCTATTAATGGAGAGCAAGAAGAGTAAATGTGAACTTGAAGATAATAATAAGGACCCAACACCACAGTCCTTTCTCAGGAACTGCTTACAGTATATCCACTAATAAATAACACCACAGTTAAATATACTTAGATATTTGACAGCCCTTTCTAAAGTTGCATTTATTGTTCACACTGCAATTAGAAAATAACATAATAAATTGCATACACATCTCCTTCAATAAAATATTTTGTCAGGCATATAAATAAATTCAAATTGGTGAATTTCCTTTGTAAAAAGACATCCTTGCTCTACTTCCATAAAATTTAGTCTTATTTCAGTTCATCCTCTGAATTCAACAGGTTTTCTAACAGCATAGGTAATATTAAGGATTCATTATGCCTCAAATAGTTCTGTTTATTCTCATTCATATTATTTATTGTACACAGGACAGTAATCTTCCCTTTTCCAGTAGGTAGAGACAATCTGTGGCAGAATCTCTGGGGTCTTATCCCTAAATACAGACCAAATCATTGACACTCCAACCTCTGCCTCAGATTTTTTTCTTGCCTCCTTTATAATGTAAGCCAGATTTTTGCTTGATTTTGTTACAAAGCATAGTTGAAAGATTTTTTATTTAATATAGATAAACAGCAAGTTGGACCACATCAGGTTTCTTTTACAGAGGTAAATAGTTAGACATCATCACACAATTACCATCACGTTTTGAAATTACGATTAGGCCCATATGCAGTCAGTATGAAGGAGATATACAGTCAAAATATTTTACAAGTGACACAAGAAAACCAAATTAATTCAAAAGTATTTCTTGGGGTTTTCTTTATTTGACGTCTTATCTTTATTTATCAAATAACCTATTGCACAGATTTTAAGATTATTGGACTAAACTGTTAGCCTTTTTCCAACAACAGAAAAAATGCCTTTGTCATAAGTGCCTCTCTCTCCTTCCCAAGGCATACTATATTGTTTAGATAGAGAGGAAATCATCTGCCAATTGCTATACACACACACACAAAAATCCAGAACAGAAGTTGCATTAAGACTCATACAGACGCTTAAAAGCTAGATGGGCTAGATGCACTTACACTAATAGGAGTATTTTCTACGAATATATCTTTAAGCCTCTCCTAGTCTACAATGTAAAGTAAATTTAAAAACACAATAACTTGCAAGACAGATTGCTTGGAGAGGAAATCAGAAAAGGAAACAAATCGGTAATGGATTGTATACCTAGCTTGGCAAGAGTTCCATGACCAAATTCTAATTAAATTCAATTTCAAACTCAATTTCAAAACTATGCCTGAATGTTTCATGATGTAATTTTAAGATTGTGATCATTGCTTTGAGGAACTGTGAGAACAGAATTTGTTCTTTATTTTCCTTATACTGTGCACAAAGAACATCTCAGTAAGATGAAAGGTGATATATTTTAAGTAAGAAAACCTTTAAAAACAAACAAAAAAACAAAACAAGAAACAAAAATCACAGGCTATTACTCTCCTACCTCCTAGGAATATGTATTCTTGCTTTCCTTATTGATTTTGTTCCTGGGGTAGGACACTATTCAGTCTTTAATAATAAGTCAGTTACCACAGTGTTAATTAGACATCAAAGAAAAAAAAAATGCAAGTACTTTAAACATTTGGAAAAATAACTTTATTTTCTTCTCAAAAGTTCTAAGTTTTTTATGTTCTCCAATGCTAAATTCAACTAATGTTTGAACTGCACTATCTCCTGTTAAAGATATTTCAGATGACAGTATAAGCTTCCCCCTTTTTCTTGTATTAGGGAATATGAAAAGCTTGCTTTATTTGAGAAGGGAATAGCAGAAAAGAGAACAAATAGAATTATTGTAAAGTGCTCTATAAGCCATCTATAAAGTTTTTGTTTCTGTCACAATGTTCCCTGGAACAAGTCTGCTCCATGCCCAGTTTCCTTAGTTGCTGAGGATTGTAAATAACCAAATCTAAAGAGAGTTTTACTCATGCAGTACAAAGGAGTTAAGCATGACTGCACATGTATGAACAATTCTGATATACATGGAAAACAACTCCCCATCCTTTCTGAAGAAATTCAGGGATATTATACACTGTGGGACTCCACTCAAGAGCTTGTTAATATTTATTTTACTTTATTACTTATGTTGAGTCAGGGCAATCCAATCTTCACTAGAAACATCTTACTAAATTCCTTTTTTTTTATAGCTCCATATTTTATAATAAATGCACTATTTATTTGTTCAGAGTAGTACAGAAATACTTAAGAGAATCCAGTTCACCATGAGAACCTGCTCACATGGCAACAAACATTAGGTTATAAAACCCATACTAATGCCTTTTCAGTTTACAGGATACTTTTCAAAAACAATTAAAAGAATATAGAGCACAAAACCATTTGAAAGCATCTACAAAAACATGTTTTCCGATTTGTTTGATAAGTTTGCTAAGACCTGGTACCTACTTTCCTGCTTCCACTTTAATCAGTTACATTTGACTCTAAGCTTGCATGGCTTTTTAAACAGCAAAGGAGAAAGTAACTTTACTAAAAATTTACTCCATAAGTTAATAAGATTGCCCCAGTAAACCAAGCTTTCTGAAAAACTGTCCTCATCAACAGAATAACTCATTTTTTTGCAATGCATGTGATCAACATATACAGTATACCTGAAATGGACTATAGGCATCAGTGTTCATCAGACATCACTTATGCATACTCTCAAAACTGCCACAACTATTAAAACAAACAAAAAAAAACCCACAAGAGAAGTGCCATCCTAACCAAATCTTTGTTCCACTGTAAGGAATCACAATGCTGATAAACTCCACATTATTGAAACTGAAGGGGCAAGTCACAGAGTAGATGTAAGAATAATTTGTCAACAATTCATCTTGAAGAACTGCATACATGAACAATCACTTCTTCAGTGCTTTTCCAAACCTATGCAATGCTCTTCATGACTTACTAGCTGCTTGCTGGAGGAGGAACATAGGCTTATTTTTGTTTGATTGCCATTTCTTAGAGAAGATATTCAAGAATCTTCAGTTGTTACCGAATATCCACTGACCGTCAAGATACTTGCTTCTCACCAAGCAATTCTTGACAAAATACAATAGTTAAAAAACAGCCAGAGAATGATGAATTAGTCTGTAAACATCTTCCCATATTCTATTTTAATCCAGAAAGCTTTTCAAAGGGTTTTGTCATGTACAGTAGAAAGAGTTCTACAAATGTCTAGTGGATATAGTATTTTCCTTCTTCAAAAATGGCTTAATAAAAGAATGACAAGGCACAGATCTGATTCAAAATTCAGCACTGCTTTTTGTTCATAACTTGATGGGTGGTTTCAAGTTTGTAGAACAGCCGTTAACTTTAGCTAATATTTACACAAATCTAATCTTTAGAAGGATCCAAAATCACTTTGCCTTGAATTTGCAAGTCAAATAGATCTCCCTGATTCAGGCAGATGCATCCATAACCAGAATGCCTTCAAGAGAGATTGAACATTACAAAAAAAAAAAAAAAATCACCAAAAACCATAACATTGTTATGGACTTTTATTAGATTTATTCAATATGGACAGCACAATATTTTTTGACACAACAATCAGTGTGTTCAGATTAGTTTCACCTGGCTTGATATGGTAACTTCAAACAAGTAGCTACGGAAAAGGGGATGATGCTTGCTGACGCTTAAGTCAGTTTCCCAGGATCAGAGAGGCTGTTCCTGCTATAAAATCAAAATCAACATTAATAAACTCTGTTATCTTCTCAGTAATGATTTATCTTTGCTTTCCAAACTATGGAAAACAGATGCATGGTTTACATTTTGGTGTAATTTCCTATTAACTAACAAGCCATCAAGATTCAAAAACATTTGGAAACCTAAACTCTGAATTGCTACTTCCATAATTATAAGACAGTTAATACAGTGGAAACAATCTGTATCAGTTTGCTTATATGGTTACTTTAAAATACTCGTGACATCAAAATGACCTGTTTGCACATACATCTATTGCAACAAATTAACAAGTGCTTGAAGAAAAACTGCCTCTGAAGTTCATTTCAAAACTAAGGTTTATGTTAATGAAGTATCTTGCATAAATTAGCCTCCCATAAATACTGTCTTTTTCATTTCTGTGTGCTAATACTTTGCAAAGTATAAGTAAAACTGCAGTTAATGCAATTTCATATTTGTAATCTCTCTATATATCTTGTATTTTAAAATGCAATTTTTTCCAAATATCAGGACATTCTGGAAAAGAACACACGAGTCTAAGAGGGAACAGTGCCACTTATTTGGGGTGAGGATATGAATCTTAACTTTGCATTTCTCAGTGTTTAGAAATTTAATTTTAGCCACTCCCCATATTCTCGAACTTCTACACTAATGAATTGCCACATATCTTCATTTTGACATTAAAAATAAACCTTACAGATTACAGCTCAATTTTGCCCTCCCCTCATTCCTTTTTAGCCACAGAAGACATTAACCGCCTACTGGACTCTTCTTATTTTGCTGATGACTAGTATATCCAGTCTTGCTGTTATTCCACAGAGGCCAAGCTCACCTTCCTTACATGTCCTCTCTGAATATTTGATAGAGGATGTTCCAGTGGTTTTGGGTCTACCTCCCTTATGTATCACCAGCTTAATGTCTAACTTTCTCAAGTTATTTTGGGTCACTGCTATAACTACACTGATTATACCTCCTGTGTCAGACATATATACAGGAAGGAAAGCAGTTTCTGGATTAGCCCAAACAACCTTCAAACTCTGTGCTACTACAACCACTCATGCAGATAAGGTTCTATTTTAGATTAAGAATGAAAAGAAAAAAGAGGGGATAAAAGTACTTCCCTACTTTATAAAGATGCTTGGAAAATAAACACCCTTTTAAAATAGTTAAGTACTGTTACAGTATAGCACTCAGGCACTACAGTGCAAAGGGCCACATGACTACCTGTGATTGATGAACAGCTTACTGGTTAAAGCTGAAAATTTTCAACTATCCCTTAGTGTGCAAATTTAATTATATCCTTTCCACTGTGCTCTCCCTTAAAATGCTCCAGTACGTTCTTTATATCTGAGTTCTTGGTAATCAGAGTCCCTTGCCCACCATCATCACAATCGTCCAAATAATTCTGTGCCCTGGAGAATTTTAAGAACAGAAAGGAAAACACAGGGAAATCGCAATCCTTTTCTCAAAGAGGAATTTAAGGTATGAGGAAAGTACATCTTCTCATAATATCTCAATACCACTGGAATAGACTGCCCAGGGAGGTGGTTGAGTCCCCATCCCTGGATGTGTTTAAGAATAGGGTGGATGATCTACTTAGCGATATGGTTTAATGGGGATTAGGGACAGTTGGACTCGATGATCTCTAAGGTCTTTTCCAACCTAGAAATCTATGAATCTATGAATCAGCTGAAAAACACACCATCAAGATGAATATTGATGACAATAATCTGAGTAGTTGTCTATTTACTTCAGTGGTTTTCCTCTCCCATTCTCTGCCTTAAAGTTTGTGGAAGGGTATACAGCTACAGCCTATAAACAGGATATAACCCTCTATTGAGATCCTGTCGTGGTTTCAGCTGGGACAGAGTTAGCTCTTCTTTTCAGCAGCCAGAAGAGCTCTGTGTTTTGGTTTTAGTCTGAGACTTGCTCTGAGAAGAACGCTGACAGCGCACTGATGTTTGTAGTTGGCACTGAGGCCTCAAGGACTTTTCAGCTGCCGTGTTCTTGCCAGTGTGCAGGAGCACAACAGGATAGGGGGGAGCATGGCCGGGATGAAGGGTCCACGACTCTCCTTATGATTTGTACTTAGACTTAGCATTGAGGGCCAAACTGGCCAATGAAGTATTCCATACCATGCAGTGTCGTGCCCAGTATAAAAATGAGGGACAGCCGGAAAGAAGGGCCTTTGCTCTTCCAGGACTCTCACTTTCAGACTCTCAGAGTGCTCTCTGTGTCTTGCTCTCTATTTTCAGGCCTCTCGCTCATCCAGGATTGCGATATCGGGACTTATCTGTTTCGGGATCGTTAGTTCGGGATGAGATGGGCCTTGGTCAAGGGGTGGTGAGCAATTACACTGTACATCACTTGTTTGTATATATTTATCATTGTACATATATGTATATATTCATATATTAGTAGTAGTAGTATTAAATTGTTTTTATCTCAACCCACGGGTCTCTTTCCCTTTTCTCCTTTAATTTCCTTCCTCATCCCGGGGGGTGGGAGAGGGTGAGTGAGCAGCTATGAGGAGTTTAGTTGCCGAAGCGGCCTAAACCAAGACAGCCCCTTACCCTCACCTTTTGACTACATCCATGAAGGGATAACTCCTGAGCTCAGCTCACACACACGCCTGAAATAGGGCGGGAGACTGAGATCACCTCACCACTGCCCAAGGGACTGCCCCGACAGGATTCTCTGCTCCAATGGACTTGGTGGGAGGAAGAGAAATAGCGTTAGGAAGAAGTATGTCCTATATAATTCCATAGAACATGCTTGAACATATCTTTCAAAATCATTTTTCCTCATCTACCCCAATACTGGCACAAAGGGAAGGCTCTCAGCCTTGGACTAAACAAAAGGAGAGGTTCAGGCTCCCTGTTTATATTCCAGTCCTTAGCTCTGCCCTTGAGAAATGGCATCCAGCCAAGTTGGTGGGTCAGAGGAGAATCTGGACACAGCAACTGAATAATTCCATGATGTAGTAGAGGTCATCATTGCCCACAGCTAAGCAGTACAGATTCAAAAAGGATTTTACAATAGCACAAAATACTCTTAGAAGCAAGAAACATTTTTTGACAGAGGGAAGAGATTTCCAAAGAGCACCCTGAAGGATCCAGACAGAGAGCAAGGAATATACCCAATGCACATTGTCCAAAGAGGCCAAGAAGCATAAGAACTCACATTACATCAGTTATTTCCTCAAGCTATCTGATTGCTGCAGCAACTATAGCCACAAGTTATTTTATTCTTTATTGCTATTTACTGACTTCTCATCTTTATAAAAATCAATAAAAGAGTCTAGTTTTGCAAAATACTTCATAAAAAATGCAGCAGTACTCAAAGTAAAATGGAGCAAGATCAGCAACTGAAATAAATGCAGTACTGCACAAAGAACCTCACTTTTATGAATCAGAGTGTCAGGGGATTGCTTTTGGATTTCACTGTCATTGCTTTTAAACATATGCATTGAAATTTAAGCTAATTCAATTTATTATATTAAAAAGTTAAGGTGTTTTGTACAGTTGCAAAACATAGCATGTAATTTTCCATTACTATTAATGTTTGGAATCTGAAATTTATGATTGATGTATTTTCCCAATCATGTATTCTAATTAATTTAAAAATTGAGTCACGGGGCCTCATATAAGAAAAAAGATCTTCATTAAATATAATCAAATTAAACCACAATTTTTCTTCTCATAAAAGAAAAACTCATATATAATCAATATAATGCAACCAAGATCTTTACAGAGAATAAGTAAAAAAAATACCATGATTTATATCTCATTTGTGACTACAGGCACATCAAGAAGATCTGCTTTTACCTTGCACTATCATGGAAAGATTCTAAACCTTTATCACTGAAAATATCACATGAAGCTACTCTTGTTTTGCTTCTTCAAAGTAACTTAATTACATTAACAACAAGAACAAAAAAATGCTGATATTTTAGTTTTTAATATAAAATACTACAGGAAAGTTGCTCAGAAGATAATTAAACAGTAAGTATATTTAAGGAACCTTTATTTGATGCAAACAACAGTTTGGTAATTTGAAGAACAAAAAAAGTCTCATCCTTTTCTTTTATATTCATTGGTAGTATTCCCCCATCTTTAAAAAAGGGACCAAGGACAACCCGGGAAACTACAGACCAGTCAGCCTTACCTCTGTGCCAGGTAAAATCATGGAACAGATTCTCCTGGTAGCTGTACTAAGGCACATAAAAAATAACCAAGTGGTTGGTGACAGCCAACATGGCTTCACTAGGGGCAAGTCGTGCCTGACTAATTTAGTGACCTTCTACGACAAAGCTACAGCACTGGTTGACATGGGTAAAGCAACGGATGTCGTTTTCCTGGACTTGTGCAAGGCATTTGACATTGTCCCACATGACATCCTTGTCTCTAAAATGGAGAGACAAGGATTTGACAGATGGACCACCCGGTGGATAAAGAACTGGCTGAATGATCGCACTCAAAGAGTTGCGGTCAATGGCACAATGTCTACATGGAGACCAGTGTTAAGCGGTGTTCCTCAGGGGTCTGTTCTGGGTCCAGTGCTGTTCAACATCTTTGTCAGTGACATGGATGACAGCATTGAGTGCACCCTCAGTAAGTTTGCTGACGACACCAAGCTGTGTGGTGCCGTGGACTCACTTGAGGGAAGAGATGCCATCCAGAGGGACCTTGATAGGCTTGAGAAATGGGCCAGTGCAAACTGCATGAGCTTCAACAAGTCAAAATGCAAGGTCCTTCACCTGGGTCGGGCCAATCCTAGGCACAAATACAAACTGGGCACAGAGTGGGTTGAGAGTAGCCCTGAAGAGAAGGATTTGGGGGTGTTTATAGATGAGAAGCTCAACATGAGCTGGCAATGTGCACTCATGCAGCCCAAAGGCCAACCGCATCCTGGGATGTATCAAGAGAAGCGTGGTCAGCAGGTCGAGAGAGGTGATTCTCCCCCTTTACTCTGCTCTTGTGAGACCCCACCTCGAATACTGCGTCCAGTTCTGGTGTCCCCACCATAAGAGAGACATAGATCTGTTGGAGCGTGTTCAGAGGAGGGCCACAAAGATGATCCAGGGGCTGGAGCACCTCTGCTATGAGGACAGGTTGCAGGAGCTGGGATTGTTCAGCCTTGAAAAGAGAAGACTTCGGGGGAACCTAATAGCTGCCTTCCAATACCTGAAGGGAACCTACAGGAAGGCTGGGGAGGGACTTTTTACAAGAGTGTCCACTGATAGGACAAGGGGAAATGGGTTTAAGTTGAAGGAGAACAGATTTAGATTAGATTTTAGGAAGAAATTCTTCAGTACGAGGGTGGTGAGACTTTGGAATAAATTGCCCAGAGAAGTTGTGGATGCCCCCTCCCTGTAGGTGTTCAAGGCCAAGTTGGACAGAGCCTTGAGTAGCCTGATCTAGTTGAGAGGCGTCCCTGCCCATGACAGGGAGGTTGGATTAGATGATCTCTAAGGTCCCTTCCAGCCTATGCCATTCTATGATTCCCATGGAGCAAAAATAAACTGCAAATTTCAAGTAAATAGTTTAAATTTTCTTACACAAAAATAGTCACCTAAAATGGTTGAAAATGTCAAGCAACAGAAAAGTTCATTTACCGGAATCAAACGTGATGTTTTCCCCTATTTGTATTTTGCCAAATTTACCCTTTGTCTAGAAGAAAATTCAAACCAAAAATTTTGATCACATATCCCTGCACATAAGCCAAGAAAAAACATCCATATTTAGATGCTTAGACACATGAACAGATCTGCATTGCATATTGTAATGTCAGACAAATTGCTGGCCCACATTTTTACATATTGCAATGCATTGTTGCAAAAATCATTTATGCAAAATAGCTTTAGCTTTTTCCAGAAATAAGAGGAACTTGACCAAGCATTCAAGCCCATGAACCAAAGGCAGTTTCAAGACTTTCAACAAATTGCTCTGACAAATTAGGTAATAAATTTCTATCACTTACATGTGCCAAAGTAATTTTTCAAAAGTGAACTAATTAAACAATGCACACCTAAATCTGCAAACAGACAAAGCATCATATTTCAGATGAACCAAAGTACAATGAAACTAGTAGATTTGGTCAAGTTTATTGTTGCTGCTAAGAACTAGATGTGCAACACGTAAAGTTGCTCTTTTATCCATTTTATTTATAGAGTTGCACTCTTATTATCCAGAGAAGACTTAAGAACAACTGTGAGAGCAATATTCAAAATATTTACCTTAGTGGCAAAGACATAAATAGGAAATAACTCAAGCAGCCTCTAGGCAAAGCAGTGTGCTGAAAATGTCTCCTATTGTAATGGTAACAGATCAACACAAGAAAGGACTCCAGTGTTCAACTCCTGAATTCCTGCTGTCTACCGATATCAGTTCATCCAACATCTACTTCTGAAAAACTAACACCAAAACCGAAGGCCCCAGAGAGTATATACAATGCCCACGCACATCCCAACATACTTTTTGGGATAGGACAGATGCACTACACCTAAAAAAATCCCTGCAAGTAGGAACAATCCATGCTAGACAACTGAGATCTTCCTAGACTATTGGATTTAACTGGTTATATATAGTTTGGTTTTGGCTTTTGACTAAACAATGCCTGGAATATTTTTCAAACTATGAACCTGTTCAGTCCAAAAAGGAGAAAAAAAAATAGGGCTAAACAGACAAAATGTATATTAAAATGGATCCTCTGCAAACCCAACATATCTTTAAAAACTTCTAATGCCACAAGGGACAGCCAGCTCCTCTTCTAGACTAGTTAAGTTGAAAAGAGGTAGTCACTAATATCTCGGAAAAGAGGAAAACCAGGAAGATTGTAGAATTCTTATGAAAGTGATGTTTTTTCTATAAATTCAGTTAAATTTAGAGTTTAATAGAAGCTTTAAAGACTTCAGCTGAGAAGAATCATGATAAACTCTTTGCTGTAAACCATGAAATATATCCTTTACTTCTCTGAAATGTGGCATAAGTTACTAGAGAACTTCAGAGCAAGCTATGACATACTTGATCCACCCAGCAGTGCATGCACAAGCAAGATGCTTAGTGGGTTATTACTCTGGCCTTCCCATATGCAAATGCAGTTGCTACCAGGAACTCTAAGACAGTGATTCCAAATTTCAGATTTGTGGAATTGCAGACTTTCACAATGGTTATCTTTACAAAAGCACAATCTGTAGTAAGCAAGCTGAGTTGCAACCTTTTCCTTTCCAAAGGAAATATGTTTTTACTTCAGTTATTTCCTTGCAGCACAGCTGCTTGCCCCACTGATTTCAGTGAGTACGACAGTGTGTCTGTTTCAGCATCAAGAGACTGTTATTTTAGAAATAAATTTGAGTTGAGCTCTAAAGTTTTCTTGATGAGTTAATACCCATAAGCTATTTTTCTCAAAGGTTTACCAATTTTGTCTTTGTAGAAGTCTTCTACATGAAGGATTTAAACAAACATTTAAAATTGATACTCCTTTTTTGTCTACAGTTTTTAGCTGTATCAAAATTATTGGTGAGTAGCTCTGCTATGCTGCCCAGAAGACTGTGAGAAGCATCAGAAGTTGGCTCACTGAGTCAACACAATCTGGATACAGTATTTCATCCTGGAATACTCTCTTTCTTGTCACTCCTACCTAGAAGATGAGCACCTAATTGATTACTCTGCTTCACCAGTGAGACTGTTTCCAGCAGTGCTAGAACTCAAAGATGGACCATCATGTTACACAAATGCCATGGAATTTTACGCTGCTACAACCTACCACTGTCTACAAATTATAGTTACTATAGGCTCTGAAAAAGTCATCTGGAATTTAAAAAAACCAAACACACAAGCATAGAACACAGAAAACTCTAGAAGCATTGTTTTAACTTTATGACATAAAGATGATTAAGCAGCAATAAATTTTTTAGTTGCACCTGTAAAAACATGAAGAGGACCTTTGAAGAAATGGCAAATCTTCACTCAAATTTCAGTAGAGAACACAGTATATTTAGGAAGACTTGTAGCAAGCAATGAAAACCTGTGTTTAAAGTTCTGTGTTGTACAGATAATGAAATCCTATAATAACAATCTACACAATAAAGGAGTAGCATTCGGCATTAGATTCTGCAGTGAAATTATCACTTTTTTTTTTTTTTTTCAAACAACAAAGTCTTTTTAGGTGATGTTTGAAGACTCAAAAGGTGTTTCTGCACAAATCTTAAAAAACGTGCACTCATTTGTCCTAGAACTAAAATTTGCATTACATATGTGGTGCCAATCCTTCAAATATATTATAAATCAAACCAGACATCTCCTTAACACAGTTACAGTTTCTCTCATTACTCATATCTGTTTCATACTTTAACAAAGTAAAATTTGTCTTGTTCAGAATGCAGTAACTGTAAAACTGTTGACAGCTCCCATCTCAACACAGCTAATCAGTATAGCTATAAGAAGCAGCAGAGAAGATATTCGCTGAAGCTCTGAAAAGAAAGGATAGCAAACATGATCTCATTGCAGGCACGAACTCGAAGGGAAAAGATTCCCCAACAACATACATTTGCATTAAAACCAGGATAAAGGGCATTCACAGATGTTAAAACCAGAAGAAAAAAAAGTGTTACAATTCATTCTGACCTGGACAAAACAGACCACAAAATTTCACCATAAGACTCCTTAACAAAAATACTATGAAAAAAACTGCCATGATTTTCCTCTGAGCTAGAGTGTATCTTTCAGAAAAATGCTCAAAGATCAGGAGAGAAAAATGTTGCTTCTTCCTTGTAAATGCCAAAAAGGACTGTTGGGATGGTTCAATCTTAACAATTGCGTACTATGGCTATCTCATTCATATAATAACATTTCAAACTCGTCCGTAAAATTTGATTAAAATATTACTTTGTTTTTTTACAGTACAATGCAAGGCTTATCCATGTGCACAATAAAGGTAAGATTTTCAAATTTAAAGTTTACTGAAACAATGTAAAAAGTTGTATAGACTTTCAGTATACATAGCATTATTTTTTGCTTAAAACAAGTCAATTTTACTGAGTTTTAAAATGAATGGGCATTAGTCCCTTAAGACAGAATGACTATCTAAATGGTGTTTTGAACTAGGTGAACTAATCCTACTTTAAACTGGATTTCAGATTAATCACAGCAATGATGTTGTACGTGACAAAGCCAGGAGAAGACATTTTCTTGGGGAAGGGATGGATGAGAAAGGAAAAACAAAGGACAAGAAATATAAGAAGGTAAAAGAAGGAAAGATAAAGCAAAATATACTAAGCTACATGGAATAAGAGGGATGCCAGAAGTGGAATAATGATGCTAAAAGGCAACACTAGAAAAGATTTGCTACAATATATTAAGAAATATAGGATGAACTAAATAAAAGATGATTATGAAAATTAGATCTCCTAGTGTATTAAAATGTTTATAACTAAAAATGGCATAGAGTAAAAGTGAATGCTATTTCTCTCAACTGGAGTAAGGACATTGTGGAAATGACATGAATGTTTTCTATATCAGTCAGTTGTTGACAAATAGACTTTGGCTTATGAAGAGATATCTTTATGAATTATGAACCTTTTAAAACACTGGAGTTCACCTAATTATTTAGCATAATATATCCTAGGAAGTAGGTTACCAGGAAGTTGGGGGAAAAATGTTGAACACTCAAAACTTGATTTGTAAGAGAAACATAGTTACATTATTCTTTCCACGAAACTTATTTCTAGTATCATTGTAAGAATCTTATTCTATATACAATAGCAGAGAGACTGATATCAGATTTAAACATTTTTTCCCCCTGGAAAATGTGTCCCAAGTTATTTCAGAATATGTAAGAAATATACGTCTTCAGAAAACACAAAATACACAAAAACATTGGAGAAAAGTTATAAACCTGACTTTAAAATGAATGCATTGCTCATGTGTGACACAGCTACTAGAGTCATGCCAATCAGATAAGAGCCATTAAAACCTTTACACATTACTAAAATATACTATATAAATAACCACATACAATACAGACTACAAAAAAGTCTACTTCAGAAATATTTTAGAAAGCGTACATGCACTGTATATGACTCTGAGGGCTCTAAAAATTACTTATTTTCTGCACATAGAATTGTGTGAATTCAAAGTCTATCCTTTTGAGACTAGAGCTGAATTCCATCAGAAAGTTTTCAGTATTCCCTATCAAGAACATAAAAGTTTCATCTGAAAACTTTAGACTAAGCTGACAGCAAAGATGTTATGATTTTATGTCTGACTCTAGATACCTATTATTATTAGAAATGGAAATTTTGCCTGTTAGGGAGAGGGGAAATGTTAATATTTCCAGGATAAAGAGAAAATATTAAACAAGGAGGCTAATATTTTACAAATAAGTAATACTCATCCTGAATTAAGTCTTTAAGAGTCAATACAATCAGGTTAGTAGATAGAGAATAGACATAGCACAATAAATACGATACAGATATCAACTGTGTACACATGCACATAAACATAGTTATACATTCACAAAGATGATTTCTACATCATTTTTTATCAGATCAACTTTGTAAGAAAACATTTTAATCTCAAATTCATGAACAATGATATACCTGGAATTGCATTCATAAATAATTCTGCATACAGCTGAAATCCTAAACATTAAAAAAGAAAGGAACCCTGACCAGTTAGTAACATCGATTTCACAATGTGAAATGATCTACTACAGTCTGAAACCAAAGAAGCCAAAATTATAGCATCAAGAAAAGTAATCTTATAAAAAAAGTGTTAAATCTGCAGAAGAGACAATCAAATATCAAATCTACAAAGTATTCTGAATAATTTCCTGTTCATATTACTAATTTGAAAATGTCAGCCCGTTTTTTACCAGTTCCTTTACTTTTTCTGCATACACTGGACCCTAGAGACAACAATATCTGAATTCTCCTAAAGACAGAAACTTTTGTAAGCTTATTGTCACACAGCCTAAAGTGTGGAGGCTTCCCAACAGAGTTGTATTTATAGTGTAAAAGAGACAGATGGGACTTTGTAACTGTCTTATTTCATCATGTCAAAACATCCCTTGGAAAACCACATTTAATTTCCAATTAAAAATATAAAAGAATCTTAGGGTTTGTATACATAGTATTTCCCACCACTCCAGCTACACTGATTTAGTTACAGTAGTACCAGTTCCTTATACAGATACACTTAAATGAGTTTAAATCATTCATATAGCAGTTATGTTTAACTAGATAAATTACCAGATTAAATTTATGTAGCTGAAGTACAGCTTAAGACTATTTAAGTGTTCCCACATTAGGAACTTGCATTGGAGTAAATGAATCATTTCAGTTACACTACAGCAAGATTTCCAATAACGACAATCCCGTAGACAAGTTTCATTTTGTTCCCCAAAATCACCATATAAGCAAGCCATATAAACTATCAAACGTTTGCGTTTAATTTCTAACCACAGGAGTAGCAAATCTAAAAGAACAGGAGCGTACAAGATATAATGCAATTAACATTAAAAAACCCTTACCTTTATTAGATTTGGATGACTTGTTCTTGTTAGGTTTAAAACAAGAGCCCCTTGATTTATCTTCTCTATCCTTAATAAATTTCTGCACATCATCCAATGAAAGCTTTTGAAGGACAACTACAGGCTTAGCTCCTTTATTTAGATCTTCAACTAGCCCAATCTTCTCTACTTTATCCTTCTGTTCACCTTTAAATTCAGTTTTCCTTGACTCCTGAGTGACATTGCCATCTTTATCACGCTTGATTTTTGGAATGACAAAATGTTTCAATGCGCCAGATCTTGCCCCCAACAAATAACTGGGAAACTCTGCTTTACTGTCAGCATGTGCTTTATTACTATCTACTTTACTCTTATTACCATCTGTCCTTCGTTCATCCTTGCTGTTGGGTGATTTAAAAGCAGGTTTATCAGGTCTTGATTTACTAGAATCTCCTTTACCTTCCTGTTTAATTCGAGGGCTGTCAGGTCTTGATTTCTGATCCCCAGAAGAAAATCTTTCCCTTGATTCACCAGACTCATGTCTATGTTTCCTTTCGAATTTCTCAATTTTTGAACCATCAGATTTAATACCATGTTTAGAATCATGTTCATTTTTGTTTGAGGATCTCAAATATTCAGGCCTTCTAATCTTGGATGGATCTCCCCTGTATCTCTCCGACTCCCCTCTGTCCTCAGATCTTTGTTTAAGGCTATCATGGTCGCGCCTTGGTGTATCAGAAACTGAACGCCCATCAGGCCTTTGCTTTGTTGGATCAGATCTACTTTCAGATTTTATCCTTGAAGGATCAGATTTCACGTCTAGTTTATGCCTAGATATTTCAATTTTCTTATCTGACAATGGTTTACTCGAGTCCCTCCTGTTATCATGTCTATGTTTCAGCGTTTCTTGCCTGCCTTCACTCTTCTGTTTTGGTGTTTCGGGTCTGCCTTCACTCTTCTGTTTTGGCGTTTCGGGTCTGCCTTCACTCTTCTGTTTTGGCGTTTCGGGTCTGCCTTCACTCTTCTGTTTTGGTGTTTCAGGCCTCTGCCTTATTTCCTGCTTGCCATTACTTTGTTTTCCCTCATTTTGTTTCATCTCCACTTGCCTGCTCTCATTTTGTTTTGATTCTATCTGTCTGTTCTCATTGTGTTTCACTTCCATTTGTCTGCTTTCATGCTGGCTTTCATGTTTAGCTTCTATCTGTTTGTTCTCATTGTGTTTACTTTCCAACCACCTGCTCACATTTTGCTGAAATTCCATTTGTCTGTTTTCATTTTGCTGGATCTTTTGACCTTCAAAGTCTGACTTTTTCCTAAATATCTCAGGATGGTTTTCAGGTTTAAATTTAACAACTCCAGCAGTGTCTTCTTGGGGAACACACACAAATCCATCATTATACTGCTTAATTTCTTCAAGTTTTCTGATGGTGTCCAAATCCTGAGTTACCATTGCCTGAGAGTCCGCTCTTCCTGCTTGCTGCAGATCAATGCTAACCATCAACGCTGGCCTCGCTCCGTTTCCTGCAGAACCTGTCTCCTGAGAAGCTGCTCTATTTCCTCCAGCCTCCTGTGGTTTGTTTTCTTGTTTTCGCTTCTTCAGAGGCTTATCTGCAAATTAAAAGAGAAAAATCGCAAATGCTATATATAGAAACAGGTAAATGTCCAAGCAAAAATGTCCATTCCCCTCCACTCCCACCAATTAATCCTCCTCAGCACGTATGTGCACACATAACAAAACCCATCGAATTTAAAAGCAAGAATAGAACCTCTCTAACTAATAATTTTTAATGTATTCAGACTATCATTCATTGTCAGTCTACCACATATGTCAATTAATAATTTAAAAAACACCTCAAAACATATGAAATCAAAGTCCCTGTAAAATTCCCAAGAACCATCTAATGAAGCAGCTGCAATACATAATGACCAAAAAAAAAAACCCAAACCAAATTTACACTTGATGCAAATTTTGAGAAATACTACTATAAAAGATTCTCTTATGGAGATTCAGCCTGCTTCATTATACATGAACTAAGCAAGGATCTGCAATGATAAAAACAGAGGTTCTCCCTACTTGGTTCAGTGCATCAGTTGGACTTAACACATATTGTAGCCAGGGAACACATGAACGATGAACAAAAATTATTAAAATAACTCTAACACTCCATGTTTCTCTTTGAAACAAGGTGTATATCAAGAGTTGGAGTCTATACCACGTATGTATTAGGTGGGGGGGCACTACACACTTAAAAGACTGAGTACTTTCCCTTTAAAACCATAATGCTTTTCATGGATGAAATAAAAAGTTCAGTGATAATTTTATGTAGTGTCAAGAGCTTGACTCTGCAATAATCCTTTCAGTTTACACACAAAATATCATTAAGAGTAGAATACAGTAAAATAAAAACTGAGCCAACCACACACCCTGTAATTTGCTAGAATTCATAGAAATGAGAAGCACATGGAAATATCAAAAAGAGTATGTTCTTATCATTTAAAATACAACCTATTTATATTACTAACATGGTACTCTAAACTAAAATTAATTTCTGTCATGAAACTCAAAAGCCCTACCTGCACTAAGGCTTATATTCTCATTTCTTAACTATCATTTTGTAATTTGTCAAAAAAAAGCAATTATTTTCTCTGTAATCAGGGAATATGATTTTAAGTCTAAGTAATGACCAAACATAGGTTGGAAATTCTGTTGTAGATCTATTGTCAAAACATCTAGACCACAAATGCAATATAAGAAAAATAACTTATTTTGTGCCTAGATTTGTGGTGCCTTATCACCAGATGCAATGAGCCAGCTCTCTTTTTTGGGAGCAGAGGAAGGGTAAGGAGGATGCAATCAAGGAAGAGGGAATTAAACTCTAAGGAAAAAAATCCAACAATCTCTCAAGTTTTAAACCAGAATTATAACATATGACTTCTAATTTCTTCTATACTTGTAGAAGATTCTTACTCAGAAGAATTTTGAACTTTGAAGGATCATCTCCAAAATTAACATTAGAACACAGTAACAAGTAGTAACGTGGTCAATTCCAGTAATGTGAACAGGTTTGTGGGTTTTTTTCCATCATTCTCATTCTCAAATCTATTTGTACATCTCTAACTTCCTAAAATTCAAAAATTATGTACAACATTTAATGGCTGGAAGACAGTAAAGACAGATACAATAAACTCCATGCAGAAACTGGTCAACTGCAAATAAGGAACTTTGAAAAGTTCAACAAAAACCTGCAGGAACTGTCAACTTTATGGTCGACATGTAAAGTAAAATAAATTTGCTGAATCAAAGGTGCAGCTTTTTAGCATGGTGATTTTTGCTTTTTCTGTATAACAATAACTTTTGGATTCATATGAGAGCTTATATAGATTAACTTCCCTACACTACTTATTAAAACAAATGTATTTTTTTGAAACCTTCATACAGCGATAAAAATTCTTTTTCTCCCTGTGACTAAGAGGGCTTTGACCTCATGGCAGGTCTTAGGAATGGCCATGAAGTAGAAGCTTCCAGACTGATAGATTTCAATTTTGATTTTTTTTTAAACATATACATTAATATACATACATACACATACATATCACTACCTTATTTCTCAATTAAAACTCTTTAAATTTTGAAACAAAAATTGAGAAACTTCTTAGGAAAAAGTCAGTCATTTTAACCCAGAAATGTCAGCCACACTGAAAAAGTCCTGTAAAGCTCTGATGGCGGATCTAACAGTAGCCTTTAAGACATTACTGTTACCAGTTATATGTCCCATTCCTTTAATTAAGGTTATCACCTGTAGCAGAAGGGAACACACATTCACATTTCCATGAGTGCGTTTCATTGTCCAGTGCATCAGCTTAAGGCACTAGTGAAGATGGTTTGCATTAACCTACCAGACTGAACAAGTCAGCTAAGAGCCAAGAAAATGTTTCCTTCTGTTACTCCTACTATAGGAGTGAGGCAAATGGCCAGGAGCTGTGATGCCTTAAACTGCTGTATCTGAATCAACCAAAACTCACCTTTCAGAGCCAACATGCTGAGGGCTCCAAGATTAAACAACCAAAACAAATCAGTTAGAACCAACTTTCTCTCTTGAACTTCCATAACTGACCAGGCTCAAAATGCTGCTCTTCATCATCATCCAAAACATCAAATAGTAAGTTGAGAACATATAAATAGATGATCACATCACAACTTGGCATATTCCCTCTAAATACAGAGCTCTTCTGATGCACCTTCTTCATTTCTCTTGACAACTGAGTACTGATGTTTTAGTATGTTATAACCACAACCTGTTGACATCTTATCTGAGAAGAAAGGAATGCCTTCAAAGTTTTCTATTCCTAAATGGCAAGGTGATTTCAGATGGAGTTACAGATTATTCACAGATTTCTTCATATTTCCAGTGCATCTTGATGGCGATTCTCAGAACTAGACTTGATCATCACTGTTTTGCCTCTATGAGATTTCTGGATCTAGGACAAAAAAGCTGGCCCAAGTATATGAAAATATCAAGTTGAACTAAGGCATTAAAGGTAGGATGAGTACCACTACCTTCATCGAGCATAATGGAAAAACTCCACTGAATGAGCACAAAAACTTTTTAGGTTGCCATCATAGCTGCAGAAATATGAAAGGTGAAAAACACCATTGGGCTTCAAGGGCTTTATCAAATTTTGAACTCACTTTGAACTATATGAGAATAATCAATAGAGCATCAGAGAAGTGAGGAGAGAGTAATTAACCTCTGAAAACAGATGTCTTCAGGTCTTCTCTTTTACAATCAAATATATGCAAGTTTGCAAAAATCTGCCTTGTTAAGGCATGAGTCCCAAGACCCCTTAGGGTCTTAACGAACAGATGAACTTAGGAACTTTTACAATATCCATTCAAATATAGTTCATATCCTTCAAGGCATCAGTATCCAAGCTTCATCCACTTCATTCCATAGACAGTAGAATTTCTTTTTTTTTTTTTTTTATCAGGATCTAGGACTTTGCCAATATATCAGACTAATATTTTCTTTCAAATCCTGCAGATCTAGGTTCAAAGCTTGCCACAGTTCTGAACAGGTAGGCTCACGAGCTCTTGAGACCAATAAAGTGTGATCAGGATCTTTTTGCTTCACTCTTTGTAACAGTTTTCGTAATAAAAGGAATATGTAGTGAGTCACAGAAGAGCTTCCTGACTATATTAGAGATCAGGTATCCAAGTTTGTTGTTTTCAGATTCTTTTCTTTTTAGAAACATTATTCACTCCTCCTACTCCAAGAATGTAGATACATTCAAAACGTATCTGCATTTTGTTCAGTTCCTTGAACAAATTTATGACAGTTCAGAGTACAGTCTGATCCCAGTTATTCTCCTATGTACGTGTTCTTTTGGCTCGGTAAATCTGCATGGATGTTCTCTTTACATTGCAATGTGCTCACCAAAAGGCAGTAACTTGGTACTCAAAGCAAGATCATAAGCTACCTTATTCTAAAAAAATAGCAGAGATGTTGTGTCAAAATTAAATGGGTCACTGTGGTGCAAGAAACAAAATATTACAGGAACCACAAGTTTGAAATGGAAAAAAGGTTAGCTGGATTTCCAAGCAGTTATGTCTCACCTGTCCTGTTATGAACAGTATTCCTGGAGACAGGTTGTGGCCTTCATCTTTGGAAATATCTGCATGTCAAAACAATGAGCACTTTCAGATTTAGAAATTAATTAATTACTGCAGAACCTTTGTGCAAAAACACATTGCACTGGAATAACCACAGATACCTTCAAATACATTTCTGCTGAAACTGCAAGTCAATTGCGATTTGAAGAATATCCATCCTGAAAACGGATATACTCGGAAGCTGAGCAAGTGTTAGGGACAGCAGCTGGATGAGGGGAGTTGTATTAAAGAAGTATCTCCATTCTTCCATTTAATCGGAAATCTTTCCAAAGCAGCAGTCAGAACACCACTAGTGCTGAAGTCTCGATGTTACTGCTTTCTTGCAAACCCGATGATTGTCTTAAGTCTCAGATTAAACTCTTTCAACAAATGAGTATAATAGAATGATAGCCTAAAAACTTCTAGAACTGCTTGTCCTAGCAAAGTGAAATGGGTCTTTTGTAAATACCCATGAAAAGGCAATAAGTCTAAATAAGAATCATATGCATGGTTGCCGAGTTTTGTTTTAGCAGAATGGTAACACTATTAATACTGCTTGGTAGACTTCAAAATCCAGAGATTTCCAAACGATCTTGAATGATCTTGAAGACACAACAAATAAATTACCACTTTCCCATTTACACCTTGTAAGGGGTTCAGTTGGAGACTTCATATCCAAGATGGTTAAATGTGAATGTACTCCTCTTCAGAACCACAAAGATGATTGATCCTCTAATGCTGAATTCTGGATGAACCCTTTTGATTACTCCAGTACAAACTTTCTTTTTTTAAAGCATAACAATTAAGAGTTTAATATTTTAAAGCTCTAAGACTCTTCAGAGTTTACTGGGATATGTCTCCACTCATTTGAAATACCACTTATTTGTATTATTTAAATCAGCAATGAATAAATTTATACCAAATATACCAGTCCTAAGCAGTTATTACTTATTGTCAAACCTTCCATTTTTGAACATGAGAGACAAGTCAGTCAGAGGCCAATTATAAGCTTATCTTATTTAAGCTAACAGTCAAACTAGGAATTTTCGACAAATAACAGATAACCATATGCCTAAATAACAAATCTATGTTTACTGACAATTGCTTTCTTTTCCTAGTTATTTTTCACAGATCTCTTCAAAGCTGTCCAAGTGCCTTGTCCCCCTCAACCAACAGTGTTGTGTAGACCATAAGAATCTAAACCAATCAATATAATCTGGATACAAGGAAGATTTAAAATTACTTTAATGGTGCTGATGGATGACCTATCAATGGAGTGAGGGCAAATACCATTCTTTCTACTCTTTCATGAACATTGAGCATTACTAGCCATGAGAAGTTGCTCTCACCTGACCTCCCTCCAAAACTATATTCCAACAATCAGAGACTCCTTCCTGTCAGTAGAAGAGATTCCCATAGCACTAGTTCCTCCCCTTGAAGGAAAGAGTCAGCAAATACAGGTCAAAAATTTTAGTCTCACTGCTTGCTCCCTTACAGAAGAAACTAAGTAAGTACAGTCATGATCTTGGTACAGGAAGCTTTATAGAACAGAACATAATTCCAAAGGCTCCAAAGTAGAAACCAGAGGGCTTCCAAGCTGCTGCAGTTCAGATTTCTGAGAATCTCAACAGAAACAACTGCTAATTTTCAGCAATCTGTCAAGAGACTTTATCAAACTTCTGGTCACTATGCAAAAAAGAAAGCCCATCAGGAGGGATGTCCAAACTAATTCAGGAAAAAAAAAAAAAACACCACAAGACAAAACCTCCCAAAAGACTACAGGAGTCTCTGACATGCCTTAGAGTGTAGCAGAATCCAGAATCTTCATTTTGGTAAAGTTCTGCTTGTTTTCTTAAATATAACAATAATGTAATCAGCATAACTGGAGAATGAAATATGATCTTATGAGTTTTTTCTACTTAAGAATGTTTGGTAACTCATTATTCCCTGTCAACTATAGTAATACAAAAGAAATATTACACTAGGAAGCAACAAGAACTGAACTACAGCAAATTATAATCAAGCATCTCCACTTGTTTAGAGACTGGAAGCTGTAATTTAACCTCCCTGAATTTAATATTGCTTTTACAAACAATATGATTTCAATTTATTTATGAGATACATTTTTCTGACACAAATTCTAGGTTTTAACCAAGTGATTGCTTTGTGAAGAATTATAGTTTTGAAAACTCAATTGTTAAAAAATATGAGCAAAACCTTAAGCGCAATTACTTTTGAAATACACAACATAGCACCTAATTTCACAAGAAAAATGCAACACACTAACAGTAGACTTAATGAAAACTACTTATTTTATGTATCACTTAAAGATTAACATATCCAATTAGTTTCCAATTCATTTTTAGGAACAACCTTTAGAAATAAACAAATTACTTTGAAATTTCATTGGTGAACACTTTTAATCTCCCTTCGAGATGTTGATTTCATTCTGACATCATACCTTGCATTCAAAAATATCTTCAATTAACTAAAATCAAGGTACAATCAAGGGCATATGCTACATGCAAATTATATTTAATTTTCTAATCTTAGTTTATGCTACAGATAAAAATAAAATACACTTCTTACCAAACTTCTGGGGTTTAGTTATTTTCTACACCTGCTTACAAGAGCAGGTTTCAGGTTTCGGCACTATCCTACATAAAGCACAACCTGGGATAAACATGGGAATTTGCTTTCATGTTACACAAGAGTACCAAAAGAAAGTAAAGAACATTAAAAAAATATGCCTCTACTTTTTTTTTTTTAAATGTATTTTTCACTCAATCAGTATTTAATTCTTTAAAAAAATATAAAAGAAAGTAATTTTCCCTAGATAGATGGAAACATTGCAACACTTCATTGCAATTTCTCTAGATAGAAGAGGAATTTCTTCCCCTTACTTTTCTTAAAACATAACTGAACACAAACCAAAAAAAGTCACTCATCTATAGGAACTGAACATTGCAAAAATGCTTTTTCTTGGGAAAGCTACATGAGGTGCCAGTTTCATCCATTACATAACACTACAAAATGCAAATCTAATGAAAGTTTGTATACACAAAATACATGATATCTAATTCTCACACTGTCCTACTACATAGAGACAGAATAATTTATATTTTATGCTGCCTCATTTCATTTTCTGGTATTAGTGACCATAATCTTCTGCAAGATTACTATACAAATGACTACACTCATATCTCCATTTTTAAGTAAATAAAACCCCTACAACATATTTTTGGAAATGAATGGTAATATACTGGTTATAATTACATGTTCTGTCATTTCATTCATTGGCTACATAAAATTAGATGTAAACAAACTATTAATTCTTAATAATGATTTCTGTTAGTCTCCTCTTTGGGAGACATTTGAGGGCAGATGGGTAATGAGGACAAAGAGAGAGGAGCTGGATAAGAACTTAAAAGGTAAAAGAAAAAGTTTACTTACCTATAACTGTAGTTTTGAGTTTTGCTCCGGCAGATTCACACTCTTGGGATGTGTGTCTCTGCTGCTATGGGCTTGGAATGAACTAAAAAAAGAAGGGCCCACAGCAGGCATCCAAATGCCCCCTAACTGATCCAATTATTGGAAATAAAAGTTATTACAGCTTCCCTTCTTCCTAATTCAAAGAATCTACAGTAAGATTCCAAAGTGGGTAAAATGGATCCTCAGAGGTAAAATATATAGGGGAAAAAAACCCACAGAAACGAGTAGGTTCCTCTCATTTAAAAAATGCTTCTAATGCTTTTAAGTTTAAAAAAACCAAATTAGCCTCCCAATGAAACGGTTAGTGATTAATGATTTCACAAGTCTCAGAAACTCCAGAGAACACTGTCTTTTACAAGTAAAACTAGAACTCCTTAATCTGTTAAGACAGTTGCGTTACATAAAAGTGTCTTTGAAGTAGTCTAAAATCTAACAATGAACACACAATACTATGTATGGAAAAGCTCAAATTAAAATTTAGCAAATCTGAATAAAGTAAAAAAACTAAAGCAATTTTAAAAAGAGTCTCTGAAAAAAGATGGGTTGCTTTCTGTTTTTTCAAGTAATTTTCAAGGTTATCTTCCCTTTTTCCCTTTCTAGAAGACTCAGCTCCTTTTAACATTAATATCTTAAATTTAGCCAGTCTCACCTCTGTGCCCGGCAAGATCATGGAGCAGATCCTCCTGGCAACTATGCTAAAGCACATAGAAAATAAGGAGGTGATTGGTGACAGCCAACATGGCTTCACTAAGGGCAAATCCTGCCTGACAGATTTGGTGGCCTTCTATGATGTTACAGCATTGATGGATAGGGGAAGAGCAACTGACATTGTCTACCTGGACTTGTCCAAAGCATTTGACACTGTCCCACATGACATCCTCGTCTCTAAACTGGAGAGACATGGTTTTGATGGATGGACCACTCGGTGGAAAAGGAATTGGATGGATGGTCCCACTCAAAGAGTTGTGGTCAATGGTTCAATGTCCAAGGGGAGGCCAGTGATGAGTGGTGTTCCTCAGGGGTCACTACTGGGGCTGGTGCTGTTTAACATCTTTGTTGGCAACACGGATAGTGGGACTGAGTGCATCCTCAGCAAGTTTGCTGATGACACCAAGCTGTGTGGTATTGTGGACACGCTGGAGGGAAGGGATGCCATCCAGAGGGACCTTGACAGGCCGGAGAGATGGGCCTGCAAGAACCTCATGAAGTTCAATAAGGCCAAGTGCAAGGTCCTGCACATGGGTCGGGGAAATCTCAAGCACAAGTACAGGCTGGGCAGAAAATGGATTGAGAGCAGCCCTGAGGAAAAGGACTTGGGAGTGCTGGTGGATGAGAAGCTCAAAAAGAGCTGGCAATGTGCACTGGCAGCCCAGAAAGCCAACCGTCTCCTGGGCTGCATCCAAAATAAGCGTGGCCAGCAGGTCGAGGGAGGGGATTCTGCCCCTCTGCTCTGCTCTCGTGAGACCCCACCTGGAATACTGCGTTCAGCCCTGGAGTCCCCAACACAAGAAGGACATGAGTTGTTGAAGCAGGTCCAGAGGAGGGCCACGAAGATGATCCAAGGCCTGGAGCACCTCTGCTATGGAGACAGGCTGAGAGAGTTGGGGCTGTTCAGCCTGGAGAAGAGAAGACTCTGGAGTGATCTTATCGCAGCCTTCCAGTACTTAAAGGGGGCCTACAGGAAAGCTGGAGAGGGACTTTTGACAAGGGCATGTAGTGATAGGACAAGGGGCAATGGCTTTAAATTGAAAGAGGGCAGATTTAGTTTAGAGATAAGGAAGAAATTCTTCACTCTGAGGGTGGTGAGGCACTGGAACAGGTTGTCCAGAGAAGCTGTGGCTGCCCCATCCCTGGAAGTGTTCAAGGCCAGGTTGGATGAGGCTTTGGGCAACCTGGTGTAGTGAAGGGTGTCTCTGCCCAAGGCAGGAGGGTTGGAACTAGATGATCTTTGAGGTCCCTTCCAACCCAAACCATTCTATGATTCTATGATTTTTGATTCATAGTATTTGGGGTCTTTAGAAAAGCATGAAAGATCTTGAGGTAGAAACCTTGAACCTGAAAATTAATTCAGTAGCAGGCCTAAATCTTGAAGAACAAGAAGAACTTAATGTAATGTTCGCCTGGGGTCGGAGGAGGAGCTGACAGAGAGCTTATGGGTCAAGATTAGAGGACGGGGACGGATAGGGGATGTTACGGTAGGGGTCTATTACAGGCCACCTGGCCAGGAGGACAGAGCAGATGAGGCACTTTATAGCCAGATAGGAGCAGCCTCGCAGTCACAAGCCCTGGTCCTCATGGGGGACTTCAACCACCCTGACATCTGTTGGAGAGACAATACGGCAGGGCACAGGCAGTCCAGGAGGTTCCTGGAATGCGTGGACGACAACTTCCTCCTGCAGGTGATAGAGGAGCCGACAAGGAGGGGTGCCATGCTCGACCTTGTGCTCACCAACAGGGAGGGACTGGTGGGCGATGTGAAACTTAAGGACAGCCTTGGCTGCAGTGACCACAACACGGTGGAGTTCAAGATCCACGGGGCAGCAAGGAAACTATACAGCAAGCTCTGTGCCCTAGACTTCAAGAAGGCGGACTTCGGCCTCTTCAAGGACCTGATGGGCAAAGTGCTGTGGGAGGCGGCCCTGGAGGGACGAGGGGCCCAGGAAAGTTGGTCCACATTCAAGGAGCACCTCCTCCAAGCTCAGCAGAGGTGCATCCCGATGAAAAACAAGTCGGGCAAAAAGACCAGGAAGCCCGTGTGGATGAGCAAGGAGCTCCTAAACCAACTGAAAATGAAGAGGATAGCCTATAGAGGGTGGAAGCGGAGACAGATAGCCTGGGAGGAATACAGAGAAGCTGTACGAGTGACCAGGGATCAGGTGAGGAAGGCTAAAGCCCTGAAGGAATTGAATTTGGCAAGGGATATAAAAAGCAATAAGAAAAGCTTCTATAGGTATGTAGGGGACAAAAGGAAGTCCAAGGAGAACGTAGGCCCCCTCCGGAAGGATAATGGTGCTCTGGTTACCCGGGACATAGAGAAGGCTGAGTTACTCAATGACTTTTTTGCCTCAGTCTTCACTGATAAAGCCTCTTGTCTTACCACCCAAGCTGTGGAAAGAACTAGCAGGGACTGTAAGGATGAACCACCACCCACTGTACTTGAAGAGCAGGTTCGGGAACATCTGAGGAACTTGAAAGTGCACAAGTCCATGGGACCTGATGAGATCCATCCGCGGGTCCTGAAGGAACTGGCGGATGAAGTTGCCAAGCCACTGGCCATTGTATTTGAGAAGTCGTGGCGGTCTGGCGAGGTCCCCGATGACTGGAAGAGAGGGAACATAACCCCCATATTTAAAAAGGGGAACAAGGAGGACCCGGGCAACTACAGGCCGGTCAGCCTCACCTCTGTGCCTGGCAAGGTCATGGAGCAGATTCTCCTGGGAACCATGCTAAGGCACATGGAGAGCAAGGAGGTGGTGGGTGACAGCCAACATGGCTTCACCAAAGGCAGATCGTGCCTGACCAACTTGGTGGCCTTTTATGATGGGGTGACAGCATCGGTGGACAAGGGTCGACCAATGGATATCATCTACCTGGACTTGTGCAAAGCTTTTGACACTGTCCCGCACAACATTCTTCTCTCTAAACTAGAGAGGCATGGGTTTGATGGATAGACCACTCGGTGGATAAGGAATTGGTTCAATGGCCGCACTCAGAGAGTGGTGGTCAACGGCTCGATGTCCAAGTGGAGACCGGTCATGAGTGGCGTCCCTCAGGGGTCCGTGTTGGGCCCGGCCCTCTTCAACATCTTTGTCGGTGACGTGGACAGTGGCATGGAGTGCACCCTCAGCAAGTTCGCCGATGACACCAAGCTGTGTGGTGCCGTCGACACGCTGGAAGGGAGGGATGCCATCCAGAGGGACCTCGACAGGCTGGAGAGGTGGGCCCGTGTCAACCTCATGAAGTTCAACCAGGCCAAATGCAAGGTCCTACATCTGGGTCGTGGCAATCCCAGGCACAAATACAGACTGGGTGGTGAATGGATCGAGAGCAGCCCTGAGGAGAAGGACTTGGGAGTACTGGTGGACGAGAAGCTCAATATGAGCCGGCAATGTGCTCTTGCGGCCCAGAAGGCCAACCGCATCCTGGGCTGCATCAAGAGGAGCATGGCCAGCAGGTCGAGAGAGGTGATTCTCCCCCTCTACTCTGCCCTCGTGAGACCTCACCTGGAGTACTGCGTCCAGTTCTGGAGCCCCCAACATAAGAAGGACATGGACCAGTTGGAGAGGGTCCAGAGGAGGGCCACGAAGATGATAAGAGGGCTAGAGCACCTTTCCTATGAGGACAGGCTGAAAGAGTTGGGGCTGTTCAGCCTGGAGAAGAGGAGGCTCCGGGGTGACCTTATAGCGGTCTTCCAGTACCTCAAGGGGGCCTACAAGAAAGATGGGGAGAGGCTGTTCAGGAGGGCCTGTTGTGATAGGACAAGGGGTAATGGTTTTAAAATAGAGGGAGGTAGATTCAGGTTGGATATTAGGAAAAAATTTTTTACCATGAGAGTTGTAGAACACTGGAACAGGTTGCCCAGAGAGGTGGTGGATGCTCCATCCCTGGAGACGTTGAAGGCCAGGTTGGACGAGGACCTGAGCAACCTGATCTAGTTGGAGATATCCCTGTTCCTTGCAGGGGGGTTGGACTAGATGACATTTGAAGGTCCCTTCCAGCCCTAACCATTCTATGATTCTATGATTCTGGGAAATGTTTAGACTGAAAGTGACTGACTAGCTTTGAACCACTTGACTATAAACAAAAATAATCCACTTGTATCTGAACAGTGGCAAAGCACGAGTTAATGCAAAGATCTGAGGTCACCAAAATGAAATTTCTCCCTCAACACACTCCCCTCTCCAAGGAAAAAAAGATTCCTGAGAAGAATATAAATTCCTGGGACATAATTTTCTAAAAATCCACAGGATTTCCTTTACTTTCTTGGAGTAGTCAACTTCAGAATGTGAACTAAGCACGGTTCCAGTTAAGTGAACACAATAGGTTCAGAATATGGATCTCTGCTTGTTTCAAAAGCATTCAAGAGCACCAAGTAGTACAGAAAACGTGACTACTGACAGTGATTAGAAGAAAGTGTGCGTGAAGCTTCATTATTTCTAATTTCTTTAGAAAGGTATCCTGATGTACCTAAGCAGAGGATGGTTTACTTGTTGTCAACTGTTGTGGAAAAAGATAATCCCTTTCTGTATTAACCCTTCCAAATAACTTTTTCAACTCAAATAATCTGAGTCTTGATAAACAATAGTTGGATCTATCTGTGATATTACACATCCTCTCAAAAGAGAGGATATGATCTAATATTGATTGACAACTTGTATCTGATAAGGGTATAGAGGGAACTGAGAACCTGAGGCTTGTCATGTTCTATGAACTTATTTGTTTGTTCTGAGGCTATTAAACATAATAGATGTATTAGAATGTAACTTTCGGTGCCTTGATCTCCAAAATCTCCAATTATTTTTTTCATTAATGGATACAGACAAATTACTTGCAAAATTAATCAATACAGAGGTACTTCCTTGATAGAAAAAATAGGAAGAGGAGATGGACTCTTGTCCTTCCACACAGAGGACAAGGACGAAACCAACTTTTTCAAATTCTGCACCTCTCTGTCATGATGAAAAGACCATATAATCAACTTAATCCAAGATCTAAATAGATCAAAAGGATAGAATTATAAAAACAGAGCTCTGAAAAGTACTCAGATATGGAGGCAAAAGGTCTATATTGTAAAATCTCTCCTTATGTATATCTGATAGACATTAGGTCAAATCTGCCAGATTTTGCATTAGTGAATTTTGCAATAAGAATTCCTTTTTCAGAAAGCAAAAGCATGACAATCAGGTTCCAGAAAGATACGTTGCTTTTCAAACAAGGCAGCACTGCTGCAAAACTCTGTGTTAGTTCCACCTCTGGAATGAAGACTGCCCCCTACTTTGAGAGACTTTGGTGGAAGCTAAATATTTTAACAGTTTTGTTCAAATTAGAAATTTATTACAGAAAGTACTATAATTTCTAAAGGACTCCAATCTCCATTTCCAACCTGTATCAAACATTATAAAAGGATCTCAGCATTAAAAAAAAAAAGAACACAAACAACAAACAACCTTAGCATTGCCTTAGGCAAGGATAGTAGTTGTATAATTTTTAGCAAGAACTCCCCAAAAAAACATCTCCGCCTCTCCTCTGGAATAAACAGTTCCACCACACTACTGGTTCCCAACCTCAGAAAGAACATGTCATATCCATCCAAAGCCTTACTGTTAAAAAAGACGCATCTGAAAACCTTTGATGAAGCACAGTACTGTAGAGATTTCATGTCTTAAAAAAAGGACAGAAGAGACCACTAATCTTCTATCAACACTTGTGAGTACAATTCTACTCAAAGTAATTTATGGAAGACAACAATGGGTGCCTACACAGAAAGTGCAGTGTGACTGTAATATGTATTCCCATGTCTCAATTACAAAAGCAGAAAAGATGCTTTCATGCAGATTTTAGCATGTGCTAGCATCTAGAGTAAGATCTCTAGAGGGACGCTTGCTATGTACAGCATCAGCTAGCACTATATATTCCCATTCTAATTAGACCAAGTACATGCTACAATCACACTATTTTCTTGACAGAATGTGATCTGAAGTTACAGTATATGTACTGAAATACACAAATGCCAGGCTTTTGCATAAATACAGTAAGCAACTTCACAAAAATGAATGACAGTACCTGAAGGGGGTCTACAAAAAAGCCGTTCTATGATTCTATGATTCTACATATTTAGGAGTTACTGGATATATTTCTAATAGACGTATTACCATAGGAACAACAGAGGAAGCTTCCTCCTGCAGTTGCACCAAACCAAATGGCTATAACTAGAACGATCCCAGAGTGTATCAGCTTGTAGACATAGTACAAACTTACAAGCAATGGCAAAAGCGTTACCAAAAAATAAGAATCATATTTCTCCAAGGTAACAGCTTTTCAGGAAATCTGTCCCAAGACTGCTAAAAATCCTTCTACTCAGTACTATTCATTCATGGCTGAAATCTCAGCAGCTAAAGTGAAAAGAGCTGCTGTCTAGCATAGGGGCAACTTGCCACCAGTGAATAAATGGTGATCATTTGTCCCAATATAAGGGAGCATCTCTTGTACCTGATCCATAGCATCACTCCTTTCCCCAAAAGAAACAAATCAGAGCCTGCCCAGGGCTATGTAATTATGATAAACAAACTTCACAACTAATGTTCAACAACTCCTGAAAGCCAGAACAAAAGAGAAAGAGTGTTTTAGTCTTGCTCTAAATGTTTGAAGGCTGCTGTGCACCATCAAAAATATGCTGCATTTTTTGAGATGCTTTTCAGCTCAAATGTGCTGAGGAATCTACTTGAAGTGTGGGGATATAAAAGTAGCTTTTTAAGTAGTAGGAGAGAAACCACAAGCTCTCCATAAATAAATTTAAAATTAGTAAAAGAGATGTAAGCAAAATAACAAATTCATCCATTTCATTAAATCAAAATTAAAGACAATAGAGATCTCTTAAGGTGAGCACCCATTTTCTCCGTATATTCACAATGTTTTCTAACAAGACTTGATTTAGTTACCAAATAAGAAATACTTAAAAAGATAATCCTTCTAGTAATTGCAACAAGAACATTTACACACACACACAAACTCTCTTTCTCTCTCGGCATCTTTAAAACCAGAAAAAAAAAAACCCTTTGAATAGGGAGAAAACTTGTGCTCTCTGCTGGTTAAAGACCCAAACTGTATGTAAATTCAGCTGCCTCCACACAAGTATGTCCAAAATCGACCATTTTTTACCTATGAACTTCCAAAATCAGAATCTGTGCTGTTTTTTTTCCTCAAAAGTTAAACACAGTGTAGAGGAAGCTTCTGAAAAATACTTATGTTAACCTATCACTATCTACTTTATAAACCACATCTTATCTTCAAGATATACATGTGGGTTTTGCATTCACTTTTGATATTTCTGAAGCCTAAGACCTTCAAACCAGTTAACAATAGGAAAAAATAAAATAAAATAAAATAAAGTATAAATCAAAGAGGATAGATTCAATGAAATCAGTTAAGACAACCAGTACAGCTACTAAAGTGAAGAGCAAACATTTCAGAGGCTCATTTGGTTCTGTGCTACAGACCATATAGATATATGGTAGTTCTCTAAAACTTGTAATGCCTACATAATAATGAATATTCAGTTGAACAAACACTAGAGACAATATATTAGTATATATTACCCAATCATTACAGTGCCTTTAAAAGAATAGATGTGATTTTAATCTAACACCTCCTTCACATTAGGTTCAAACTGGGATATGAATAGAAATGGCATATAAGAGTTTTCCTGTATTTTCTTAAATTAGGCAACATAGATAGATAGTTAATTAATAATTCAACTACCAAAACTTATTACAAATTTTTACTTATGATACTGCTGGGATTTTAGAAACTATAAACAATGTCAATTGTACTTAATTCAGGCTCATGGTTCAAAATAAAAGTATCTTAAAAGAATTTTGAAACATAAGAACTTCACTTTCCATCCATTAAGATCTCAAAGAATAGCAGATATTAAAAATATGCATATATGAGAGATTACAGTTCATTGTTGGAGGGGAATGGAGATTAATGTCATAGAATCACCTACACTGAGTAAACAGAATTGAACTATATGACGATGACAAGAAGGGTTTTTTTTAATATATATATATATGGGGTTTATATGCATATATATATTTTTATAATATATAGTGTATACACACACACAATCCTTTTACCTTTATCTTGCACTTCTTTTGAAAATCGCTCCCTTTCAATAGCTGATTCACGTTCTATCCGCTCAATTTCAGCCAATGCATCCAATTCTACTTCATCATATGACGTTACAGTTCCTTGTTGCGAAACCTGTTGCTGTGTCTGTACCACAGGAGTGTGAGGTTGTTTTGCAGCAACTGAAGCGTTCTGTTGTAAAACAGGCACTTGTTGTGCCTGAAGGAAAGCTGTCTGTTCGTGCTGCGGCAAACACTGAGCAGCGTTTAGTGGGCGGTTAACATCCTGTGGAGTAACAGGTGTTTTAGAAGTCTGTCCTGGGTACTGCACATTAAAAGGAATATCACCCTCTGACATACTGCTGTTTTCCAAACCAGAAAGCATATCATCCTGCTGGTCCATATCCGAAGATCTTACACGAGAGAGTCTTAAGGTAAGCTTAGTGGAGTCCTTGGAAGGAGAACTAATGATATCATACATTGCAGCTTTTTCAGTCTGGTCTTTTTCATCCTTGCCTAACTTCATTTTCTTTTGTTTCTTTTGCTTTCTTTCTGGAGAATCTAGCAATATGTCTGGGGGAACATCTCTAGGTGATGAATAAGGTGGAGGCTGAGATTGTTGGATAAAAGGTTGTCTTGATCCTAGAATAATAATTCAGAAAAACTGAACAGTTATGTTGTTCCATGTTTATATAAAACCACACTAAATATAACCTACATAATTTTAATATGTATTTGTACATACATCTGTGTTCACAAAAGGTCTAAATAAGATTAGTAGGAAGCACATAATTCCTAGATTAAGATGTAATCCAGATAGTTGCAGTGTATTTCCTAGGAATTTTAGCTATCCGCTGCAGGTAGAGAAGGGATCATTTCAGAGAAGATGGAACAAAAAACCCACCACCAAAAAAAGAATAACTAAAAATAGTACTTGCAGGTTAAGAACATTAACTATTAGAAAATAGTCAATGAAAACAAGTTGACTACATAAAAATGAAATATCAAAAAGATTCTTAATAAGATCCAGTGATGAAGACTTAATGATCAGCATATAGGCATTAGCCATTTCAGCCTCACATTTTTAAGTAATTAAAAATATATATATTAAAAAAATCAAAAAATACACAACCTCCTTAACTTTGATTCTGACAGTTAATTTTCAACTGACTTGTTTTTTTAAAAATTTTAGGTAAACTCATTCCAACCTCCCCCACTCATTGCTATCTAGAAAACACCAATTGTCTTAGAACATTTTTCTATCATTCCCTGCCTTATCTCCCCTTTTTTTCTTTCTTTTTTAACATATGAATTTTTACTTCTACATGCACCCATTTCAGGCTTTGAGTATATCTAGAGAAATTTTTAAGAGAGGACATTTCTTATTAAAAACATTCTCCAATTAATCACATTAAATTTTTTGTTCCTCAAATTAAACCAGCTCCCCATAACTGTTAGCCCAGAAAAAGCTATGAAAAACAGAGAAGCTTTTCAACCTGTCCCAATTAAAATTTTGAGCTATAATTTTTGGCTTAAAAAGGAACACTGGTGTGGAAAAAAAAAAAAAAGCCTATTGGCTGGACCAATAGGGCCAGCCTCCTCTTGTTAAACAAAGCAAACATTTATCTGATCCCATTCATCCACTCGGGAATACTGATCTTCAGAAAGCAGTGACTGAGATTATTATTAGTCATTCTGTTTTAGGTCATCATAGGTCAATACTTCTAACAACACTCAAAAACTAATTGGAATACAAGTCTCCATGTGCTTCATTCAAGATATATCACTAAACAAGAAAGAAGCTTTATTCTGAAGCTTAAATTTCTATCAGATATTTTAAGAAATATTAAGAATCATTAAGCAATTGTCGTGGGTTAGGCCACTCCAGCAACCAGACCCTACACAGTCACTCACTCCCCCACCCTCAGGGATGAGGGAGAGAATCAAAGAAGAAAAAGAAAAGAGACTCGTGGGTTGAGATAAGAACAATTTACTACTACCGCTACCAATATATATATGTACAGATATGTACAAGGATAAATATATACAAACGAGTGATGTACGGTGTCATTGCTCACCACCCCTTGACCAAGGCCTGTCTCGTCCTGAAGCTGCAATCCCGAAACAGATAAGTCCCGATACCGCAATCCCGGATGAACAGGAGGCCCCGAGACAGAGAGCGAGAGAGAGAAAACACCCCAAGAGTCCGAAAGTGAGAGTCCCGGAAGGGCAAAAAGCCCTTCTTTCCGGCTGACCCTCACTTTCATACTGGGCATGACGCTGCATGATATGGAATACTAATTGGCCAGTTTGGCCTCAATCTTAAATTCAAGTACAAATCGTAAGGAGAGTCGTGGACCCCTTGTCCGGCCATGCTCCCCCCTTATCCTGTTGTGCTCCTGCACACTGGCAAGAACACGGCAAGCTGAAAAGTCCTTGAGACCTCAGTGCCAACCACAAACATCAACTTGCTATCAACATTCTTCTCAGAGCGAGCCTCTGAGTAAAACCAAAACACGGAGCTCTTCTAGCTGCTAAAAAGAAGAGCTAACTCTGTCCCAGCTAAAACCAGGACAGCAATGCACTGACCTGTAGATGAAAAAAAGAATGGACACCTCTAGCAAAGCTTCAATTCAAATTAAAGGTGTGCCTTTACTGATCACTTCTTTGTACAGACTGCTATGATTATTTTCTCTCCCTAGTACATTCTGTGAGAAGTCCTACAATCTCTGTATGTAGAGCAGGGTATAAAATGGGTTTATCTTACCCTTTCTTAACCATCAGCAACAACTCCATATTCTGCCAACAAAATCCACAATGTTGGGAATCTCTGTTTTGACTCATCCTGATTCTCAAGATCTTTTCATTACTCCCTTTCCTCTCCTCAAATTAAACACCACACTCAATCACTAGTACTGAAGACTTGGCTACACCCTATGAAGATCTCTCACTTGTCTTCCACCAGAGATTCCTATTCTTGCAATGCCCCCTCCACACACACACAATTCTCCTAAGTACTGTCTCTTTAGACAATAATTTACGAGATTATCTCAGTGTAATGTATAGCAGAAACCGTTAGCTACTAATTTCTTTTAAGGCAATGACTACCAATCACTGAAAATACAGGCTGCGTTTTTATTTCTACAAATATCAGAGGCAGCTCAAAACTTTTCAAAGACATCTTACGGACATCTTACTCTAAAATTATCTCTTAAATGAATACTTATGAAGTTGCAACAATGGAATATTTACCATTTTTCACAGTTACGCTTCGAATAGAGGACACAGATTTGATTCTCCCTTGTCCTAAACTTTTAAGTAAATTTGACAAGATTGTGCTGATATTCAGATATGTTAGTTGCCGAAGGAGCTGCGCTGGAGCCGGACCGATCCGCTGCAGAGCGGCAGACCTCGGCACACACGGGCTTTTCTCGAAAAGTCGGGAGACGCCGAGGGAGTGAAGGGACACCCTCCCCTCCAAGGAGCCGGCAGCTCTCGCCGGAGACACTGACGTGGCCTGGGCGTTGCCAGAGCAACGGCGGTCCCTCCCACCTCTATAATAGACACGCCCAGAGAGCGCGAGCGACTAGGAGTGCAGTTAGTTAGGCTACTCCCTGGAGAGGTGAGTTCAGTTGGTGGTTGTCACCCTCTCAGAAAAAGCTCAGCCATGGTGACCACCTGTCGGAAGGCGAAGATCTCTGCATCCAGCAGGAGAGATGTGGCAGCGCAGACAGAGCTCCCACAGAGAGACACAGCTGTCCAGGTCTCAGGCTGCAGGGAGTGCCTGAGCCTCTCCATGGTAAGTGGTGAGAACACCTGTGTGAGGTGTGACCAGGTGGAAGATCTGCTCATCATGGTTGCGGAGCTGTGAGAGGAAGTAGAAAGGTTGAGAGGCATTAGGGAGTCTGAGAAGGATTGGTGGTGTTGGGTACTGCCCAAACCGAAGCAAAAACAGGAAGAGCCACAAAAGGAAACCCAAAATGAAGGGGATTCTGATTCCTCACCCCACATGGCAGAAGACAGTAACTCAAAGGTGAGCCATGAATGGAAAGAAGTCTGTGCTTGGGGCAACAGGTGACCCCCCTCCCTGCCTACCTCAGCTCCCCAGGTGCCCCTGCACAACAGGTATGAGGCTCTGGAGGTGGAAGGTCCATCGATGGATGATGTGGCTGAGGGACCATCTGCACTGGAGGTGTCACCAGGGTCAGAGAGGACTACCCGTTGTATCAAGACCGCCTCCCCAGGGAAGAAAAGAAGGGTAGTACTTATAGGTGACTCCCATCTGAGGGGGACAGAAGGTCCAATATGTTGGGCTGACCCTGCTCTGAGGGAAGTTTGCTGCCTCCCTGGAGCCTGGGTTAAAGACGTTGCTAGGAAACTTCCTATGCAACTACGGCCTATGGACTGCTATCTGTTATTGCTCTTCCATGTGGGAGCTGATGAAGCTGAAACACAAGTCCATGGCTGATCAAGAGAGATTTCAGGACCCTGGGACAGGTGGTAAGAGGATCTAGGGCACAGGTTATCTTTTCTTCTGTCCTTCCAGTTGCGAGCAGTGACACTGGAAGAAGCAAATGCATCCAATCGATTAATAAGTGGCTCCATGGCTGGTGTCATCGCCACAATTTTGGCTTTTTTGACAATGGGATGGGCCACATGGCACCAGACCTACTGGCACCAGATAGGACTTGCCTTTCTCAGAGGGGAACTACGGTCTTAGCACAACAGCTAGCGGGGCTCATTCACAGGGCTTTAAACTAGATTCGAAGGGGGAGGGGGGTAATATCAAGATAGATAAAGATATGCTGGAAGCACCTGAAGAACAGAAGAAAGGGATTCCAGCCACTCCAGCCAGGAAGTCAGATTCATCGGGGGGCCAACTTAAATGCCTTTATGCTAATGCGTGCAGCAAGGGGAGTTAAAAGTGTGTGCGCCCCTGTTGGGATATGATCTTATTGGCATCACGGAGACATGGTGGGATGAATCCTAAGAATGGAGTGTCAGAATAGAAGGGTACAGGCTCTTTAGGAAGGACAGGCAGGGGAGAAGAGGAGGAGTTGCCCTCTATGTCAAAGACCAGCTGCAGTGTATGGAGCTGCACCTGGGGATGGATGAGGAGCCAACTGAGAGCTTATGGGTCAGGATTAAAGGGAGGGCAGGGACAGGGGACATAGTAGTAGGGGTCTGCTACAGACCACCTGACCAGGAGGACCGAGTGGGTGAGGCCCTCTACAGACAGATAGGAGCTGCCTCACATTCACGAGCCTTGGTCCTCATGGGGGACTTCAACCACCCTGATATCTGTTGGAGGGACAACACAGCAGGGCATAGGCAATCCAGGAGGTTCCTGGAATGCATGGATGATAACTTCCTTCTCCAAGTGGTAGAGGAAGCAAGGAGGAGAGGTGCTTTGCTGGACCTTCTTCTTACCAACAAAGAAGGGCTGGTGGGGAATGTGAAGCTCAAGGGCAGCCTTGGCTGCAGTGATAATGAAATGGTGGAATTCAAGATTGCTAGGGAAGCAAGGAGGGTGCACAGTAAGCTCACTACCCTGGATTTCAGGAGAGCAGACTTTGGCCTCTTCAGGGATCTCCTTGCTAGAGTACAATGGGAGGGGGCCCAAGAAAGCAGGTTAATATTCAAGGATCACCTCCTCCAAGCTCAGGAGCAGTGCATCCCAACAAAGAGGAAGTCAGGCAAAAACACCAGGAGGCCTGCATGGATGAACATGGAGCTCCTGGACCAACTCGGACACAAAATGAAGCCTACAGAGGGTGGAAACAAGGACAGGTAGCCTGGGAAGAATACAGAGCAATTGTCTGAGCAACCAGAGCTCAGGTTAGGAAAGCTAAAGCCCTGATAGAGTTAAATCTGGCCAGGGACATCAAGGGCAACAAGAAAAACTTCTATAGCTATGTCAGTGATAAAAAGAGATCTAGGGAAAACGTAGGCCCTCTCCAGGAGGAAAAGGGGGACCTGGCTACCTGGGATATGGAGAAGGCTGAGGTGCTCAATGACTTCTTTGCCTCAGTCTGCACTGGCAAGAGCTCCAGCTGCACAGCCCAAGTCACAGAAGGCAAAGGCAGGGACTGGGAGAATGAAGAACTGTCCACTGTAGGAGAAGGTCAGGTTTGAGACCATCTAAAGAACCTGAAGGTGCACGAGTCCATGGGACCTGATGAGGTGCATCCACGGGTCCTGAGGGAACTGGCAGATGAAGTTGCTAAGCCACTATCCATCATATTTGAGAAGTCATGGCAGTCTGGTGAAGTTCTCACTGACTGGAAAAGGGGAAACATAGCCCCCATCTTTACAAAAGGGAAAAAATGAAGACCCAGGGAACCACAGGCCAGTCAGTCTCACCTCTGTGCCTGGCAAGATCATGGAGCAGATCATCCTGGCAACTATGCTAAGGCACATGGAGAAAAAGGAGGTGATTGGTGACAGCCAACATGGCTTCACTAAGGGCAAATCCTGCCTGACAAATTTGGTGGCCTTCTATGATGATGTTACAGCATTGATGGATAGGGGAAGAGCAACTGACGTTGTCTACCTGGACTTATCCAAAGCATTTGATACTGTCCCACACGACATCCTTATCTCTAAACTGGAAAGACATGGTTTTGATGGATGGACCACTTGGTGGATAAGGAATTGGCTGGATGGTCACTCTCAAAGAGTTGTGGTCAATGGTTCAATGTCCAAGTGGAGGCCAGTGACGAGTGGTGTTCCTCAGTGATCGTTATTGGGACTGATGCTGTTTAACATCTTTGTTCAGCAACAGGGACAGTGGGATTGAGTGCACCCTCAGCAAGTTTGCTGATGACACCAAGCTGTGTGGTGTTGTGAACACGCTGGAGGGAAGGGATGCCATCCAGAGGGACCTTGACAGGCTGGAGAGGTGGGCCTGTGAGAAACTCATGAAGTTCAACAAGGCCAAGTGCAAGGTCCTGCATGTGGGTCGGGGAAATCCCAAGCACAAGTACAGGCTGGGTGGAGAATGGATTGAGAGCAGCCCTGAGGAAAAGGACTTGGGAATGCTAGTGGATGGGAAGCTCAACATGAGCCAGCAATGTGCACTTGCAGCCCAGAAAGCCAACCGTGTCCTGGGCTGCATCATAAGAAGCGTGGCCAGCAGGTCAAGGGAGGGGATTCTGCCCTTCTGCTCTGCTCTCGTGAGACCCCCCCCTGCAGTGCTGCGTTCAGCTTTGGGGTCCCCAGCACAAGAAGGACATGGAGCTGTTGGAGCGGGTCCAGAGGAGGCCAGGAAGATGATCCGAGGGCTGGAGCACCTCTGCTATGAAGACAGGCTGAGAGAGTTGGGGCTGTTCAGCCTGGAGAAGAGAAGGCTCCGGAGTGATCTTATCGCAGCCTTCCAGTACCTGAAGGGGGCCTACAGGAAAGCTGGAGAGGGACTTTTTACAAGGGCATATAGTGACAGGACATGGGGCAATGGATTTAAACTGAAAGAGGGAAGATTTAGATTAGATATAAGGAAGAAATTCTTCCCTCTGATGGTGGTGAGGCACTGGAACAGGTTGCCCAGAGAAGTTGTGGCTGCCCCATCCCTGGAAGTGTTCAAGGCCAGGTTGGATGGGGCTTTGAGCAACCTGGTGTAGTGGAGGGTGTCCCTGCCCATGGCAGGGGGGTTGGAACTAGATGATCTTTGAGGTCCCTTCCAACCCAAACCATTCTATGATGTGGCTGAGAGCCTCTGGGTGAGGATTAGGGGGATGGAAAACAAGGGAGATGTCCTAGTGGGTGTCTACTATCAATCGTCCAGCCAGGATGACAGCACTGATGAGTTATTCTATAGGCAATTAGGAGAAATCTCTGGATCAGTAGCCCCTGTCCTTATGGGAGGTTTCAATTTCCCAGACATCAACTGGGAACACCGTACTGCTGTGACAAGCAAGTCTGGGAAGTTGTTGAATTTTGTGGAAGATAACTTCTTGTCACAAGTCCTCAGTGAACCAACTAGGAAAGATGTCCTCCTAGACTTGTGGTTTGTGAATAGAGAAGGATTCATGGGGGATGTGATGGTAGGTGGCTGTCTTGGCCACAGAGGTCACAAAATGGCCGAGTTTAAAATTTTCAGTGTAATGAGAAAAAAAGGTCAGTAGAGTTGCTACACTGGATTTCAAAAAAGCAAACTTTAAGCTACTCAGGTTGCTACTTAGCAGTGTCCCCTTGGAATCTGCTTTTGAGGGCTAAGGGATCCATGAGTTCTGGTCATTCTTTAAGAACCATCCTTTAAAAGCACAGGAGCAGGCAATCTCATTGTGTCGAAAATCAAGCAAGCAGGGCAGAAGGCCAGCCTGGCTGAACAGGGAACTCCTCATGGAGCTCAAGAGGAAAAAGAAACAGTATAATCTCTGGAAGTGAGGTCAAGGTTCACAGGAAGATTACAGAGCCACGGTTCACATATGCAGGGAGAAGACATTGAAGGCCAAAGCTCAATTAGAGTTGAAACTGGCCAGTATTGTGTCAGACAACAAGAAAGGCTTTTTTAAGTACGTTAATAGCAAGAGGAGATCTAAGGAAAACATTGGACCAATACTTGTTGAAGATGGTCATCTGACAAATAGGGATGAAGAAGCAGAGGCATTAAATACTTTTTTTGCCTCAGTCTTTAATATCAATAAAAAACCTTGAGTTGCCCGGTTATATAAGTCAGAGGACCATGACTGCAGGAACAGTGACTTTCCATTTGTGGACATATAAATTGTAAGGGACCAGCTGTATCACCTGAATGTCCACAAGTCCATGGGGCCTGATGGGATTCATCCCAGAGTACTGAAGGAGCTAGCAGATGTTAAGGCAGAACCCCTCTTGATCATCTACTAAAGGTCTTGGGAGTCTGAGGAGGTCCCTGCTGACTGGAAGCTAGCCTATGTTATTCCAATTTACCAGAAGGGCATGAGGGAATCATAGAATGGTTTGGGTTGGAAGGGACCTTAAAGATCATCTAGTTCCAACCCCCCTGCCATGGGCAGGGACACCTTCCACTAGATCAGGTTGCTCAAAGCTCATCCAACCTGGCCTTGAACGCTTCCAGGGAAGACCCAGGAAACTACAGACCTGTTAGCCTAACCTCAGTTCCTGGAAAAATTATGGAGAAGATCATACTGGGTGCTATTCAAAGGCATTTAAAGGACAATGCAATCATCAGGCACAGTCAACATGGGTTCACAAAGGGAAAGTCCTGTTTAACTAATTTGATTTCCTTCTATGATAAGGTCACCCACCTAGTGGATGAAGGGAAGGCAGTGGATGTAGTTTTTCTGGATTTTAGTAAGGCTTTTGATACTGTCCCTCACAGCATCCTTCTGGACAAGTTGTCCAACTGTGAGATGAGCAGGTACACGGTATGCTGAGTGAAGAACTGGCTAAACAGCAAGGCTCAAAGGGTTGTAGTGAATGGGGCTACATCTGGCTGGCGACCAGTCACCAGCAGTGTTCCTCAGGGCACAATCCTAGGGCTGGTTCTGTTCAATATTTTTATCAACAATCTGGATGCAGGAGTTGAACGCACCATTAGCAAGTTTGCTGGGAGGGGCTGTTGACTCTCTCGAGGGACTCTGCACCTCGAGGAATTCTCTGCAATCTCAAGGGATTCTGCACCTGGGATGGAGTAACACCAGGCACAAGTATAAATTGTGAGAGGAGTGGCTGGATTCTGCTCATCCCTGCAGAAAGGGATCTGAGGGTGCTGGTTGACAGCAGGCAACTGTTCCTGGAAACATGTTCATCAGGAACATGAGTCAGCAGTGTGCCTCGGCAGCCAAGAGGGCAAACTGCATCCTGGGGTGCATCAAACACAGTATAACCAGCTGGTCAAAAGAGGCGATTATCCCGCTGTATTCAGCGTTGGTGCAGCCTCACCTTGAGTACTGTGTGCAGTGCTGGGCCCCACAATTTAGGGCGGCTGTTAATGTCCTTGAATGTGTCCAGAGGAGAGCAACCAGGCTGGTGAAAGGGCTGGAAGGCATGTCCTGGCTAAGGACTCTGAGGTTGTCTAGTTTGGAGAAAAGGAGGCTGAGGGGTCACCTCATTGCTCTCTACAGCTTCCTGAGAAGGGGAAGCGGAGAGGGAGGTGCTGATCTCTTCTCCCTGGGATTCAGTGACAGGAGACGTAGGAATGGCTCAAAGCTGTGTCAGGAGAGGATCAGACTAGATACTAGGAAGCATTTCTAAGAGGGTGGTCAAACACTGGAACAGGCTTCCTAGAGAGGTGGTCAATGCCCCATGCCTGTCATTGTTTAAGAGGCATTTAGTCAATACCCTTAACAATTTGATTTAACTTTTGGTCAGCCCTGAAGTGGTCAGGCAGTTGGACTAGATGATCATTGTAGGTCCCTTCCAACTGAAAATATTCTATTCTATTCTATTCTACTCGCATCTTATTTAAACACTCATGATACTTTCTCTGAGCATCTCTGAACCTCTTCAGAGCAAAGACCACTCGCCTTTTAAAGCTGATGCACCAAAGTCCCACCACTATTCGCATTCTTTCTTGTGATTCACATGGTTAAAAATCAACTATTAAGGTTACCAGGAACTTAGGATTCACATATATTAAAGAATTTTCAAAGAAATATTAGCTTTCCACTTGCACAACAACTTCAAAAGGGTCACTTGAAATAGTATCTCCATATTTCTTTAAATCCCTTGCAGGTAAAGGTTCCCAGATGTCGAAAGAAAGTCTTTCACCTATCCTACATGTTCTTTTGCCAGAAGTATTGTTCCCTATACATGAAAGCCGGGAAAAAAACTACTAGTGAACAAATGAAGACTAATGGCTAATACTTGGTTCATAGTACACTGAAGAGAAACATCAGGAATATTCAAAGTGCTATGCCTTTTTAAATCCATAGCAAAGTGATCCTCAAGAGTCCAGGAACATTACTTAAGTGGGTATCAAATTGTTGTTTGTCAAACCTGGACACAGCATTCCAGACTTTTTACTGAAAAAGTCTTTTGAAAGATTCTTTTAATGAATGCGTATTTTCTACATGTGGATGATTAGACTTCACATCTGAGTAATTATTCTGTAAATAAGTTCTTGAAGGCAGAAGCTGGAGAAGACTAGAGTATCCATATTGCACTCATACTGATGTTTGTTGGAAAAAGCTGAGAACCTGGTGATGACAGATCCTGAGGAACATTCACACACTACTGCCAAATTTTTTAAGAGAGTACAGTTACAATGTGTAAATGGAAAAGTCTTTTTTTTTTAATTTAATATGATCCTATTTACCACCTTCGCATAAATTGAGTGTTTTCATGAAAATGAGATGAGACAAATTTACCCTGGAATCCTGGCTAAACCAATCTCAGAATTGGCAATAATCATCTTGAGAATTTGTGCCTCCAGCAGATTCAAAAAGGGAAAAACAGTCCCTTCAAAAGGACAGTAAAGGACTGCCCAGAGTATTATATATGGTCTCTATCATTTAAGTACATACTAGAAGAACAATTTCTCTATGCGGATTGAGGTAATAACAAAGAGGCAGTATTCCAAAGTGAATTTGTAAGAATAAGTATCATCAAATCAAAATAATTTTATTCTGTAAAGCAATAGGTTTTGTGGATTAAGGAGAACTGAGTGTCATGTCTGGACTTTAGCATGGCTTTCTATATAGCTTCTCATAACAATTTCACTAACAAGCTGAGGAAGTATGGTCTAGACAAAAATACTGCAAGATTGCAATATACCCTATTGCAAAACTGTGTTCAGAGTATCAGTTTTTCTTGGTAAAAATGGATGAACAGAGTATAGGTGAACAAGTGCAGCTTTCCAGAGCACTGTCTTAAGAACAGTAGTATAAAATATTTGTCATTAATAACTTTTCATGTAACAGAATTAGAGTATTTTATCAATCTAAAGTTCATAACAAGCTTTTGGTGTCAAGTGTTTGAGAGAGGCTCACAACTGCTTTTAAAAACAGAATAAAAATTTAGTTTTCTTGACTAATTGGAATAACCTTTTGAAACAAAAGAAATTCAGTAAGAAGCAGCACAATCTTTTTATTCATCTGAGAAAGAGCAATTGTAACAACATGAGAGGAAGATAGATAAGCTCTACAGAAAGACGGCAATATGTTTATTACAGCTTACAACATGAATCTAAGTTGTCACCAAAGAGCAGCTATATTCATATATAACAGTAGTATCATACAACGTCGTCTACAGTACTTTTCTGACTACTCATCCTTTTAAGTCTTCAAATAGACTTTTATCTATGACTTAGGGCAGTATGACATCAAGACAAATGCAGACCAATCAGAATTCAGATAAAAACAAAGACAAATAAAGCTCAGAAATTATTACTTACGTAAAGATGATAGAAAGAAATTGTGCTGTTCAGTCTGTAGAAGATTAGATTAGTGCAAAACATGATAACATTCTTTGATATGTAAAGGATTGCTTTAAAAAAAAAAGGACATGAATTGTTTTTCCTTGCCCACTGAAAAGAAGTCAAGAAGTGTCATGCCTATACTGCAACAAAAATTATTCAGGCAAAGCATTAGGAGAAAAGCTTTCTAGCACTAAGAATTTAAACAGGTTGCATGGCAAGAGTAAGGAAACTCCATTACTGACATTTTAACAAAAAAAATAGATGGAAGTTATTGGGAGTGATACTGGTACAGCTCATCCAACACAAGAGTAAGAAGATGGGAAGCACCCAAGCCCTCTCCTGCTGTATTTTCTAAAAATCACAGAATCTTCCTCTGGAAATTTTCCCAAGTTTTATACGAGATATAAAGAAACTATTACTTATTTTGATTAACAGACTATAATGATATTCATTTTCAAAGAGCATAACTTAATTTAAAATTCAAACTTAAAGGGATAGCATGAGAGACAGACAAAAAAGAACATACATTTGGGAGGTTTTTCAGGACAGACTGTATTCACTTTCCACATACTCTTTCAATAATTTTCAGGGAAGAGTCCCACCACTTTCTCCAGAGTTTCAAATGCCTCATGAAAAACCTCAGCTTTGGCTGTTCTAGCTTAGAACTACTGTATTCAGAAGCATCCTTGTGTAAAAAGTTAAGACTTGAAGAAAGAAACAAGAATTAATGTTTATTTTGGTGTTGTCAGAAAATATCTTTGAATAAATTTCTTTCACCTTTCTTTTGAAGGAGAGAGGACAAGATGATAATTTTTCTTAACGAGTACCTTTGAGAGCACTGAAGTCTGTACTACAGATTTGAGAAGATTCCTAATTCTTCTTGTCACCCACTATACATTCAAAGACCAAGTACAGAGGAATCTCTCTGGAGAAGTCCTATAAACCCCTAAGGAAATAAAATTAATCTTTCCAAATTATTCAGAAAATAATAAATAAAGTGCCCATTAACAATTTCTGCAGGGAATACAACTTGTTTCTGGAAAAGAGTGTAAAATTATATCATTTCATAAGGGTTGTTGCTATTCCTTACAGATGTTTTCCCAGGAGTTTAGGAAACTGTATGGAAACAGGACTGTAAATATATTAACTCTTCTCTTTGGAAAGCAATGGACTAAAAACATTGTGGAAGGCTTTCCTTTATACAGATCTTTAGAAGTTCTCTTAAAAAAAAAATCTTTTTCTGAGATTCCAGAGGTAGTGGTAAAGTAGAACAAATGGAAAAAGGATTTTGATGAGTAATTGATCTTGGGTAATGGATACCACAGAAGGAAAATACTTCATGTTAATTCTTTGTAGATGAATTCATAGAAATTAATTTTCTATGAAAGCAGATGTGGCAACAGATGCTAGCATGAAAGCAGAGCCACTATTCTGTTTGCATAGCTAAAAATATAAAATTTACATAAAAAAGAAAGGATAAAGACCAGCCTAGAACTTCTGGATAAAACTTCAGCTGCTCTGGTACCTTTACCGGAGCAGAAGTGAGGCAAAATTTTATGTAACAGAGAAATTTTACTCCACTGAATAAATGAAAACCAACCAAAAGAACAAATATAACTTCTGACATCTCTCAAATATTTGCCTGAGTTGCAAACAAAACTTCTTCCTCATTCAGATCCTGTCAATCAGACAGCTATCGTTCAGTCTTAAAGTAATTCAAGGTTGTACAATCACATTCTTCAAGTCTCCAGAAGTCCTTGCTACTTCCATCTCAGAAGTACAGAAATGCAGTCTGTACCCATACCTTTGGTAATTGCCTCACATTTTTATGTTATATAAGAAAGCTTAGATATTATAACATCCTTCCTGTGATCTCTCTCTGGACTGGTGATGTCTAGTTCCATTCTTTTTGTCCTCCCAAACAAGTAATTAAATATTTTGCTAATTTTCTTTATCAAAGTTTGCGACTTGTCAACCAAACTTTCAAGGACTAATGAGAGTAGCAACAAAAGCCTTAGTGCGGATACTTGCTGTTTGTTCATCACTGGAAAATTTATCAGCATAACCAATTGCTTTCACTCCAAATCATAGGCCAAAAACTCACTGCCAGGGATCACATATTCTAAGTAACACTGTAATTATCCACATCTCTTCAATACATTTCTAAACTGCAAGATTAGAGGAAGTAAATGTCTGGCAAGATTCTTGCAGCATCAAAAACTGGTTCTGTCAATCAGGGTTCATTAATCTCTTTAAGAATGCAAAATGGTAACACCATTAGTAACAGTATTTCAGTTGTGTACTTTATCAATGAGAAAAGTAAAGCTAACATACAGGTAAATTAATCAAAAAGCTCCTCTTGCACTTTTTCAGCCCCTCTAACGCTGAAACATTACAATCTGAATTGTACAATCAGATTGTTTTCAGAAATAATCTGAAAAGGTATCCCTTCAAAACAGGTTCCGAGACAACTAATTGAAACAGCAGCAACTTTAACAAAAAAATAATTCAAATGTTCTTCTGGCTGAGTGGTAATCATATATTTGAGTGGAAGTAGCTTAGATTCACAGTGTTGTTAAACTGATAAGCTCAACAAATATGGATTTTGTGTACTGAGTTAAAGAAAAACAACTACATTTAGTCTTTGCCATTTACACAAGTCTTACAAGTCCTTTAGCACAAGACCTCCTAAAATACTGATGCTGCTGGCATGCTATACTAGTACTTCTTGCTTGCATTTGAGCCACATTTCTTCTATCACTGTTTAACACAGTATATGCCTACTGAAGATGAACCACAGAGATCATTTAGCAGTCACAAGACCATAGGATAATTCAGTTAAGAAAAGACTTCAGGAGGTCTTTAGTCAATCCTTGTGCTCAAAGCAGGGTGAGCAAGGCCACATTATGCAGGGCTTTATCCAGCCTGATCTTGAAAACCTCCAAGGATGGTAAATGCACAGATTCTCTGGGCTTTTCCAATGCTTGACTCTCCTGACAGTGAAAAAGTTTTTCCTTATACCTAGTCGAAACCTCCTATTTCAATTTAAGTCCATTGTCTCTCATCCTTCCTCCACAACACTGTGAAAAGCCTGACTCAAGTCTCCCTGATAATCTCCTCATAGGTATGAGAAGACTGCTCTAAGGTCATGTCCGTCCATTGTGTGTCATCCTGTCGTCCCCCATCCCCCCTCAAATACTTCTCTTATTCAGACTGCACAAGCCCAATATCTTCATCTTTTCTGGAATCTCCTCCATCTCCTGTTCTCCCCCTCCATCTAACCTGACCATCCAGAAAGACTTAATTTTGTTTCAGGGCTAAAGAGAAGAAAGTACTGTTGCATCTTTTTACTATTGTCATGTAAATATGTAAGCACTGAAAACGTAAATTACCTAGAACATGCCCAAACCCCTACCTTGCTAAGTCTCATGTATCTCAGTCATTGCTTCTTAGGGATAATATCAAAACCAGCAGTATGGATTCCAGATTTTATCATAAAGAATTATTTTCTCAGCTGACTGACAGTTTACCCTATTCCTTCTCCACACCTACGGTTTTCAGGCTTCATTTATGCTATATACATTGTGTTCATTGAACTACTTTTAATTTCATGTTCGTAAAATTTGATGATTGCAATCAAGACAAGCGTTGCATGTTAAAACACTTTTGAGCTCGTTAATAGTTCAATACACATAATGCTGCCTTTAAACTATTTCTTATGTAGACCAACTGAAACCATTCTTATAAAGAATTTAATCCTTATATTGGAAAGGATTTAAAATTCTTCTGTCCTCCATGAATTTGAGCTTTGTTTTGAAGTGTGATTAGTCAATTTTTGGATCTTCAGAAATTTCTTCTGAATCAGGGCTCAAAATAATTTTGTGTCCAAAACTTAATGACATACTCTTTAGTACTATTTGAATACAGAAGTCAGGAGAACTAAATAAATACCTCTTTAAAGTCTCTGTTCTTTAAAATTGGGAAAAAAACCCCAAACATTGATATATACGACTGCTAGACTACCTTTAAGGGTTCCATCGCTTCCAGCTGGAGAGCATACTGACTGTGGTGACCTCAAGGAAAAAGATGCAGCGTTCCTTATTGAAGGATCACCATCCTAAAGTGACAGTAAAAAATTAACATTATGAACATGAACACTTGATAAAGACTGAAATTAGTACATATACTGATAAAATGGACTGTATGAAAAAGCATACAACAAATATTAAAAAATATTTATTTATATAAAAATCTTTGTAATTTAGACTGCTATTAGACTACTATATAAGCAACATTCCAGAGCACAATCAGCCTTAAGAAGAATCTAGAACCAGAACATGCACACAAAATAAAACTATGTATATGTCTTCTAGCTAAATAAGCACTTTTGGTTGACATTAAGATTCCATTTAGAAGTTTTTTTGTTACATGCACTCATAGTAAAGAGCTGAAAAGCAGAAAGATGAACTCTATACAATATCAACTGAAAGAAATTCAGCAGATTTTTTTTAAAATAAACTCACCATTTTTCACTTAACCTACCCTTAAAGTTTATTAGAATGCCATCGTACTTTTACAGTTAAGCAAACTAACACTTTGTATTTATACTCTCCAGCATACACACATCAGGACTGAAAAAAATCTGTAGCACTCCCATTGCAGCAGCTGAGTTGGATGGATGGCAACTACACATTCCCTCTGACAATGGCCAAACAGCCAATTTCCACATGCATAGCAGTAGACTAGCCACCATACATGTTACATCTGGTCAAGGCATAGTTCACACTGCTTAGGGAAAAGGAAAAAAAGTTTGATATTTATGGACTGAAGGTGCTTACAAGGCAAAGAATATAAATCCATATGAAACCAGATTTCACCAGTTTCACCATCCATGGGCACTTAGAAACCAATTTTTTTCCCCTCCTATAGCAAAACGAATCTAAAACTCATCCTGTGCTATTAATTACACTTATTTTTGCAACAGCGCTTGCAAAAAGACTTATTGCCTCAAGTGAGGAAAGCCTCGTGTGCAAAGAAATCTAATGTTCAGATTCAATGCAATAAAAAGAACTATACTTTAAACTTACATGTGTTTTATTGTAAGTCAAAATAAATTAATTTCCTGATGTACAAGTTACTTGTTTATTTAATACACTGAAATTATGGAGCTGATTTTTTTCAAACCTATCTTTGAATTGTAATAAATCTCAAAAAAAAAACAAACAAAAAAACCCCAAGCTTAGTAGCTTTTTAGCATATATGTTTTATTAGGACAGGAGAGGTCCCCTACCCATGACTGCCAAGGACACAGGCAAAGGCATCTTTTATTAAATTAACTAAACAGACTAACTAGGTAGATGACCTTTCAGGTACAGATGCCATTCCTACCATAGCTGACAAATTTTCAGAAGTGCTCGTTTACTGTTTCCTAGTTCAGAACTTCATCAAATGGTGAAATGTAAAAACGAACTTATATTCTAGGAATGTTCTCAAGTTTATAAAAAAATGGTCCTTAAATTGAGTATATGCACAGTGAGCCTTCAAGGGTATACTTGCTGATTTTGTAAAATCATATATTGCAAATACACAATATCCTGTAACTATTCATAATTTTTAAAGCAACAAAATCCTAAAACTAATAAAAAGACTAAACGATAATTAAAATTTTTAAGTTTTATGATTTAATAATCTTCATTCATAACTATCTGTGCCAAAGGTCACACCGCTTCTGAAAAGGCTGCAACATTATGATTAAGCTTATTATTCATTCATAGATGCAAAACTTTAATTAATCTAAATTCTTCAAACTGATTTCTGCATGATAGCTACTAAAATCAGCTTTTAAAGGTATAATTACTTTTTACCTTTAGTATTTTTCCAATTAAACCAAACAAAGAGGGTATGTTTTATGTTTTCATAGTCTGTCAGTTTTGAATGAGTTTCATTTCTAAGTTCTCATGAACTAGGATGTGGTTGCATTGCTTGGATCACAGAATTAGGGCTGAATATTTTTAAATACTTCCTCTTTAAACATTGTGAAATAAATTATCTTAATATTAAAGTTTTTCCAAAATCTTGTCTTAACAAAACCAAGATTCTCTTGAAAGTGTACCTTTAACATAGTTGGGGGATATATGTACACTTCATGCCAAGAACAGCTCTTATTTTGAAGAATTTGCATTACTGAAGCTGAGACTGAGAAAAATATCTGATGATTGTGTATTATGATAGATTCCTTCATTAAAAAACTCTCTTGTTTAAGATATGACTTCTTAGCTAATATTTTTAATCAGCATAATTCTTGTATTTAAAAAAAAAAGACAACTAATAAAACTAATAACTGTCTTGGAGTTCTAGTGTATTAATCCTGGTACTGTTGTAGGCATCAGTATGACCACACTGTTCAAAAAGCTAAAGTCAAAAAATAAAAATGAAACTTAAGTGCTCTCCCCTTAAGAGCTGTTAAGAGACTATGTGCCAAACTTGTAAAGAAGAATCCCAACATGCTTCATCCACAGGATGAGATGCTCATTAAGAAGAAAATTAAGAAGTTCAAAACACTGTGGGAGAAAGTTGCTGAGTGTTTTTTCCCTTTACATTCAAGATTTCAGAAAGAATTTCTCCCACATGAACTAAAGTCACTAAGGGAAAACTTCTTATAAAGAAACCAGGCCATAAAAGCACATAATAGACCAGTAAGAAAAAGCATCCAAAGGAATTTTTGCCTTTGAGAACACTACTATATTACTCAATAGGTTATTCAAATATGTCACGTCTAATTGACAGTTATGGGGATCTTCAGAAAGATAAGTTAACTATATATCTATTTAGAATCTAGAATTGTTTGAATCAACATATTGCTACAATAATTGCAGAGACGCTCTACCATTTCACACATTTACTCACGAGTAAGATTTTTTTACTTTTCATAATTTCATCAGAATCAATGTTACAAACTGTTCCAAAGGAAAGAGATCTAGGAAAAAATAGATCTCACACATTAAAGTTTCATGGTTGAGTGTACACATCTGAAACTGAAATATATTTTCAGTGATTTTATACATCAACAACATAGTAAAATATATGACTTCTAAGGCAGCTAAACACATACTTGTTTTATCATAGTAAATATTTGCTTTATCATAATAAATTGATCTAGGTAACATACATCACTACTTAGCCTGTGCACCATCTGTAGGTAGTCTTCATTTGAGCCACGTCTAGAATTATCAGCATGATGATTAGCTGAATTTCCAGACAACTGACTTGAAACTTTATTTTCATGGAGATTCCTCATCCCAGCTGTGACAATGGGACTGGATACTGAAGCTGAAATACAAAAAAATATAAATAAATAAAATAATAAAATAATAAATAACTATATTGATATATTCGCATAGTCATTAACTCTAAAAAATTTCACAGAAAACACCATAATAGTGGATATTAATGAGTTGGATGCAAGAGGTCTGCAATCTGAATAAGAATCCAACTTTCTTGATTGAATCCTTTTGCCACAAATACCTTGAATAAAATTAGATATCTAAGATTTGAATTTTCAAGAGGATTTAAAACCTAAATTCCATGTACAGATTAGCCAAGCTTCTCTCCACATCTATCCTAATTACAGTCAGTATCATATCCTTATAGGTTATAGAAAACTATTTTCCTCTATATAATTTGTATTCACTACTTCCAAGGTATTCATGAGACGCACAACATTACATACAGAACAGCTATATAAATTCTAAGAACATTGCTAAACTTTAAGAACAGATGATTTAAAAGAATCCAACGAGAATTCTACTCACCAAAAAAAGAAATGTCTAGATACTTAACAGTGTTCATGTTGTTCAAGATTATTTTTAGAAAAGGGAAGAACAAAGAAATCCATTCATTCTGAAGGTCATCTTTGCCAGTTACTGCATACCTTGAGCATAATTCTAGCCAGCTTAGTCTAGTCTACACTACAAAGGTTTGTTAAGGCTAAGTAAGCTGGCAGCAAAATTTATGGCAAAAATTAGGTTTTCAGTAGTACAGATAAACGATTGCCATACGTGACAACTATGCAAAATGGGTGTATGTAGGGGAGGAACAGTGTAACATGAACATGTGTTTTACTTTTTCTTCTTCCTTTTTCTTGTTTTTTTAAATAAAGTATATATTACTACTCTGTACAGTCAAGAAAGCAAAGTTTAAACATACTCCAAATATTCCCTATCAATTCAAAGATTTGCATTAAGCATGACTCCTTCAAAGAAATTAAAGAGCTGTGAAACATGCACATGAAGGTAAAGCTAACATGAGATAGGAGAATAAAACAAACATCACAGACTTACCTTGCTGCATCTGAGGATGTGGTGTATAACTTGGAGGATGTGAATATGGCATGTATCCTGCAGGACTTTGAGGAGCATATGGACTAGGCACTGGACTGTTCTGTTGTGCCAAAAATCTGTTACCAGAGTTTGTCTGTGGTGGCACAAATCGGCTTAAAAATAAAATAAAAAAAGTTTTAAAAAGTTGAAAAAGTAAATTTAAACAAATTTATTATTTCTTTTGAAATATTATACATTTGGAACATTATAACTTCTGTAAGAGACAAAATTCCAATGCAATCAAGAAATCCCTTCAAAAGCAGTATTTTAAGATATTGATACCTTCCCAACTTCAATTATTAATTGAGCCACAGCTTGAGCACTGCATTAGTAAAAGTAAAAAAAAGAGAATAAAAAGCATTCATAAGACCTCCACCTAGGAATGCGATAGGCAGTTAGGTAGGACCTGACCCAAAGTCCACTGAACACAACTTATTCTTTCACTGGCTTTATCTTAGACTCATCCTAAAGATAGGAAGCCATAAAAATAAAATAGGCTTGTGACAATAATACATGTACATTATAACTTACATTCTTATATGAGTTTTTCAAAATAAAAATAAACCAAATAAATACTTCAAAAAGTACAATACATGCTTTCACAACCCTCAGTTCTAGATAGCAACTCTACGAAGGTAAGCGTCCATAGAAAGAAATAGCAAAGTATATAATACAAGGATTTTGCAAGGATTTCAAGAAGGCTTAGCACATTGTAATATTCACAAATCAAAAAACCTTCAATATCACTTTTAGATATAAAAGTTTAAAAGTGTACTGGTTTTGTGCAGATACAGAGCCAAAACAATTACACTAATTTGAAGTGAAATAAATTTTAATAATGATATCTAATAACTGGAGATGACATCTGTTAAAGCCCAGTAACTGGGTTGAAACTAAATGCAGAACTTCTTCCTCTAGTCCAAAGTATTTTATCATATTAACAAAAGCCTGGATTATAGCTACATGCTACTTGATGATGCTCAAAGTTTGAAAAAGAACCAGAAAGTTGATAAGGAAGCTGCTGGAAGACTGGCCAAACTACTGGTTCTATCCTCCTCTGAGTAGCCTTTTGTATAACTGCCACAGCAGTACTCCATGCTTTTACAAGCCTTCCTTCCCACCCTCCTGTCACATTGGTACTGTTATACATAGAATCATAGAATGGTTTGGGTTGGAAGGGACCTCAAAGATCATCTAGTTCCAACCCCCCTGCCATGGGCAGGGAAAACCTCCACTACACCAGGTTGCCCAAAGCCTCATCCAACCTGGCCTTGAACACCTCCAGGGATGGGGCATCCACAACTTCTCTGGGCAACCTGTTCCAGTGCCTCACCACTCTCAATGTAAAGAATTTCTTTCTTATATCTAACCTAAATCTGCCCTCTTTCAGTTTAAATCCGTTGCCCCTTGTCCTATCACAACACGTCCTTGTAAAAAGTCCCTCTCCAGCTTTCCTGTAGGCCCCCTTTAGGTACTGGAAAGCTCCTATAAGATCACCCCGGAGCCTTCTCTTCTCCAGGTTGAACAGCCCCAACTCTCTCAGCCTATCTTCATAGGAGAGGTGCTCCAGCCCTCGGATCATCTTTGTGGCCCTCCTCTGGACTCGTTCCAGTAGCTCCACGTCCTTCTTGTGTTGGGGACTCCAAAGCTGAACACAGTATTCCAGGTGGGGTCTCACGAGAGTTGAGTAGAGGGGCAGAATCACTTCCCTCGACCTGCTGGCCACACTCCTTTTGATACAGCCCAGGATATGGTTGGCTTTCTGGGCTGCCAGTGCACATTGCTGGCTCATGTTGAGCTTCTCATCCACCAGCACTCCCAAGTCCTTTTCCTCAGGGCTGCTCTCAATCCATTCTCCACCCAGCATGTACTTGTGCTTGGGATTGCCCCGACCCACGTGCAGGACCTTGCACTTGGCCTTGTTGAACTTCATGAGGTTCTCACAGGCCCATCTCTCCAGCCTGTCAAGGTCCCTCTGGATGGCATCCCTTCCCTCCAGCGTGTCCACAACACCACACAACTTGGTGTCATCTGCAAACTTGCTGAGGGTGCACTCAATCCCACTGTCCATGTCTCCAACAAAGATGTTAAATAGCACTGGCCCCAGTACTGACCCCTGAGGAACACCACTCGTCACTGGCCTCCATGTGGACATTGAACCACTGACCACAACTCTTTGAGTGCGACCATCCAGCCAATTCCTTATCCACCGAGTGGTCCATCCATCAAAACCATGTCTTTCCAGTTTAGAGATAAGGATGTTGTGTGGGACAGTATCAAATGCTTTGGATAAGTCCAGGTAGATGATGTCAGTTACTCTTCCCCTATCCATCAATGCTGTAACATCATCATAGAAGGCCACCAAATTAGTCAGGCAGGATTTGCCCTTAGTGAAGCCATGTTGGCTGTCACCAATCACCTCCTTATTTTCCATGTGCCTTAGCATAGTTGCCAGGATGATCTGCTCCATGATCTTGCCAGGCACAGAGGTGAGACTGACTGGCCTGTAGTTCCCTGGGTCTTCTTTTTTCCCCTTTTTAAAGATGGGGGCTATGTTTCCCCCTTTCCAGTCAGTGAGAACTTCACCAGACTGCCACGACTTCTGAAATATGATGGATAGTGACTTAGCAACTTCATCTGCCAGTTCCCTCAGGACCCGCAGATGCACCTCATCCGGTCCCATGGACCCAAAAAAGATGTTTTTGGGAACATCTCAAAAGAAAAAGGGATGTCTAAAAGTCTTGGAAGAATGGGCAGGCATCCAGGAATCAATACAGGGAGCAAGTTAGGACATGTAGGGAGATAATCAGGGGGGCAAAAGCCCAATTGGAACTTAGACTAGCCTGCTCCATAAGGGACAACAAAAAGTCTTTCTATAAATATATTAATAACAAAAGGAGGGCTAAAGATCACCTCCAGCCCCTACTGGACTCAGGGGGTACGTTAGTCACTAGGGATGAGGACAAGGCTGAGGTCCTTAATGCCTTCTTTGCCTCAGTCTTTAATAATAAGGTCAGCAGTTCCCAGGTGAGCTGGCCTTCGGTGTCTGAGTGCGGGGAGGGAGAGCAAATTGAAACTCCTGTGATCCAAGAGGAACGGGTCAAGGATCTGCTCCTTCGGCTGGATGCCCACAAGTCTATGGGGCCTGATGGTATCCACCCGAGAGTCCTGAGAGAGCTGGCAGATGTCATTGACAAACCCCTGTCCATTATCTTTGGGCAGTCTTGGCTCACTGGGGAAGTTCCGCTGGACTGGAGGCTGGCGGACATTACCCCCATTTACAAAAAAGGGCGGAAGGAGGATCCGGGGAACTACAGGCCTGTCAGTTTGACCTCGGTGACGGGCAAAGTCATGGAACAGGTTATCTTGAGTGCTATTAATGAGCACATACAGGTTAACTGGGTGATCAGGCCCAGTCAACATGGGTTTATGAAAGGCAGGTCTTGCCAATCAAACCTGATCACCTTCTATGACAGGGTGACCCGCCTGGCTGACGAGGGAAGGGCTGTGGATGTAGTTTTTCTAGACCTCAGTAAAGCCTTTGATACAGTTTCTCATAGTGTTCTGGTGGAGAAACTGATAACTGCTGGCCTGGATAGGCACACCCTCCTTTGGGTTAAAAACTGGCTGGATGGCCGGGCCCAAAGAGTGGTGGTAAATGGGGCTAAATCCGGCTGGAGGCCGGTCACCAGTGGGGTTCCCCAGGGCTCAGTGCTGGGTCCAGTTCTGTTTAACATCTTTATCAATGACCTGGATGAGGAGATTGAATGTACCCTCAGTAAATTTGCGGACAACACCAAGCTGAGAGGCTGTGTCGATCTGCTTGAGGGTAGGGAGGCCCTTCAGAGGGATTTGAACAGACTGGATCGTTGGGCTGAGGCCAATGGCATGAGCTTTAATAAGGCCAAGTGCAGAGTCCTTCACTTGGGGTATAAAAACCCCAAGCATCGCTATAGACTCGGGGAAGAGTGGCTGGAGAGCTGCCTGGCGGAGAAGGACCTGGGGGTCTTGGTTGACTACCGGCTTGATATGAGCCAGCAGTGTGCCCAGGTGGCCAAGAAGGCCAATGGGATACTGGCGTGTATCAAGAATAGTGTGACCAGCAGGAGCAGGGAAGTGATCCTGCCCCTGTACTCGGCACTGGTGAGGCCGCACCTGGAATATTGTGTCCAGTTTTGGGCCCCTCGCTTTAAGAGAGATATTGAGCTCCTGGAGCGAGTCCAAAGAAGGGCGACTAAACTGGTCAAGGGGCTGGAAAATAAAACTTATGAGGAGCGGCTGAGGGAGTTGGGGCTGTTTAGCCTGGAGAAGAGGAGGCTGAGGGGAGACCTGATTACGGCCTATAAATACTTGAGAAAAGATGGTGGGGAGGTGGGGGAAGGGCTCTTTACATTAGTGATGGGTGATAGAACAAGAGGCATAAGCTTAGTCAGGGGAGATTCAGGTTGGATGTTAGGAAGTATTTCTTCTCTGAAAGGGTTGTCAGCCACTGGAATAGGCTGCCCAGGGAGGTGGTTGAGTCCCCATCCCTGGATGTGTTTAAGAATAGGGTGGATGAGCTACTTGAGGATATGGTTTAATGGGGATTAGGGATGGTTGGACTCGATGATCTCTAAGGTCTTTTCCAACCTAGAAATCTATGAATCTATGAATCTATGACTTGTCCACCTTCAGGTTCTTTAGATGGTCTCGAAGCTGATCTTCTCCTACAGTGGGCAGTTCTTCATTCTCCCAGTCCCTGCCTTTGCCTTCCGTGACTTGGGCCATGCTGCTAGAGCTCTTGCCAGTGAAGACTGAGGCAAAGAAGTTGTTGAGAACCTCAGCCTTCTCCATATCCTGGGTGGCCAGGTCCCCCGTTTCCTTCCGGAGAGGGCCTACATTCTCCCTAGATCTCTTTTTATCACTGACATATCTATAGAAGCCTTTCTTGTTGCCCTTGATGTCCCTGGCCAGATTTAACTCTATCAGGGCTTTGGCTTTCCTAACCTGATCTCTGGTTACTCAGACAATTTCTCTGTAATACATAGCCTCTTCTCTCCTATCCTCCTGATACCAGTCTCAGCCTCTGCCACAGACAGAGAACAGTTGGAGGGGTGACAGAAGACAGGAATTCCTAAAGTGGGAAAGAAAGTTTGCCAAAATTATGGGAGGGAGAGAGAGAGCAGGGAATCATGACTAGTCCTTAGAATACAAAGATTAATTAACTAACAAAAAGATGTTTCTTTGCCAGCTGAAGAAACTCATCCTGCTGTCAGACAAATGCAAAATTTGTCTTGGATCATCTTCCATTCACATTCATGCAACAAGAATTGACTGTCACTGTAGGAAAAATTTGCAGTTCACTGCCCATCTCACCCCATTTAAAAGAAAGCATTACCTGGAAGGGCTATGTGAGATAGTGGTTTGCTGATAATTGGAAGATGCAGGACTACTTCGCATGGAATTCTGAGAAATATTAAACTGTGACATCATCATCCCTATTAAGAAGAAGATAGGAGCATTACTTTACATTCATTTCCTTTTTAAGCAATGACGTCTCTCATTTCAGAAATTATTATATACAAAGAGATTATAAACTTTACAGATACTAACATCTTCTACCTACAACTGTTAGAAAACATTTTAAAAATATCGATTCCATGTAAGATGTCCATTTTACACCATGACATAAAAAGAGTATTCCCTAAAGTAGTATTAATTCAATTATAAATATCAATGGTAGGTCCTTCCTCTGTTCCTTAGCCAAAAACCTGCTAGTAAATAGAAACATTTTATAACAGGACATACACTCCACATCCCAGACCGGTGTGTAGAGTACTCATTGTGCCAATAAGCAAAAGATTTGGAAACTTCACAAGTTAGAAGAACACAGAAAACTTATCTCTCACTTGTAGAACAAGTACAACAAACAATCACGAATCATAGAATGGTTTGGGTTGGAAGGGACCTCAAAGATCATCTAGTTCCAACCCCCCTGCCATGGGCAGGGATACCCTCCACTACACCAGGTTGCTCAAATCCTCATCCAACCTGGCCTTGAACACTTCCAGGGATGGGGCAGCCACAGCTTCTCTGGGCAACCTGTTCCAGTGCCTCACCACCCTCAGAGTGAAGAATTTCTTCCTTCTATCTAATCTAAATCTGTCCTCTTTCAGTTTAAAGACATTGCCCCTTGTCCTGTCACTACACACCCTTGTAAAAAGTCCCTCTCCAGCTTTCCTGTAGGCCCCCTTCTCAGGCTGAGCAGTGCAAGATATTCTCCCTGCTCCCATAATGCCTTAGTGGTTCTTTTCTACCCAGGGACAAAAGCTTTCTATTCCACCTCCATCATGCTTGTAAGGAATGTTATCGAAGAAGGTGCTGAAATATTTTCAATTGCAAAGAACCACCAATATCCCACCTGTAGACTCCCATAGCCTGTAGATTCCCACAGTCATACTTTGGAAATTCAGGAGTTGTAGTAGATGGCAAGCCACAAGTACCTATGTACTTGAAACTAACTCACATCTTCATTAGGGAGAATTTAAAGGAATCTCTTTTTTTCTCTCTCCGATACAGGTATAAAGAATTTCCTAACCACCACATGACACTGGAAGTTGAAGTGGTGCAGGTACACAAAAACTTATATGACTTTTAACCAGGTGATTTTAATGAGAGAATTTAATGTATTGCAGCTAAAACAGTGTTAGAATTCACGTGCACACTGTAGCTTGGGAAGCTGCAGCAAGTGATCCACAGCTGTGGGTAAAAGCACATCAGTAATGCAAATATTTTAAACCAAAGGTTAGGTAGAAGGCTGACAGTAGTCCCCAATCCAGAGTGTTTTGGAGCCATCAATCCTTGAATTACTATCACTGATTTCAATTACTGCAATATTCACACAAGTAAAGCTAGTTTCAGAAATCCTCCTGGTCACCTTCTTTTCTCTTCTCTGCCCAGCGGAGAAGAGAAGTGATAATCCCCAAGGAATGTAGCCATTACTACCTTCTGGTAGGTATGAAGTGCTGCATTCCAAGTACATTAGCACATGCAAACTAGCCCAGAGCAGGAGTGAAAGTCCCATGTTGTGCTGAAAAAAAAAATAAATCAGAGACCTCCATATTTCAGTACAGAGGACATTTCATTGTCCTGAGTAACAACAGAAGGGGACTCCTCAACTACTGCAAAATTTGTTTAAATGGACACTAGTTGCCTTGCACAGAGGCAAGTGAGGAAGAAAATCAAAGGGGTTTGTGTTGGAGGCAACACTTGGCATGCCCACTGACCACTTGCCTCTCAGCCACTCTCACCACAGCTACGTAGTAGTTAGTCAAACTACTAACTCTTAACATTCATGTACAGAAAGCTGACAGAATGTGCCCGTATAAGTATGAACTATACAGATAGTTTCATTTTATGCTTCAAGTAAAGACTGGACTTTTAAAATACTTTAAAAACATATCTATTTGTTTTCTCCTCCCTAAATTTAAAACACATTTTGAACCACAGATGCAGTAGCTTTTAGTTTAAAAGAATGACAGAAAATATACAAATTAATCAATTTTTAACATCATTTAAAAAAACCCTAAAACTTCTGTGACAAACAGTTCTAACTTCTCGATCTCTGTTAGGGGGAGGGCTGATATGGGGGACACAATCTAGATAACTTTAAAAAACAAAACAAACAAAAACCCCACAACTCCTCCTCCTCCCCTCCCCCCGGAAAAAAAACACAGAAAAAAAACCCTAACCAACTGTCCTGGTTTTAGCTGGGACAGAGTTAGCTCTTCTTTTTAGCAGCTAGAAGAGCTCCATGGTTTGGTTTTACTCAGAGGCTCGCTCTGAGAAGAATGTTGATAGCAAGTTGATGTTTGTGGTTGGCACTGAGGTCTCAAGGACTTTTCAGCTTGCCGGGTTCTTGCCAGTGTGCAGGAGCACAACAGGATAAGGGGGGAGCATGGCCGGGACAAGGGGTTCACGACTCTCCTTACGATTTGTACCTGAACTTAAGACTGAGGGCCAAACTGGCCAACTAGTATTCCATATCATGCAGCGTCATGCCCAGTATAAAAGTGAGGGTCAGCCGGAAAGAAGGGGTTTTGCGCTTTCGGGACTCTCACTTTCGGGTGCTCAGAGTGTTTTCTCTCTCTCTCGCTCTCTGTCTCGGGGCCTCCCGTTCGTCTGGGATTGCGGTATCGAGTTTTATCTGTTTCGGGATTGCAGTTTCGGGACGAGACGGGCCTCGGTCAAGGGGTGGTGAGCAATTACACCGTACATCACTCGTTTGCATATGTCTATCCTTGTACATATCTGTATATATATATTGGTAGCAGTAGTAGTAAATTGTTCTTATCTCAACCCTCGGGTCTCTTTTCTTTTTCCTCTTTGATTCTCTCCCTCATCCCTGAGGTGTGGGAGGGTGAGAGGGGACTGTGTAGGGTAGAGTTGCCGGATCGGCCTAACCCACCACACCAACAATAACAAAAACAAACAAAAACCTACCACCACTACAGTGTCTCCAAATTTTCCAGACAGATAATAAGTCTGCCTAGTAATGAGGAAGGAGTAAAAATAAGCCCCAAACATTTCGTCTAAAAAGGAGTTGAAAATAGTCTGTGGCCATTAACACTAAAATATCTTCTTGTACACTTTTTACATTGTTCTCATATCACTAAGCAGCAGATTTATGGCTCCACTGTACATTTCCATACCTTAAAATACTTAAGATTTTTTTTTTAAATGTAACTTTAATTTTGATTGTTGGTAATGTTCAGTTTTGAGAAAACATCATCCTAGTAATAACATTCCTAGAATGAGTTTCCTTAATACATACTCCCAGTCTCGACTATAATTTTTTTTTTCTTGGAAAAAAGTGATACGCATAAATCCATTTTAGCATTCCTACTAAATGCCAAAGAACGTGCTACGTAAAAACACAGCTCAAGAACACAGAAAAAGTCTTGTATGATTAAACTGTATTACAGAATCATGAACGCTTAAGCTAGGACTGCTCACAACAGGTGATTTTTCAGTTAAATATACACTTTTATTGAAAGCATACATCTACAAAGTTTTTCCCTTTTACAGGCACACGTGCACTTGAATTCTTGCATAAATTAAAAAAAATTATCTAAGTAATTGACGTTTATGTAAAGATGCATAAGGTTTTAATCCTCAAAAATGCACAAGTTGTGGTAAATAGTTTAAAGTTAATTTTAAGTCTTTTCTGCACCCTAAGCTATGCTATGAATACTAACCTATTGCAATACATTATTCTAGCTGATCTTCCAACACATATCTGCTGAAAAACAATGCCAAAGTGTTGAGTGAAAAGAGAAAAAATTATTATGAAAACTGAAACTAAATAATATCTTAATTTTAAATGAATAATTATAAAGAAAACCACTTCATGCATACACTATAAGATGCAAGACAGATGTACTTGAAAGATGGCACCCAGAACTTTCTCTGTCATCTGATGAAAAAGGTCTAAAATAAAATTAACATGCTGTCCTTGTACAAAAGTTAGGTCTGATGCCGCATAGTGATGTGATTCAGTCTGTTCAGACAATCTAGTAATTGAAAATAGTCTGAAAAATCAAACTAAAAATCTTATCTGTATGATGACTGTTTCAACAATGGGATGGACTATTATCAAAAGACAGGGAATAAGAGTTTGAACACTGCTGCTACAATACCTGAAATGAAATATGCCAGCAATTTTTTGGGGGTGGAGGTGGTAGGGGAGGGGGGGTGTGCCCAGGACACAACACAAAAAAAGTGTCCACATAATACATCTTTCTTGCACTGTTTGTTCATCATAACTAAAAACAATTCTCGCTCTAAACTTAGTGTTGAGCTATAAATCAATATAACCTTGGAAAAAAAGCATCAGCACAGTATTCTGCTTGTGCTTTACTGCTGCCTTCATTCCTTCTCAATTCTAGGCATTACAAATAGTGGGTCACAGTATCCAGTGCTGACTTCGCTGCATGCTGGACTCAACAGGAGGACAACATTCAGAAGGAAGACAGTAAGGAAAGCAGAAGAGATGAATTTGAAATACTAGAAAAGAACCTAAATTTCATTCTTCTAGCTTGCAAAATGCATTACATAAGACCTCTACCAAACTCCAATTGGTCTACAAATCATGACTACAGAGATTACAAAATCTGTTCAGAAAGCAGAAGAAAATCCAATCTTTGCTGTGAGAACACATCATTATATCCTCCTTTGGCCTTGGAGATCTGAATGGGATGTATTAATAGCTAATAAGACTATAACAATTTGCCAGCATCTATCTTAAAGAACCCCCTATTTCCAGATAAGTGTGTGGCCTTTTTCCACAGAAAATAAAGTCACACTTTGCCTGGCTTTTCCAAACATTCATCCCAGGGCCGCTGTCTCCTCAAAATACTTGGTCTCCAGCTATGCTTTTCCCCTCTTCTCCCTTTCTTTCAGTTTTTCCAATTTCACACTTACATTGCAATGTTTGCACTGGTACAAGTATTCAGAATTATGTAAAAAAAAAAATATTCAATGAAGTTTTAAAGTCTGATCTCTTCTGGTTTTCTGAAACCACTTTGATAACTTTATTAAAATAATATCAACTTTTCTTTTCAGTTTCATGTTGAATTATTTTTAATTCTGTATTAGAATCTTCCTTCAAGCATAGGCCAAAGCACATTTACTAAAGACAGAGGTGCTTTTATTTCATTACGGATTACTCTTAACCTATTGAATCACGCTGCAAAAGTGCTTCCCCCTCTGAGGCGTAAAATTAGCAAAAATTTGAAAGAAATTAACTTGCTTTACCTTCTTTCTTTCAAAAGTCTCTGCTGGAATAAATAATTTCAAAAACAATGTCTCCCTTTTCCACTGGCAATAAATTATTTTACTCTACAAAACTGGTGGAAAACTCTGATTCAAGCATATGTTCTTTGTGGAACCACTCTCCAAACTGGCAGGACAGTAAGAACTATTCCACAGCTGCAAAAATCATACTCTGCCACAGCTACCACCAAACCCAGAATCTGGAGATTGTTTTTCAGAGCTTAAATTTCAGGATATATGTATGAATGAGCTATTAAATATTTAGCACCGCATTTCACATTCCAGGAAATTTCTGCATTCTTTCAAGGAACATTGCATGTTCTGTCCTTAGAACGCTCTTTTAAAATATTGTATGGCTTTTTTTACTCACTAGCCTAGGTGAATGAACTTAATAATCTCATTTTATTATTTTTCCTGCTCCAAAAACACCCTAAACTTTCCATCCCTTGTGGACTCCAGTAACACTTCTATCTATATCTCTACAATGCTAGCAAAGCTTTATTCTCACACTGCAAAAACTCTGGAAATTCTCCTACTCATTTAATAGTTTAGTATTTAAAAAAAAGTAGAATCTGTCTGATTAATCCTATGCTTGGTCTCTCCCATTCTCCCTCTTCACTATCCAGCAGTATATCTCACAGAATCACAGAATGTCAGGGATTGGAAGGGACCTCAAAGGATCATCTAGTCCAATCCCCCTGCCGGAGCAGGACCACCTAGATCAGATCACACAAGAACGTGTCCAGGCGGGTTTTGAACATCTCCAAAGAAGGAGACTCCACAACCTCTCTGGGCAGCCTGTTCCAGTGTTCTGTTACCCTTACTGGGAAGAAGTTCTTCCTCATGTTTAAGCGGAACCTCCGGTGTTCCAGCTTATATCCATTTCCCCTTGTCCTATCATTGGATGCCACTGAGAAGAGCCTGGCTCCATCCTCATGACAGTCACCCTTTACATATTTACAAACATTAATGAGGTCCCTCCTCAGTCTCCTCTTCTCCAAGCTAAAGAGACCCAGCTCCCTCAGCCTTTCCTCATAAGGAAGATGCTCCACTCCCTTAATCACCTTTGTGGCCCTGCGCTGGACTCTCTCAAGCAGTTCCTTGTCCTTCTTGAACTGAGGGGCCCAGAACTGGACACGATATTCCAGATGCAGCCTCACCAGGGCAGAGTAGAAAGGGAGGAGAACCTCTCTCGACCTACTCACCACACCCCTTCTAATACACCCCAGGATGCCATTGGCCTTCTTGGCCACAAGGGCACATTGCTGGCTCATGGTCATCCTGCTGTCCACCAGGACACCCAGGTCCCTTTCCCCTGGGCTGCTCCCCAACAGTTCCATCCCCAACTTGTACTGGTACATGAGGTTGTTCTTACCCAGATGCAAGACTCTACACTTGCCCTTGTTGTGTTTCATTAAATTTCTCCCTGCCCAACTCTCCAGCCTGTCCAGGTCTCTCTGAATGGCAGCACAGCCTTCAGGTGTGTCAGCCACTCCTCCCAGGTTAGGGTCATCAGCAAACTTGCTGACCATGCACTCTATTCCCTCATCCAAATCATCGATGAATATGTTGAACAATACAGGTCCCAGTACCGACCCTTGAGGGACTCCACTGGATACTTGCCTCCAACTGGACTCTGTCCCATTGACCACTACTCTCTGGCTTCTATCCTTCAGCCAGTTCACAATCCACCTCACTACCCGATCATCCAGACCACACTTCCTCAGTTTAGCTGTGAGGATGCCATGGGAGACTGTGTCAAATGCTTTACTGAAGTCAAGATAGACCACATCCACTGCTCTACCATCATCCACCCACTGGGTGATGTCCTCATCAAAGGCTGTCAGGTTTGTCAAGCACGACTTCCCCTTAGTGAAGCCATGTTGACTGCCCCTAATGACCCTCTTATCCTTGATATGCCTAGAGACAGCACCAAGGATAAGTTGTTCCATTATCTTTCCAGGGATAGAGGTGAGGCTGACTGGTCTATAGTTACCTGGGTCTTCCTTCTTGCCCTTTTTGAAGACCGGAGTGACATTTGCTTTCTTCCAGTTCTCAGGCACCTCTCCCGTTCCCCACGATTTAGCAAAGATGATGGCGAGTGGCCTGGCAATGACATCCGCCAGCTCCCTCAGCACCTGCGGGTGCATCCCATCAGGACCCATGGACTTATGGATGGCCGGGTTGCTTAACTGGTCCCTAATCAAGTCCTCATCAACCAGGGTAGACTCCTCCTCTATCCTGACTTCCTCAGGAGTCTCAGGGTTCCGGGGCTCATCAGGATAGCCTCCAGCAGTATAGACTGAGGCAAAGAAGGCATTCAGTAACTCTGCCTTCTTCTTATCCTCTGTCACCAGGGCACCCTCCTCCTTCACCAGTGGGCCTACATTGCCTCTAGTGTTAGTTTGATCTGCAATGTATTTGAAGAAGCCCTTTCTGTTGTCCTTGACCTTTCTTGCAAGGTTTAATTCCAAGGAGGTCTTAGCTTTCCTAGTTGCCTCCCTACATCCTCTGACAGCAGACCTATATTCCTCCCAAGTGGCCTGCCCCTCCTTCCATGATCTATACACTCTCTTTTTCCACTTGACTTTGCCCAACAGTTCCCCATTTAACCATGCAGGTCTCTTGGTGCCCTTTCTTGACTTCCTACCTGTTGGGATGCATCATTGGGATGCATCTCACTAGCAAGATCATGGAGCAGATCCTGCTGGCAACTATACTAAGGCACATGGAAAATAAGGAGGTGATTGGTGACAGCCAACATGGCTTCACTAAGGGCAAATCCTGCCTGACTAATTTGGTGGCCTTTTATGATGAGCTTACAGCATTGATGGATAGGGGAAGAGCAACTGACATCATCTACCTGGACACATCCAAAGCATTTGATACTGCCCCACGCGACATCCTTGCCTCTAAACTGGAAAGACATGGTTTTGATGGATGGACCACTAGGTGGATAAGGAATTGGCTGGATGGTCGCACTCAAAGAGTTGTGGTCAACGGTTCAATGTCCACATGGAGGCCTGTGACGAGCGATGTTCCTCAGGAGTCAGTACTGGGACCAGTGCTATTTAACATCTTTGTTGGAGACATGGACAGTGGGATCGAGTGCACCCTCAGCAAGTTTGCAGATGACACCAAGTTGTGTGGTGTTGTGGACACGCTGGAGGGAAGGGATGCCATCCAGAGGGACCTTGACAGGCTGGAGAGGTGGGCCTGTGAGAAACTCATGAAGTTCAACAAGGCCAAGTGCAAGGTCCTGCATGTGGGTCGGGGAAATCCCAAGCACAAGTACATGCTGGGTGGAGAATGGATTGAGAGCAGCCCTGAGGAAAAGGACTTGGGAGTGCTGGTGGATGAGAAGCTCAACATGAGCCGGCAATGTGCACTGACAGCCCAAAAAGCAAATTGCATCCTGGGCTGTATGAAAAGAAGTGTGGCCAGCAGGTCAGGGGAAGTGATTCTGCCCCTCTACTCAGCTTTTGTGAGACCCCATCTAGAATACTGCGTTCAGCTCTGGAGTCCCCAACACAAGAAGGACATGGAGCTACTGGAGCGAGTCCAGAGGAGGGCCACGAAGTTGATCCGAGGGCTGGAGCACCTCTGCTATGAAGACAGGCTGAGACAGTTGGGGCTGTTCAGCCTGGAGAAGAGAAGGCTCCGGGGTGATCTTATAGCAGCTTTCCAGTACCTAAAGGGGGCCTACAGGAAAGCTGGAGAGGGACTTTTTACAAGGACGTGTAGTGATAGGACAAGGGGCAATGGATTCAAACTGAAAGAGAGGAGATTTCGATTAGATATAAGGAAGAAATTTTTTACATTGAGGATGGTGAGGCACTGGAACAGGTTGCCCAGAGAAGTTGTGAATGCCCCATCCCTGGAAGCGTTCAAGGCCAGGTTGGATGAGGCTTTGGGCAACCTGGTGTAGTGGAGGATTTCTCTGCCCATGGCAGGGGGGTTGTAACTAGATGATCTTTAAGGTCCCTTCCAACCCTAACCATTCTATGATTCTATGATTAAACCTCAGAAAAAAAATAGCTGTCTAAACAGTAAAATCTGTAGGGCATCACAAAATGCTGAGAAGGGGAATGGCAGGGAGGAGTTGTTAAGTACGGTTCATTCAACCTTATTCCTTAACCCAGAACTATTAAGAACTACTACTACAATGACACACTATAATCGTACAGATTTTCAGTAAGATCATGGCATGTTTTCCAACCTTCAATTAATTACTAAGACATATAGAATCATACAAAGGTTTGGGTCGGAAGGGACCTCAAAGGTCATCTCGTTTCAACCCCACTGCCATGGGCAGGGACACCTTCCATGAGGTCAGGTTGCTCAAAGCCTCATCCAAATTGGCCTTGAACACTTCCAGGGATGGGACAGCCACAGCTTCTCTGGGAAACCTGGTCCACTACTTCATCACTCTCACTATAAAAAATTTCTTCCGTATATCTAATCGAAATCTCCCCTCTTTCAGTTTGAATCCATTGCCCCTTGTCCTATCACTACACACCCTTGTAAAAAGTCCCTCTCCAGCTTTCCTGTAGGCCCCCTTTAAGTACTGGAAGGCTGCAATAAGATCACCCCGGAGCCTTCTGCAATAAGTTCACCTCCAGGCTGAACAGCCCCAACTCTCTCAGCCTGTCTCCATAGGAGTCATGCTCCAGCCCTCGGATCATCTTTGTGGTCCTCCTCTGAACTCACTCTAGCAGCTCCATGTCCTTCTTGTGTTGGGGACTCCAGAGCTGAACCCAGTACTACAGGTGAGGTCTCACGAGAGCAGAGTAGAGGGGCAGAATCGCCTCCCTCGACCTGCTGCCCACACTGCTTTCGATGCAGACCAGGATACGGTTGGCTTTCTGGGCTGCCAGCACACATTGCCAGCTCATGTTGGGCTTCTCCTCAACAAGCACCCCCAAGTCCCTCTCCTCAGGGCTGCTCTCAATCCATTCTCCATCCAGCCTGTACTTGTGCTTGGGATTGCCCCAGCCCACATGCAGGACCTTGCACTTGGCCTTGTTGAACTTCAAGAGGTTCTCACAGGCCCACTTCTCCAGCCTGTCATGGTCCCTCTGGATGGCATCCCTTCCCTCCAGCGTGTCCACAACACCACACAACTTGGAATCTCGACTAGTTCAGAAAAAAAGATCATACCTGTCTGTCTGTGTATTCTTTTCATGAAAACATTTCTTCTGTTATCAGCAAGTCTTGTAAGAGCTTTGTTTTCAGACACATAATGGCTCAAGCCTTCTCCCATAGGAAATATTCCAGACTGACTTCAACACTAATAAGCACAACTCTCTCTGTTTAATGGGTGATGTTTTGTCTGAAATGTAAGCATCCAACAGAATGTGGTACATGTTCAATGTGTGATACCTATTCAAAACTGTTAATGTCTGTGGTAGAATGAAACTGTTAGAAAATGCTTCATCTTTTTCTTTTCACCTCAGTACATCGATATCGTAGCTTCTCAGCCCCTTTGTTGCTGAAGGCTTAGCCATCATTAGACATCTCAGAAATATGTGAAGTTACTGCCAGAACATTTACTCTTAAAATGCAGCTTATAGGCCTTACTATTAACACCTTTCAGGAATTTCCTTCAGGAGAAAGATACTTACAAATAGCTATTTGTAGTGCTGCCTAGGAGAGGGAAAAATTTACTTTTGTTTTTTCATTTACTGGATTCTAAGTACATTGAATGGAATGTGCTGAAATCCTTCTGATTTCCTCAAGTCTATCCAAAGATAAAAAGAACCAACTTATCAGTTCCTGCAGTGTTATTTTTCAGCATGAGAAATACCAAATTAATACACAGAATCATAGAATGGTTTGGGTTGGAAGGGACCTCAAAAATCATCTAGTTCCAACCCCCCTGCCATGGGCAGGGACACCCTCCACTACACCAGGTTGCTCAAAGCTCATCCAACCTGGCCTTGAACACTTCGAGGGATGGGGCAGCCACAACTTCTCTGGGCAATCTGTGCCAGTGCCTCACCACCATCAGAGGGAAGAATTTCTTCCTTATATCTAATCTAAATCTTCCCTCTTTCAGTTTAAATCCATTGCCCCATGTCCTGTCACTATATGCCCTTGTAAAAAGTCCCTCTCCAGCTTTCCTGTAGGCCCCCTTCAGGTACTGGAAGGCTGCTATAAGATCACTCCGGAGCCTTCTCTTCTCCAGGCTGAACAGCCCCAACTCTCTCAGCCTGTCTTCATAGCAGAGGTGCTCCAGCCCTCGGATCATCTTCCTGGCCTCCTCTGGACCCGCTCCAAAAGCTCCATGTCCTTCTTGTGCTGGGGACCCCAAAGCTGAACGCAGCACTGCAGGGGGGGGTCTCACGAGAGCAGAGCAGAAGGGCAGAATCCCCTCCCTTGACCTGCTGGCCACGCTTCTTATGATGCAGCCCAGGACACGGTTGGCTTTCTGGGCTGCAAGTGCACATTGCTGGCTCATGTTGAGCTTCCCATCCACCAGCACTCCCAAGTCCTTTTCCTCAGGGCTGCTCTCAATCCATTCTCCACCCAGCATGTACTTGTGCTTGGGATTTCCCCGACCCACATGCAGGACCTTGCACTTGGCCTTGTTGAACTTCATGAGTTTCTCACAGGCCCACCTCTCCAGCCTGTCAAGGTCCCTCTGGATGGCATCCCTTCCCTCCAGCGTGTCCACAACACCACACAGCTTGGTGTCATCTGCAAACTTGCTGAGGGTGCACTCAATCCCACTGTCCATGTCTCCAACAAAGATGTTAAATAGCACTGGCCCCAGTACTGACCCCTGAGGAACACCACTCGTCACTGGCCTCCACTTGGACATTGAACCATTGACCACAACTCTTTGAGAGTGACCATCCAGCCAATTCCTTATCCACCAAGTGGTCCATCCATCAAAACCATGTCTTTCCAGTTTAGAGGCAAGGATGTTGTGCGGTACAGTGTCAAATGCTTTGGACAAGTCCAGGTAGACGATGTCAGTTGCTCTTCCCTTATCCACCAATGCTCTAACCCCATCATAGAAGGCCACCAAATTAGTCAGGCACAATTTGCCCTTAGTGAAGCCATGTTGGCTGTCACCAATCACCTCCATGTGCCTTAGCATAGTCACCAGGAGGATCTGCTCCATGATCTTGCCGGGCACAGAGGTGAGACTGACTGGCCTGTAGTTCCCTGGTCTTTTAAAAACTGGGGCTATGTTTCCCCTTTTCCAATCATTGGGAACTTCACCAGACTGCCACAACTTCTCAAATATGATGGATAGTGGCTTAGCAACTTCATCCGCCAGTTCCCTCATGACCAGCGGATGCACCTCATCAGGTCCCATGGACTTGTCCACCTTCAGGTTCCTTAGATGGTCTCGAAGCTGATCTTCTCCTACAGTGGGCGGTTCTTCATTCTTCCAGTTCCTGCCTTTGCCTTTTTTGATTTGGACTGTGCAGCTGGAGCTCTTGCCAGTGAAGAATAAGGGAAAAAAGTCACTGAGTCCCTCAGCCTTCTCTATAACCTGGGTAGCCAGGTCTCCCGTTTCCTGAGAGGGCCCACATTTTCCCTAGATCTCTTTTTATCACTGACATATCTATAGAAGTTTTTCTTGTTGCCCTTGATGTCCCTGGCCAGACTTAACTCTATCAGGGCTTTAGCTTTCCTAACCTGATCTCTGGTTGCTTGGACAATTTCTCTGTATTCTTTCCAGGCTACCTGTCCTTGTTTCCACCTTCTATAGGCTTCCTTTTTGTGTCCAAGTTGGTCCAGGAGCTCCTTGTTCATCCATGCAGGCCTCCTGGTGTTTTTGCCTGACTTCCTCTTTGTTGGGATGCACCGCTCCTGAGCTTGGAGGAGGTGATCCTTGAATATTAACCAGCTTTCTCAGGCCTCTCTTCCCTCCAGGGATTTCTCCCATCATACTCTACCAAGGAGATCCCTGAAGAGGCCGAAGTCTGCTCTCCTGAAATCCAGGGTAGTGAGCTTGCTGAGTGCCCTCCTTGCTTCCCTAAGGATCTTGAACTCCACTATTTCATGGTCACTACAGCCAAGGCTGCCCTTGAGCTTCACATTCCCCACCAGCCCCTCCTTGTTGGTGAGAACAAGGTCCAGCAAAGCGCCTCTCTTCATTGTTTCCACTGTCATTTGGAGAAGGACGTTATCATCAATGCATTCCAGGAACCTCCTGGATTGCCTATGCCCTGCTGTGTTGTCCCTCCAACAGATATTGGGATGGTTGAAGTCCCCCATGAGGACCAGGGCTCCTGAACATGATGCTGCTCCTATCTGTCTATAGAGGGCCTCATCCACTCAGTCTTCCTGGTCAGGTGGCCTGTAGCAGACCCTCACTGCAATGCCACCTGTCCCTGTCCTCCCTTTAATCCTGATCTTCCATTCCTGAGCCTGTATCCTTCCATTCCAATACTCCAGTCATAGGATTCATCCCACCATGTCTCCGTGATGCCAATAAGATCATAACCCTGCAGGTGTGCACACATCTCTAACTCCTCTTCTTTATCCTCTTGTTTATTCCTCATGCTGTGTTCGTTTGCATAGAGGCATTTAATTTGGGCTCCAGATGAATCTGACTTCCTGGCTGGAGTGGCTGGAATTCCTTTCTGCTTCTCTTCAGGTGCTCTCAGCTTGTCTTGATCAAGCCTGATATTATCCTTCTGCCCCTTCAAATCTAGTTTAAAGCCCTGTGAATGAGCCCTGCTGGCTGTTGCGTAAGACCCTTGTTCCCCTTTGAGAAAGGTGAATCTCATCTGGTGCCAGCAAGCCTGGTGCCATGTGGCCCATCCCATTGTCAAAAAACCAAAATCGTGGCGATGACACCAGCCACGGAGCCACATATTAAGAGACTGGGCATGTCTGTTTCTTCCAGTGTCACTGCTCGCAACTGGAAGGACAGAAGAAAAGATAACCTGTGCCCTAGATCCCCTTACCAGCTGTCCCAGGGCCCTGAAGACTCTCTTGATTGCCCTTGGACTTTGTGCTGCAGCTTCATCACCACCCACATGGAAGAGCAGTAAAGTATAGTAGTCCAAGAGCCGTACCAGGCTAGGAAGTTTCCCAGCGATGTCCTTAACCCGGGCTCCAGGGAGGCAGCAGACTTCCCTCAGAGCAGGGTCTGCCCGGCATATCGGTCCTTCTGTTCCCCTCAGATGGGAGTCACCTATAACTATTATCTGTCTTTTCTTCCTTGTGGAGGTGGTCGTGATATGGGGAATAGGCCTTTCTGACCCTGGCAACACCTCTGGTGTAGATGGTCCCTCAGCCACATCGTCCATTCATGGGCCTCCCACCTCCAGAGCCTCATACCTGTTGTGCAGAGGCACCTGGGAAGGCGAGGTGGGCAAGGAGGGGGTTCGCCTGCTGCCTTGAGCACAGACTTGCCTCCAATCACTCCTTTCCTTTAAGCTACTGCCTTCTGCCTGATGGAGGGAGGATATAGAATCCCTTTCATCTTGGGTTTTTTCTGGTGGCTGCTCCTGTTGCTTTCTCAGGTTGGGCAGAGCATGACACCACCAGTTTCTCCCTTTCTCAGACTCCCTGATGCTCCTTAACCTTTCTACTTCCTCTTGCAGCTCTGCGACCATATATATGGACCTAGCCATAAAGAAATTCAAATAATATTACTTTAAAATAAAATCTAATCATTCATCCTATAAATTAAACTTTGTCGTGAAATTAAAACATTATTTTTTACCAAAATATTCAGTAGAGTTTATTTCCATGCTTATTCTAATACAATTGCTCTTAGAAGATGTCAAGATACATAGCTTTATATCACTATCAAATACAAGGTAAGGCATAAATATCACAGTTGCGCTCCATATATTTGTGGTTAGTATCAGTCCCCTGAACTTACAAAACAACATATACCACAATCAATAAATAATCAATAATCCTTACCGCTTTGTACCCCGTATCTGTTTTGCATGCTTTTTTCCCTGAAAACATTAGGATTCCTTGCCAGGACAGCCTGCAGCAAGACTGGTATATCTCCCTCTGGATCATCACTGCCAAGGTTATCTTTCAATTCTCTGGAATTGCAAAATTAAGCAAATAAAGAGGCAAATTCAAATTATAAGAAACCATACGTCAAGTGAAAAAAAAAGAAAGCAAAACAAACCCAATCAAAACCAAGCCAAACCAAAAATACAACAATTACTGTTAAAATATAGAAAAAAACAAGTCTGTTCCCTGTCTCTATTTTTTTTCCCTCTCTTGTTTAAGGAATGGAAGAAGAGGTATTTCTCCTAGCCTTCAAAATTATTTTCTGTTAATAAGCAATTATATAGACATGGCTGTCAGTTTCAAACTGCTATTACAATTTTCTTATGCCCACTTTTGTATTGTGATCTTTTCCGTACAAGAAGAACGCTTTGACATAACATCAAGAAAGTATTATGTAGGAGTGAAAATAAGATATGTGTGAATGTATAACATTCAGGTTGCAGCCCAACAGTTGGAGAATCTTTTATTTTTAAAAGGAAAATTGGCATATCTTTGACATCACAGGATTCCCTTCAAACCATTCACTTATTGTTTGCTTTGATGACTTTTAAAAGATACTTCAGTTTGATCATAACAATTGATTGGAACACGTAGGAAAAAGACAGGGCTGTCAACATAAGACAATTCAAAGGACACCAGGGAAAAAGGAAAAAACAAAATATATATTAACAAAAAGAGCATATGTTAATATGGTTTAATTCTTAAAAATATTTAAGTTCAATATCTAATCAGAACTGACATGAGTCTTACATGGGTGTCTCAAAAAAGTATCTTTTTGTGTAATGCTGGGTATATAATTTGTCTATGCGTATTATTAACCAAAGTTGAACACAAATGACTTGCACAGTCAAGATCACAAATTTTGCACTCTTAACTAGCAAGAATGGAACAAGCAGCAAATCTATTAAAAAATAAAAATTAGTTATGCATAAGGGCTGTTGGACAATTACTAACATTCTGATTGAATGAAACAATTGACTCTCATACAGCAGTAATCTGTTAAGCAAGTCTAATAAAAAACCTGCATGTTCTAATTTACAGATTCTCACAAATGCCCTTCTCAATTCAGTTCATTTTAATTTCAAGGAATAAGGATGGTGATCTGATATAGTTGAAGTTTAAAATACATACATGTGATCTGTTGACACCTGATTGAGACTGTGGACAAGCTGTGAAACTAGATTTTCATCCCTGCAAGCCAGAAGGCAGTTCACCTCTTCAGCTATCCGTCCATTGAAAAGCAGGCTTTTTGTTGTTGTAGCAGGTAAAGGTGATGGAAGAGGGAGCTGGTTCAAAACTGTTATCAGAAAACAGAAAGGAGTTCAGAATCATTTCATGAATCACAAGTATACAAAGATGGACATCATCTTACTCCCTCACATGATTAAGAAAGAAAATCTGACCACTACATGTGAAATATAGGAAAGATTTCTGGATTATTTTTTTTTTAAATCATGAACACACATGCACACACAAAGGCTGGACTGTTTTAAACAAAGTAATGCAGTCAAGTCCATAAGTTATATTACTGTATTATTGTAAATATTTAACTGCGCTAAGGCAAGTATTAATAATAAAAACATACTTTTAAACATTCCAGAATATTAAGTTATTTAATGTTATGGTAGTTTTCTCTTGGAGCTGAAAGTATGGATAAAGGGAAAGAAGGAAACGCAAAATCCTTGTAGTTGCATGCGGTACTGTAAGTGCATTGATCATATACTTTAAGTTTTCTACTCTGATCTTCATATTTAATTAGTTTGGTGAGGATTTAAAAAAAACCAAACAAAACCACCACCAAAAAACCTAAACAACTCAACAACCAATTTAAGCCACTAATGAAATTCTCAGTTTATTCTTTTCCTGTTGTACTCATTTCTATGTAAGCAATCTTCTCCAGAAAAGGCTAGTATCGTTGGTTGGAATGATCACTAAAATGTCAATTCAGTCAATATACCTATTCAGAAATCTTGGTAAAAAAATTTGTTTAATGAAAACACCTACCACAATACTTCAATTAGATTATAAATGAGCATACTATACTTTCAGAGGGCATTCTTGGGTCTACAGGCATAACAAGGAAGTGTACCAAATAAAAAGCCTTGACCAGATAATTTGGCAGGGCTACAGAGATGAGAGTAAGCCAGAAGAGGCCAAAAAGCCTGCTACATAGGAAAGTCACTTTCATGGGTCCACGAAAACAAGCTGACTCTGACTTCAAGTTCCCGGGCTGATTACATTAGAAATAGCTTCAGAAAAAAAACAACTGTGAAATATACTCTTTTGGCTCTTTTATATTTTGAAATTCTTTTTAAAAAAAGAAGGGGAGAGGGGCAGAATTCCATTATTTCCCCCTCCCTATACAACATATATCATTACTGTATTTAGAAATAAACTGCAATTCAAATAAAAGCGTACAATACAGTAAAATAGCTAGCTTTCATTACTTGCATTAGATTACCTTGAACGTGCCTTGAAACTTGGAAAAATTAGTAAGATCAGCAAAACATATTTATTAAAACAGTATAAATTCGGATAGTTAACTGAGCCTACTCTACTACCTCTACTCATCATGTCCTCCATGTTTTTAGGGCAACAGGACTTGTCCATTCCAGTTCCTTCTTTTCACATAGAGAGAAATAAGCCTTTCTTTCACCTACTCCCAAGTTTCTAAACATCAGATAAATATGACCAATAAAGAAGCAAATGCACCTAAAACAAGGGCTAATCCCACCAAAGGTAGTTCAGTGTTTCAAGAAACTCTTGCACCAGGAGACTGACCAGTGACTTCTACCAGTTAAGTATTTTGACTTCTTTAGAAACTTACCTGCAAATACTTAGTGCTGGAAAACTGCCCATAGCCCAGAAACTTATGATTTGCATCCTGATGGCCCATTATTAGACACACATATATACACATATAAATACACAAGCAGCATCTTCCAATATGATATTTCAGAATATCAGGAAGACATGAAGAAGTGGGGTTTTCCCCCCTTGAATAAATCTGCTTTTTTCACTGTAGGCAATTAAATTCAATTGCTGGGTATATGCTTTCAGCATCTCTTGGAAAGTCTCCATATTTCAACAGTATAATAATAAAAACAAGAGCTCAGAAGAATCACTCGGGTCACTGAGTCCAATTATCCTCAGACAGACAATTGAGCTATATACTCTTGCTTATACTTTATAAACAGGATGCATCTTTGCCCCAACTTCTCTTATTAGAATGGTTATTCTAGGATCTCATTATAGTAATGATAAATCTCCTCTTAGTTTCCACTAGAAATTTATTTTTGGACAGATTATAACCATTTGGTTTTGTGCCAGTATCAGCTTTTAATGTAAATAGTTCTTTTCCTTTCTTTGCATTTTGTCTTCCTGACGTATTTAAAGACAGCACGCATGCCTCATCTGCTCCTTTTGTAGGCTGAACAGCCAAGAAAGAAGTCTCATAGGTTCAGCTGCTTATTTCCATTCTAGCAGCCATTCTTTGCACCTGTTAATTAGAGAAACTTTTTTGTACTTTGTCCAAAACTAAGGAACTAGACTTCAAGTATATTCAGCATATTCCGCAATCCTCTCTAGCTGAACATCAGTCTAATCTTCTCTCTCTTCAGTGAAGTTGAAGAGATGTATGTTTTAGAGAAGTATTTTATCATTTATATGTTTTTCTTTATTTCTGTGGTACCCAGGTATGTTACTGGATGATATTCCAAACAAACAATGAATTCCTATATTTTATGCTTCAAGTTTACTTAAGGTGTGAACCTACATTTCATTTCATTTCATTTCATGTTTAAATTAGCATATATTTTGGATATATTTTTAAAATTTGAGCTATTACAAAATTAACATTTTTAATATCAAATGTGATTTTGAACAGATTTACTTTTAAGAACTTTAAAAATAAAACTATTTTTAGTATTTTGAAAATGCAGGTATTTACTGAAAAGGTAGAAGGGAACATAGCAAAGACAAAAAAAAGAAGAGTACTTACGGTCTGTAAGACTAGCAATCCCTGCAAGAGTAGTGATGGGAACATGAGGCATATCCCCATTCATCCTGAAGTTCTGGGATGGTAGCGCCTACACAGATATTTTAGTTCAGGTGCCAGCTATCATTACTTCCCATCTCCCAAGCACTAAAAAAAAAACAAACAAAAACACAAACCGACAACACACACACACACAAAAAAAAAAAACACAACAAAAAAACACACACACAAAATCAAATTAAAATTCTTGGTTTACTTAAAAGAATTTTAAATTCAATAACATAAATGAAACACAGATCATAACCTCAGCTGCATACTAAGTAAATTTTGTCAAATGTGGGTAGAACAATGTAGAATTTAAATATCAAATGGCATTAAGCAATCAAAAGGCAAGCTTTTGGTCTCAGAAGCAGAGCTCTTCACCAAAAAAGATGAAAGATAAAGCAATCAAAAAAAATAAAATTGCTCAGACTGTACAGTACCAACTCAAAAATTGGTAACAAAACTTCTGTTGGTTCATACTGCAGTCGACAGCACTTAATCTATAACCAGTTTAAGTAGTTAGGTGCTATATTCACTTCCCAGTTTTGGAGAAGGAAATATTTTTCATATAAGAAGCTAGCAAAAACAAAAGGAATAATTAACAAATGCAAAAGTCAAGTAGTAAACAAAGCAACAAATACAAAATCTTAGTCACCACTGAACTAGCTTGTTTATTTACTGTAAAACAGCACAGTTTATATTCAATTACTGAAAAGGAATTTGTTCATCCAGTTTTCACTAACTATAAAGATCACAATTGTAAGGAAGTCCACATTATTAAAAAAAACCACCAAAACCAAACCAAACTAAAAACCAAAAAGAACCCAAATCCACCCCCTCCCAAAAGATCATTAAAATAATTTCAATTGCAGTTCCAAACCAACAAAAATTTACAGAGATCACACATTACAATCCACTATTGTTATACAAATGAAATGAAATGAAATGAAATGAAATGAAAAAAATTGAGCACGATATTTTCTGAAGACAAACAAAATAAATTAAAGGAAAGGAACTTGATATATATACATTTACCTATTATAGACAGGCTCCTGTGTTAACAGTTCGTGAAACAGTAAAGATGACTTCTGTCAGCATTTATGTTATCTATTGAAGATGCTGAAATCGTGATTTGCTTACACCTACTTTATAAGCCAACATTTTTGCAAATTACATATATGATATATATAAACCAAAAGATCATTGTTATTTCCTTAGTAAATTTTATCTCATTCTTTCTCATGCCACACCAATGACAATATACAGGACACTGCTGCTAATACATATCTACAGATTCCAAGCAAGACAAGGAAACTGAATGTTATAAATCTTTTTTCTGCTCAAAGTTTTCAAGAACCACTGAAGTTAACTTTTCAAAGTTTTCCTATCTACACACAGCTGAATTCTTCAGGTGGCAACAGGGGACAACACAATGAACACACAAAAGAAACCCACCCAACACTGAGGTTAAACAGAACTGACAATGAGTTGACTTCCTTTGCCGCACCGGCCACAAGCTCATTCCTATCAGTAAATTACATTTGTTTATTAAAAATATAGTACATTACAGGTGCAGAAAACTAGTTAAAGGAAACTGCTGCAGACAGATATGTTGTGTGGGCTGTTGTGTTTGGTTTTTTTTTAATCCAGGAGAAAACAGCCTTCAAACACCCAGAGCAGTTTCAAATACTACTCAATACTGGTGTTTCTTTACCTGAAACAAATACCAATATACACAGAATTTCAGTGGCTGCTTTAGTTCCACAAATAAGCAATTCTTAAAGAAAAAAAAAAAGGACTTAACTTTTCCCACAATGAGTCTGCAACAGCAAACCCACAAGAGCTTTTAGAATTTAAGTTTTCATTGAAAGGTAAGTAAAGAACACCTTTCACACATAAGTTGTATATACAAGAAAAAGGTCATGTCTGATGATCTCTCCTCTCCTGACTGAAACTGCATCAAAGCTGACTAAGGCCACGTCACTAGTCAGTATTATTGTAAATCCTGTATGTAACACAGAAACAAGGGGGAAGAGGGAGAATCTGTTCACTTTCCCTTCCTGATTGCCTAGGAAAGCTGTAAACATCAGAAGCAGTCACTACTAATGCAAGTTCTTTCCTGGTATTACTGCCACAATAATTAAATTATGCAGATATTCAATAGGAAAAATTCCTCCAAAACCAGACACTTAAATTTGAAATCTTCAGATTACAGATACATAAGAAAGCTGAACTGCCAGATCTGGGAGTGGAACAAGTGCAGAGAGCTAGGATGGTGAAGGGAAGAGTAAGCTTTCTAAGAGGAGAATAGAAGGGGTTGGTTTGTTTAGTTAACAAAACAAAGGTCAAAAGGGGAGGTGGTTGCTCTCTCTAAGGCAGTCAAAGAAGGTTACAAAGGAAAAATGCTACAGGGCAATGCTAGCACAACAATAAATGGGAGCCATGAATGCAAACGAGGTGGGATTCAATTCCAGAACTAGAGAGTGAGGTCCAGTGAAACTAGAACTCTAATTTGATGTCACTGAGAACATTATTAAACCCACTCATTTAGGGAATTCAAAATATCAAGTAGGGAAAAAAAATTGACAGCTCAAGACAAGATATGTTCTTTCATATAAAACATCAGAACAGCATGCAACAATTAATGGCTCAACTGTCAGACAAGCTTTGTTGGGTTTTGGTTTTGTTTTTTCATTCCCCAACTGTAACAAGAGTTAAAAGTAAAACACTGTAACAGCTCACAATTAGTCAAGAAGAATCAACATTTATCAATATTTAGAAAGTTTACATTATCAGCTTTGTACAGTAGCTATTACCAGTAGTACAGCATTTCTGCCTCTAGATTGAAAAAAAATGAAACTGTTAGTTAATATTAGCTGAATTAAGGAAATCAAAGAACTGCTGCATTGGAAAGCTTTTAAACAATGCATCAGAGTGTAGCAGTTCAAATTGAGAAGTAGACATCCAATTTACATATATGCAAAGGAGGTCTTGCATATTCAGTATATATGTATTTAGACTCTTGCTACTTTATAAGAAACAACAGATATTGTAAAAGACATTCCAGGGAGGAAGAAACTACAGTGCACAAAGGAAGTGATACAAAGAACCCTTTAGTGAAAGAAAAAGAGTGAAAGGGCAGCATATATTGAGAATATATGAAAAGCTATTATCATAATACACCAGAAAAGAAGTGAAGCCAAGCCAAGATAGCAAGGAAAGTAATACTTAAAAAGTTTATGCTATGGATAATAACTACACATTTAAAGTGTTACTTCTGTATGTTATCTTCTTCCTTTTTTTTGTCAATTATGTATATTCTCCTTTACTGCAAATTAACATTCCAAAGAAAATTCCTATCAAAATGTTAAATTTAAAATGTTGTGGGTTGTTCTGTGTAGAGGTTTGGGTTTGGTTTTTTTTTTTTTAAGTAGAAAATAAATATGTGGCTGGTAAAACAGTCCATAACATGGACACAGAAAATACTGACTGTCTTCGGTGGAAGGTTTGGGCCATGTCATGCAGATCCTCTCAACACATCTCTTTATATATACTGCATTTCTCACCATAATACTGAGTTAATGGCAGAGTGGAAAACTAAGAGAAGGAAAAAAAAACCCAAAAACCTCTTTAGAGAGAATGGACAGGCATGAGTAAAATTAAGGGAGGAAGAGAGGATGAAAGTTGTGAACAATTTAGGTACAGAATCAGTGATCACTCAGTGAAGAGATAGACTACAATGAGAGAAGAAAAACAAGCAAACAAAAAAAAATCCACACCAAACAAAAAAAAACCAAGCCACCACCAAACAAAAAATAAAAAACACCCACAAAAAAAAAAAACAAGAAAAAAGAAACAAACTGCAATTTTTTTTTCAGATATTGCAGCATCTGACTATCAATGAAATGATCAGAGGACTCCGACCACTAGTTACCATATGAAGGTTCAAGCTCTGCATTTATGAAACATTCCCCTTGGTTGAAATACATCCTTGTCTCATTAACAAAAATAAGTTTTTCCATGGCTTAGCTATGTACGTGCATGAGAACGGTGGAAAACAAAATAAAGGGGAAAATCTGTTTCTGTGCAATAGTACACAGACTCAGTAGTAATGCAAAGATAAGTAACACACCCCAGGATTCAGAAATTTAGTATGTACGTTTAAATGTTTCATTCCCCATACTCCAGGGTATTCTTTAACTTATCGTATCTTTAGATTTAAAAAATAACTTATATATGACTAACCAAATATATTTCTGAGAAATCAGAGATAAAATTAGGTGGATTAAAATTAAATTTTCAAAAAGGGCTAGGGTATTAGGTCTCTATAGTTTTCGTTTTTAAAAGCATTCTGTTAAATAGAATACTTTAAATACAGTTATGTTTTATTTAGTTTAAACTATGAAATCTTTAGTTAGAATTAAAATACTTTAAAAAGTGATTTTCATTTCTTATATGTTTAGTAGTGCTGTATTGATGTAACCGCAGCACTATGATCAAAGTTGATTACTGTAGCTGCACAAAGTAAACCAGTACAACTCATTTATTAGCTACTTTATAATTCAGGTGAGCAGTGGACTTTTCTTTTAAAACAGCAAACATCCTATTATAAATTTAAGAAGCCTTGCCTCATAGCCAGTTTTAAGTTTCCACATTTTGCAATAAACTACTTTTCTTGTTAGATACAACATGAAGCTCTGCTAGTTATCAGTCCACAAATTGTTCTAAAAAAAAAAAAACACCACTTAAAGAATGAGGGAGAGAGGTAGAAAGAGAATGAATTAATATCCTCTAGTTATTCAAATAAGATGCCATGACTAAGTTTAGCATACAGATTTACCCACAAGAGGGGAGATTTCTGGTTTCCATATCAGAGCTACAGTTTCAAACAAGTTACAAGTTTCCACAATGAAATGCTTTTAAAAATACTTTAAAAAAATACTAAGGAAGGAGATATGGTTGCTAAAACATGGTCTAGAATTTAAATTACATGGAAAAAACAAGCATATGCATTCACAATATAAAGCATCTTAACATTAATTCAATCTCAGAAAAAGTCAATATTGGAATTGAGTAGTAATTAATCACTGATGCAGCTGTCTAGGGTTAAAATAGTAATGCAAGAAACCTGATATAGAATCATAGAATAGAATCACAGAACAGTTTGGGTTGGAAGGGACCACAAAGATCATCCAGTTCCAATCCCCCTGCAATGAGCAGGGAAACCCTCCACTACACCAGGTTGCTCAAAGCCTCATCTAACCTGGCCTTGAACACTTCCAGGGATGGGGCAGCCACAGCTTCTCTGGGAAACCTGTTCCAGTACTTCACCACTCTCACCGTAAAAAATTTCTTTCTTATATCTAATAGAAATCTGCCCTCTTTCAGTGGGGTCTCACGAGAGCAGAGTAGAGGGGCAGAATCACTTCCCTCAACCTGCTGCCCACGCTGCTTTCGATGCAGACCAGGACATGGTTGGCTTTCTGGGCTGCCAGTGCACATTGCCGGCTCATGGTGAGCTTCTCATCAACCAACACCCCCAAGTCCTTTTCCTCAGAGCTGCTCTCAATCCATTCTCCACCCAGTCTGTACTTGTGCTTGGGATTGCCCCGACCCACGTGCAGGACCTTGCACTTGGCCTTGTTGAACTTCATGAGGTTCTCACAGGCCCACTTCTCCAGCCTGTCAAGGTCCCTCTGGATGGCATCCCTTCCCTCCAGCGTGTCCACAACACCACACAACTTGGTGTCATCTGCATACTTGCTGAGGGTGCACTCGATCCCACTGTCCATGTCACCAACAAAGATGTTAAATGGCACTGGCCCCAGTACTGACCCCTGAGGAACACCACAAGTCACTGGCCTCCACTTGGACATTGAACCATTGACCACAACTCTTTGAGTGCGACCATCCAGCCAATTCCTTATCCACCGAGTGGTCCATCTGTCAAATCCACGTCTCTCTAATTTAGAGACAAGGATGTCATGTGGGACAGTGTCAAATGCTTTAGACAAGTCCAGGTAGATGATGTCCCTGACTCTTTATGGCATTTTATTTTTTTATTATCTTCCAGGTAGTCATTCCTATTAACATTATAAATAAAGAGATTATCAACAAGCAAGTAAAACAATATCGCTAGTCAGTCAAGATATTCCTTTTTCCCAACTGCACGCAGTCTGGTTAATATGAACATTATAGTCAGCTAAACTTTTGGAGCACAATGAATTCAATGATATAGCATAGGAAACAAATGGAGACTACAGCTGGGAAAGCACACATATTCAAAGTTATTAATAAGCCCTGAATCAAACAGCACACAACATCTAGAGGTATTGTTGAAATTACTGTTAATCAACTAAGTTCAAATTATAACCAACTCACCATGAGCAACTGGGGCTAGATTGTAACGATTAGGTATCTCTCAATAGCTAGAAAAATTATTACATTGGTGTACGGCCTTTGTAGGTCTGGGGAAGGATTCATACATTTACCTAGAAAAGTGTCCTATGTCATCCTGAACTTCTGCTGCTATTGCTGGTTCTCCTACACCTGTAGCACAAACACAATAGAAGTTTCTTAAGCTCGCAAACCACACTGAAAAGAGGGACGCAGTTCCAAGAAAAGCATTTATCTAAAGCAGTGTCTCTTTCATTTTACTGATCATCTTCTATATCCTACTCTTGATAGACTGCAGATGTCACAAATCTAAATAAAAGCTACCTGACAATTGCAGCAATTGGTTTGCAAAGCTGCTCACAGGAATAATTGCAGGAATAATTCTACAAGGCATCAAGCCCAGCAGCAATACAAAGGAATACAGAATAGCTGTTAACAGTGAAAGCATTCTTGTAGAAGTAATAATTTGGAGTAAAATAACAGTTAAATGTTTGTGTGGAAGGGACTACCACAAACCAGTTCGTATAAAACAATGATGAACACTACTTTGAAGAACATATCCTTATGCATAGAAATTCCCAAAAACACTAATCTGATTTTTTTTTCCTATAACAGATTTAACCATCTCAAGCCAGGTGGAAATTTTCTTCAAATTAAATAGAGTTCATTCAACACAACTTAATTTTACAGTAAAATAAAAACAACTGAATTCAAGCTACTAATTCTGAATGAGAATATCAACTCAAATGTTTAATGTAGTTCAACTAAACCACTTTAAATTAATTTCTCCTGTTAATTTACATTAAAAGTCTTAAGTGCCTTTACATAGACAAGGTTCGAGTTATCCCTTAATTTCTAATTACTTGGACAAAGTCAGTCACACATCTTGAAACAGTTCAGCTGAACAGAAATATGTCTGTGATCTAGCTTCAATTTTGGTTTTCCAAGAAACAGGGAAAATTCAAAGTATCACATTGGAAATTTCTATCATAACTTCTAGTATAAACTTATCAATCAGAATAAAAGTGGGTAGAACAAATAAAAGAAACCAGAAGATTCATTATGACATTTCAAGATGAATCAACTGTCAATCTAGAGGGAGAAAAATGTCAAAACCAAGGCATATCACTGGAGACCAAGTAAAAACACTGCAGGGCATATAAAGACATTAGACTGTGGGTGATCAATACTGGATTTTATTTTCACTGAAGAGAGTAAAGTAGGACCATAATCCATGACACAAAAAGATGAGAAACCTTCCCACTGAGGAACTGTGATAAATGTTTTCACTTCATTTTCAGACTATTTTGAAAAACACAGAACATGGCACTTCTATAATGGCTACCTCCTCCTTCCATAGCAATTCCAGAAGGCATAAGGCTAGAGGAGACAAAGGTAGCCAAAGAGCTTACAGAACAGTCTATGAAACTTACTGTGACTACCAATCAAACAAGTTATCCTTCACTGTCCTTTTTCGCATCCAAGTTGGTTTTGGTTTTGTTTTGTTTTAAATTTCAGGTCTTTTTATTCTAGTCTGGTTTTGTTCTGCTCCTTTTATGTCTGTTTTGCCAGCTGTCTTTCACAATTACCAATTATGAGGCTGTCACGGAGTTAGAAAGCTGCAGCTCAGTTCCTCAGACAGGTGGGCATGCATACATGAATGTGCACATATAGAGACTGCGGAAGAAGATGGAAGAATGAGTTTAAATACATGCAATCAGTAACTACAACCAGAATTCCCATCCTCTTATGGAAAAGGGATTCTGCTGACTCAGTGGACAGCACAAAGACAAATGAGTCAAAAGGAAGACAGTTACACTTCCCAAAACTTTTACAAACACAGCTTTTAGGTGACTGAAGGCACAACACAATTTTTCCTGACCTGCCTTTCTCCTGCCTCAACTACTTATCATTTTCCTCATGTCCATGATTTATGTATTAATCCCATTCTTCCATAAAACGTGGTCTGCCCATGAAGATACTTGCAGAGCTCTCCTTTTCAGTATGGAACACAAGGAGCAGCAGAAAACAAGTCACTTTAAATTTTCACAAGACTAAAAATTATCATCAAGCTAACACGGCAACTACTCTCCACTGCACTGAACAACGCCTTTTAGTACCAATGAGGTAAACAGCCCACGGCAACAAATACCAAGGACATTGCATATACTCATTTTCCCTTCTTTCTTCCGTTCCCCTCACACCCCTTTGAGGGGGAAGGAAGGAACAGAGGACTACTAACGTACACATGCATCCATGATTTTGCGTATCTCATTGATTTTCTCCCAAAATCACAGAATGGTTGAGGTGGGAAGTGACCTCTGGACATCATCTTGTCCAACCTCCTGCTCAAGCAGAGACACCACGATCAGGTTGCCCAGAAACTGGGGGGGAAATCTGTGTACTCAAACTGCCTACGTATTTTATTTTCTTTAGCAGTGATCTGTATTATACATGGCATATAACTACCTGACTTGCTCTGCAACAAAATTAATCCAGACAATCATTTAGACAACATATTTTATTAAACTGAGGAAGAATGTATTTCCCAAAATCTGAGGCTCCCTATTCCAAAAATAAAAGCCATTGAGTAATGTTACAGTAACAAAATTAATATTCTCAACAATTGCAGAATACTTTATTTTTTTCAACTCCTCCTCTAAAAGCAGGCATTTTCTCCATTTTAATTTTAAAGAAAAATAGTGAGACTTTTAGATTACAAAGGCCCCAAGGAAAGCTGCATCTAACATTCCTAATCTTGATGTTAACAGTAACAAAGCAAAAACAGTCCCTGAAGTTCACCACACTAACCTATTTAGACCAATTACAATTAACACATAACCACAATATACAGCTATAAAAGTCATCAAAAGGTAAAAGAGCATCAGCAATCCAGAAATTGCACTAAATTCTGCAAAGAATTATATCTACACTTAAGCTTATTTGTTTCCTAAAGCTATTCCATGTTGTAGTTATTACTTTTGGCTTTTATTCCTATTTGTGTGTTACTTTGATGGAAGGCAGAAACTAAGTTACTTACTTGAAGAGAGTTGACATGTACACAGAATAGTTGGATTTTTTTAAAAAAAAATTCTTTTACTGTAAGAAAGAACAATAACAAAACCAACCAAACAAACAAAATCCAGCACAAACCACCAGAGGCTTTTTAAATGCATCTTGCAAAAAGAAATGGGTAATTCAACATCTCCAACTGGAACGGTCTTTTTAAACAAAATTAGAAGTATTCATAATGACAGAGACATTTCTTCCTATGTGGTCAGTGGAAGCAACAAAGTCATCACTATTCTATTAACAGATTCATGGAACTGGAAAAGATTCAGCTTCCAGCTTTAAGTGTCAGTACTCAATATGAGCCATAGGCTTCTAATTCTTGCTTTGACAAACATGCAGACCTTTGGTTAAATAAGCTCTCTGCAACCAGATGAAGGGGATGAACTGGAAACACTGGATCCAAGAATCCAACTTTTCTACTTCCCCAATTAGACTGTACCTATAGTCTAGAACAACCACTACAGTTATTCAACCAGGATGAAAAACAGGTATGTTAATCCTCAAAGAATACAATCAGCAAAGCCATGCCCTTTCTAATTGGAGAGAAAAAAAAAAAAGTGGCAAAATAGCTGTGTACTATACTAAATTGTCAGTCTGCATTAAAATAGTTTAAATATAAAACTTCTATTTCCTTAAAATTTCATTTAATACACCTGCAGTTTTACTGATAATAAACTACCCTGAATAGTACGTGATGCACTACAAAGCTGAGCCTTAAACATAACATGACATTACCATTACAAGATGGTATAAATCACTATCTAATCAAGCTAACTACTTCATCTGCTATTTCTGTTGTACTTTCCTACTGTTTCTCTTCTTTTGGAAAATATGCAATACAGTTTGCAAACATGAAATTACAATAAAAATGGTAAAATCTTAACTACAATGCCCACAACTTTGTTATGAATGGTAAGAGAAATTAAAAGCTCCAATAAGACTGAACTGTTTCCAATATGGTGCGCTGTTGGATAAAGATGAAAATTTATCTGTTCCTAAGATTTCTCCTTTTCTGGTAACCCTTCTCTAAGATAACAAAATACAATGCCTTTGAACTGCTAAAGTAACCATTACTAACAGTCAGCATATAGATTCCAAAGCAAAAGGTTTGCTTCCCAAGCCTTGAAGGAACAACACGTTTTGCCCAATTGCTCAATTCTTCCAAAGTACCTTTCACTGCATGTGACACATCCAAAACTTCTTTGCTGGCTTCAAAGCAATGGTCATAGCTATTGCAACTGTTTTAGAAATGTATATGGCTGCTTGTAATGATCATCTGACTTCTCTTTACTGACTTCTTTCAATTCAATTCGTACCTTCTCCCAAGGGAAATTATTGTTATCTGTCACACAAAACTTGACAGTACATCATCCAAAGCTTGAATGATGATGAAAAGTGCATCCTATGTTTAAAAAAAAAAAAAACACACCAACAAACACAACAAAAAACATACACAAAAACAACTTAAGATATTGGTTCTTAGAAATGCCTTTACTAAACTTCAGTTCCTCTTGAAAGTCCTTCAGAATCACTCCTCACCACAGATTTTGAAACTAGACAGAAAAAGGACTGGGACTTACTACAGCTTGAGCTGATTTCAAGTTCTTAGTTCAGAAGGCAATTTTGGTATCTAGCCTTCACAAAGCATGCAAAACCTCTTATACAAGTGCTAATTTCAGTGTCCAGGTATTATGTGAGATAGGCAATCTTAGAAAGCTGTAAGCAGTCAATCACTCTCATAAAGTTTCCATTATGTTTTTCTACCTCTTTTGAAGTAAATTTAGTAAGAAAGATCTCACTACTTATTAATACATAATGAACAAAAAGGCTTTCTAATATTAAAGGAAAGTTGAATACCATTGGATATCATACAAGACTAAACTCTATCTGGAAATCAATTTGAGAGAATAATTTGAGGAAACTGGAAAGGTTCACACTACGAGTCTCCAAAATGACAATTCCCTCTGTAGTCATTTAGGGCATAGCTCTATTTTGAAAAGCATTTAGGAGACCTAGCTTATTTTCTTACTTGACTATACTTACTATATCAGTAAATACAAAAATTAAAGAGTATAGCCACTCATAAAGCAGAATATTAAAATGTTAAGCTCCAATGAAATATAACAAAACACAAGATAAGTTTCAACAGTGTCGTGGGTTAGGCCGCTCCGGCAACTAAACCCTACACAGCCCCTCTCTCATCATCCCCCACCCCCAGGGATGAGGGAGAGAATCAAAGAGGAAAAAGAAAAGAGACCCGTGGGTTAAGAAAAATTTCCTACTACCACTACCAATATATATATATATATATGGATATGTACAAGGATAAACATATACAAACATTTGGGTGGATGAACTGCTTAGGGACATGGTTTAATGGGGGATTAGGGACGGTTGGACTGGATGATCTCTAAGGTCTTTTCCAACCTAGAAATTCTATGAAATTCTATGAAATTCTATGAAACAAGTGATGTATGGTGTAATTGCTCACCACCCCTTGACCGAGGCCCGTCTCGTTACGAAGCTGCAATCCCAAAACAGATAAAACTTGATACCGCGATCCCGGATGAAAGGGAGGCCCCGAGACAGAGAGAGAGAAAGCACTCTGAGAGCCCAAAAGTGAGAGTCCCGGAAGGGCAAAAGCCCTTCTTTCCGGCTGACCCTCACTCTTATACTGGGCATGAAGCTGCATGATATGGAATACTAATTGGCCAGTTTGGCCCTCAATCTTAAATTCAGGTACAAGTCGTAAGGAGAGTCGTGGACCCCTTGTCCCGTCTATGCTCCCCCCTTATCCTGTTGTGCTCCCATACACTGGCAAGAACATGGCAAGCTGAAAAGTCCTTGAGACCTCAGTGCCAACTATAAACATCAGCTTGCTATCAACATTCTTCTCAGAGCGAGCCTCTGAGTAAAACCAAAACACGGAGCTCTTCTAGCTGCTAAAAAGAAGAGCTAACTCTGTCCCAGCTAAAACCAGGACAAACAGTTCAATGGCAATGCTTTTTTCAGCACTGTTTGTGAGAAAAACCTTGCAACTTTTCTCAGTTTTCATAAGTTATCAGTACCATCGTTCATAACTGTGTTTTCCTTTTAGAATTAATACATATGCTAGAGTCAAATCAGACACAAATCTAAATCCAGTTTCTTGTTATCATGTTTATTCCTTAGAATGAAATATCAACGCAGACTGCATACGTAAGGATGATAGGATGCGGACCTTAAGCTCAAAGCACTGTTTTTCCTCTGTGGCAGAAAGTGGTCATCAGAATTTCCACTAACAGACCTAAAAACTTTAAAGCTGATGCTTTAAACCAAGATCCCATTAAAGAAACTTGTGATAGATGCTATTGACTCAAAAGGATCCAAACAGAGAGTCAGCAGCAATTTATTTATGATTGTAAGATAATTCTTTGTAATAAAGTGGTTTATATGCTCATACTGAACAGTCAACTCTAAAGAAGAAACACAGACGAAACCAAGCCCTCAGTATCATATTGAATACTTAATGGCTTTCCAAGGAGCGAAAAAGATATTTTTAATTAGTAAAATTAGCACATGTGAAAGGACATATTTTTAAAAAACTTTTCCGTCCTCTAGAAGGAAACGGGGGACCTGGCCACCCGGGATATGGAAAAGGCTGAGATACTCAATGACTTCTTTGCCTCAGTCTTCACTGGCAAGAGCTCCAGCGGCACAGCCCAAGTCACAGAAGGCAAAGGCAGGGACTGGGGGAATGAAGAACCGCCCACTGTAGGAGAAGATCAGGTCCGAGACCATCTAAAGAACCTGAAGGTGGACAAGTCCATGGGACCTGATGAGGTACATCTGCGGGTCCTGAGGGAACTGGTGGATGAAGTTGCTAAGACACTATCCATCATATATCAGAAGTCGTGGCAGTCTGGTGAAGTTCCCACTGACTGGAAAAAGGAAAACATAGCCCCCATCTTTCAAAAGGGAAAAAAGGAATACCTGGGGAACTACAGGCCAGTCAGTCTCATCTCTGTGCCTGGCAAGATCATGGAGCAGATCCTCCTGGCAACTATGCTAAGGCACATGGAAAATAAGGAGGTGATTGGTGACAGCCAACATGGCTTCACTAAGGGCAAATCCTACCTGACTAATTTGGGGGCCTTCTATGATGGGGTTACAGCATTGGTGGATAAGAGAAGAGCAACTGACATCGTCTACCTGAACTTGTCCAAAGCATTTGACACTGTCCCACACGACATCCTTGTCTCTAAATTGGAGAGACATGGATTTGATGGATGGACCACTTGGTGGATAAGGAATTGGCTGGATGGTCGCACTCAAAGAGTTGTGGTCAACAGTTCAATGTCCAAGTAGAGGCCAGTGACGAGTGGTGTTCCTCAGGGGTCAGTACTGGGGCCAGTACTATTTAACATCTTTGTTGACAACATGGACAGCGGGGTTGAGTGCACCCTCAGCAAGTATGCAGATGACACCAAGCTGCGTGGTGTTGTGGACACGCTGGAGGGAAGGGATGCCATCCAGAGGGACCTGGTGTCCTAGTTTTAGCTGGGACAGAGTTAGCTCTTCTTTTTAGCAGCTAGAAGAGCTCCATGGTTTGGTTTTACTCAGAGGCTCACTCTGAGAAGAATGTTGATAGCAAGCTGATGTTTGTAGTTGACACTGAGGTCTCAAGGACTTTACAGCTTGCCGTGTTCTTGCCAGTGTGCAGGAGCACAACAGGATAGGGGGGAGCATGGCTGGGACAAGGGGTCCACGACTCTCCTTACGATTTGTACTTGGACTTAGGATTGAGGCCAAACTGGCCAATTAGTATTCCATATCATGCAGCGTCATGCCCAGTACAAAAATGAGGGTTAGCCGGAAAGAAGGCTTTTGCCCTTCCAGGACTCTCACTTTCGGACTCTCGGGGTGGTTTCTCTCTCTCTCCCTCTCTATTTTGGGGCCTCGCGTTCATCCGGGATTGCAGCTTCGGGACAAGACGGGCTTCGGATAAGAGGGGGTGGTGAGCATCTACACTGTGTAGTACTTATCGGTATTAAATTGTTCTTATCTCAACCCACGGGTTTCCCATTTCCTCCTTTAACTCTCTCCCTCATCCCTGGGGTGAGGGAGGGTGAGCAAGCAACTGCGTAGGGTTTGGTTGCCAGAGCGGCCTAACCCACGACAGTCCTAATTGGCGCCCAACGTGGGGCCCGAAGGGGTTGAAATAACGAAAGTAAATTGCTGTGATTGGCCATTGTGTTTTTCCTGGATGTTGCTGGCCGGAATGTTGTTTGTAATACTCTCATACATGTTACCAGAAATCTGTAATTTAGTGCCTTATCTGCCTTATATGATATTAGGCAGAATGTTTACTCGGTTTTCTAGCTCTGAGTGCTGGACTGGTATGAAAAGCAGGTTATCGTTAATTAAGGGGCTTGCCATACTGTACGGTGTAACACTGATAAGATCATCGGTGCTGGGACCAGCCCAGTCTCTGTATTCGGCGGTGCAGAGGCGGATGGTGACGTGGAGCTCATTTATTAACTCTGGGCGCCACCTGGCGGATGTCATCGCCAATTACACCGGTAACCTCATTTACAAAAGCTTATGTCAATTTTGATAATGCTGAACATCACTGGAATAATTTAACGGGTTTGACTTTGCTGCAAGGTCTCCTAAATATATGTTTAATTATATATATATTCAAAGTCAATCGACCATTTAGGGGTGTATACCAATTTATTTCTCATGTTATTGTGCTTGCCATCTCGACTCCCATGACAAGCACTATAGCTACTCAGACTACAATGGTATCAGTTGTCCCGGTAAGAAAGAGGAGATGTGTACAAAAGTTAAAACATGGAAGAGACGATGATGAAGGAGAGCCAGGGCCATCACAACAACCAGACAAAGAAGAGCAACCAGAGCCATCACAACAATTGGAGGAAGAGCAACCAAGGAAATGTGTACAAAAGTATGGTATCCTGTTATTACCCAGCTGGCATGAATTGAAACTAATGAACTAATTAACTAAGGTATAGACCCTGCCTACAAAAGGTGGGCCATTTCCTCCTGGCTGTGGAAGATGCAACAGTATCCTTGGGGCTGCAGCCCAGACTGGTGAGCAACAACTGGTGACCCTGACATGATATGTCTGAGAGACCCTGAGAACCACGACTCCCTTGCCGGAGCCAGAGTAGCTGGAACCAGGGCCAGAGTGAGAGTCCTTTGATAAAGAAGGTAAAGCTGCAAGCCCTGATGTGGTATTTGTGGGAGGGAAGTGTGCTGGAGTCGGAATGAATGGACTGGGTCTCTGCTCACTGTAAAGCCTCTGCTTTCCTCTAAAAACAAAAAATTGTAAAACAAAAAGGGGGAATTATGATATCCTGTTATTACCCAGCTGGCATGAATTGCAACTAATGAACTAATTAACTAAGGTATAGACCCTGCCTACAAAATGTGGGCCATTTCCTCCTGGCTGTGGAAGATGCAACAGCATCCTTGGAGCTGCAGCCTAGGCTGGTGAGCAACACAAAAGTCAGAAAGTAGAGAAGAGGATGATGATGAAAAACAACCAGGGCCATCACAACAACGAAAGATGAAGCGGGGAATGTTCTGTTTTGCCCCAGAGAAGATCTCAAAGGAGGAGAAGTGACATCACATATGAGACAATAACCACCTGATCTCTAAAAATGAGCAAGCTGCAAGATATTCGAAAAGATTATGGCCGTCTTAGAGGTGAGCCCATTGTCATTTGGTTGCTCTGATGCTGGGACATGGGGGCCAGTAGTCTGGAGTTAGATGGTAATGAAGCCAGGCAGCTGGGAGCCCTTGCTATGGATGGAGGCATTGATAAAGCAATTGGAAGGCAGACACAAGTCCGCAGCCTCTGGAGACGGCTCCTGGCAGCTATAAAGGAAAGGTACCCCTACAAGGACGAGGTGCCATGTAATGTAAGCAAGTGGACCAACATAGAAAAAGCTATTCAGTATCTGAGAGAACTGGCTGTGCAAGAGTTGATTTATCTTGACTTGAGAACCGGACCAAGATGCGAGGATCCAGATGATGTCCAGTGCACACGACCAATGTGGCAGAAGATTCTACGGAGTGCGCCAGCAGCATATTCCACCTCACTGGCAATAATGGACTTCGGAGACGATGCTACACCACTATCCATAGGTAATCTGGTCACTTACCTCCAATGATATGATGATAATACTTCTATACAAGCCTGTGTTGCAGCTGTGGAAAAGCTGTCTGAGGAGGTCCGAGAATTAAGAGAAAAAGTAGATTTCCCACCACCTGAACGTTTTAGAATTTCAGCTGTTAGAACCAGGCGTTACCCTCCTTGAGAGAGACGGTACAGATCATGGGAAGAGCTGTGGTTCCACCTCCGTGATCATGGAGAAGATATGAGAAGATGGGGTGAAAAACCCACCTCAGCCTTAAAGGCAAGAGTACGCGAGCTGGAAGGAAAAACCAACAGAAGTAGAAGCTTCTCCAATTCCTCAAGGAAAGCCATCGCCCCAGTCTACCGTGAGCGGTCCCGTAGTCAACATAGGAGGACTGATACTCCTCACAATCCTGATTGAAATCCTGCTGATTCCTCTGATAACAGGCAATAGAGGGGCCCTGTCTCCAGCCAGGTGGAGGAAAGGGATAATCAAGTTTACTGGACTGTGTGGATTCGGTGGCCTGGCACATCAGGCCCCCAAAAATATAAGGCTTTAGTGGACACTGGTGCCCAATGCACTTTGATGATGTTGAACTTTAAAGGGGCAGAATCCATTCATATTTCTGGAGTGACAGGGGGGTCTCAACAACTGACTGTGTTAGAGGCTGAAATGAGCCTAACTGGTAAGCAGTGGCAAAAACACCCTATTGTGAATGGCCCAGAAGCACCGTGCATCCTTGGCATAGATTATCTTAAGAGAGGGTATTTCAAGGACCTAAAAGGGTATCGGTGGGCTTTTGGCATAGCTGCAATAGAGACAGAAGGCAAACAGCTGTCTACTTTGCCTGGTCTCTCAACGGACCCTTCTGCTGTGGGATTACTGAGGGTCGAAGAACAACAGGTGCCAATTGCTAATACAACAGTGCACTGACGGCAATATCGTACCAACCGAGACTCTCTAATTCCTATCCATAAGTTGATTCGTCAACTGGAGAGTCAAGGAGTCATCACAAAGACCCGCTCACCTTTTAACAGCACCATATGGCCTGTGCGTAAGTCCAATGGTGAGTGGAGACTGACGGTAGACTATCGTGGCTTGAATTAAGTTACACCACCATTGAGTGCTGCTGTGCCAGATATGCTGGAACTTCAGTATGAACTGGAATCAAAGGCAGCCAAGTGGTACACTACAATTGATATCGCTAATGCATTTTTCTCAATTCCTTTGGCAGCAGAATGCAGGTCACAATTTGCTTTCACTTGGAGGGGAGTCCAGTATACCTCAAATCGACTGCCCGAGGGGTGGAAACACAGCCCTACTATTTGCCATGGACTGATCCAGACCACCCTGGAACAAGGTGAAGCCCCAGAACATCTGCAATATATTGATGACATCATTGTATAGGGCAACACAGCAGAAGTTGTTTTTGAGAAAGGTGAAAAAATAATCAATATCCTTCTGAAAGCAGGTTTTACCATAAAACAAAGTAAGGTCAAGGGACCTACACAGGAGATTCAGTTTTTGGGAATAAAATGGCAAGATGGGTGTCGTCAAATCCCAATGGATGTGATTAATAAAATAACAGCTATGTCCCCACCAACCAACAAAAAGGAAGCACAAGCTTTCTTAGGCATTGTGGGTTTCTGGCGAATGCATATTCCAGATTACAGCCAGATTGTAAAACCCCTCTATCAAGTAACCCGAAAGAAGAATAATTTTGAATGGGGCCCAGAGCAAAAACAAGCCTTTGAACAAATTAAACAAGAAATAGTCCATGCAGTAGCCCTGGGACCAGTCCGGACAGGACAAGATGTCAAAAACTTGCTCTACACTGCAGCCGGGGAGAATGGTCCTACCTGGAGACTCTGGCAAAAAGCGCCAGGGGAGACGCGAGGTCGACCTCTTGGGTTTTGGAGTCGAGGATACAAAGGATCCAAAGCCAACTATACTCCAACTGAAAAAGAGATACTGGCAGCATATGAAGGAGTCCGAGCTGCTTCTGAAGTGATTGGTACAGAAGCACAGTTGCTCCTGGCACCCCAACTGCTGGTGCTTGGCTGGATGTTCAAAGGGAGTGTCCTCCCCTCTACACATCATGTGACTGATGCCACGTGGAGTAAGTGGATTGCACTGATCACACAAAGGGCTTGGATAGGAAATCCCCATCGCCTAGGAATTTTGGAAGTGATCACTAACTGGGCTGAAGGTAAAGACTTTGGAATGTCACCAGAGGAGGAGGAGGAGGTGACATGCTGAGGAGGCTCCACCATATAATGAACTGTCAGACAATGAGAAGAAATACGCTCTGTTTACTGATGGATCCTGTCGCCTTGTAGGAAAACATCGAAAATGGAAAGCTGCTGTATGGAGTCCTACTCGACGGGTCGCAGAAGCTACTGAAGGAGAAGGTGAATCAAGTCAGTTTGCAGAGGTGAAAGCCATTCAGCTGGCTTTAGACATCGCTGAACGAGAAAAGTGGCCAATGCTCTATCTCTATACCGACTCATGGATGGTAGCAAATGCCCTGTGGGGATGGCTACGGCAATGGAAGCAGAGCAACTGGCAACGCAGAGGTAAACCCATCTGGGCTGCCCCGTTGTGGAAAGACATTGCTGCTCGAGTAGAGAAGCTGGCGGTAAAGGTACGTCGTGTAGATGCTCATGTACCCAAGAGGCGGGCCACTGAAGAACATCAAAACAATCAACAGGTGGATCAGGCCGCTAAGACTGAAGTGGCTCAGGTGGATCTGGACTGGCAACATAAAGGTGAAAAATTTCTAGCTTGTTGGGCCCATGATGCCTCAGGTCATCAAGGAAGAGATGCAACATACAGATGGGCTCATGATCGAGGGGTGGACCTAACTATGGACACTATTGCAGAGGTTATCCATGAATGTGAAACGTGCTGCAATCAAGCAAGCCAAGCAGTTAAAATCTCTTTGGTATGGAGGACGTTGGTTGAAATATAAGTATGGGGAGGCTTGGCAAATTGACTATGTCACACTTCCACAAACTCGTAGTGGCAAGCGTTATGTGCTCACAATGGTGGAAGCAACCACTGGATGGCTGGAAACCTATGCTGTGCCCCATGCCACTGCCCGAAACAGTATTTTGGGCCTTGAAAAGCAAGTCTTGTGGCAGCATGGCACCCCAGAGAGAATTGAGTCAGACAACGGGACTCATTTCCGTAACAATCTTATAGACACTTGGGCCAAAGAGCATGGCATCGAGTGGGTATATCACATCCCCCATCATGCACCAGCTTCTAAAAACCACACTGAAAGCAATGGGTGGTGGAATCTTTAAACATTGGGATACACATTTAGCAAAAGCCACCTGGTTAGTCAACACTAGAGGATCTGCCAATCGAGCTGGTCCTGCCCAATCAGAACTTTTACGTACTGTAGAAGGGGATAAAGTCCCTGTAGTGCACATGAGGAATATACTGGGGAAGACGGTCTGGGTTATTCCTGCCTCGGGTAAAGGTAAACCCATTCGTGGGATTGCTTTTGCTCGAGGACTTGGGTGCACTTGGTGGATGGGGAAGTCCAATGTGTAACTCAAGGGGATTTTTTTTTTTTGTTGGGTAAAAATAGCCAATGAATTGAATTGTATGATGGTAATTGCTGAATAACCCTGCCACTGCATACCATCACTGTTATGGTTGTTATATATTATACTAATGACATTATATTAAGAATCATCCAGGTCAATGAAGAATGAACTTCAACAGAACCAGAACTGATTCCAGACACCCAGCAACTTCCTTGAGATCGACATCTTCAACCTGCAGACCATGGACATGGATTGCACTGTATACATCAACTATAAGCTCCAGATGCTGCATGCAACAGACTACAAACTCTGCATCACCTCTCCTGCCCTAAAGGACTGCCATGACAGATGGAAGATTGAACAATACAATGGACTGCTAAAAACCACACTGAAAGCAATGGGTGGTGGAACTTTCAAACTTTGGGATACGCATTTAGCAAAAGCCACCTGGCTACTCAACACTAAGGGATCTGCCAATCGAGTTGGTCCTGCCCAATCAGAACTTTTACCTACTGTAGAAGGGGATAAAGTCCCTGTAGTGCACATGAGGAATATACTGGGGAAGACAGTTTGGGTTATTCCTGCCTCGGGTAAAGGTAAACCCATTCGTGGGATTGCTTTTGCTCAAGGACCTGGGTGCACTTGGTGGGTGATGCAGAAGGACGGGACGTCTGATGTGTACCTCAAGGGGATTTGATGTTGGGTGAAAACAGACGATAAAATTAATTGAATAGTGTGATATTAATTGCTGAATAACCCTGTCCCTGCATACCATCATTGCTATGGTTGTCACATTGTACTAATGCCATTATATTGAGCATCATCCAGGTCAATGAAGAATGAACTTCGTCAGAACCAGAAACAAGTTCCTCGAGATCGATATCTTCAACCTGCAGATGGCGGACACAGACTGTTGCCAGATACACCAACTACGAGCTCCAGCTGTCACACACAACAGAGACTACATCATCTGTTCTACTGACCGAGTGCATTCCACATCATCTTTCCTGTCCTGAGAGACTGCTACAACAGATGAAGACCGGAGTTACGGACTGAATGAACTCAACACATTTTGGAGAGATGACCCATGGCTAAGGGAACAGTATATATGTAAGGTTTGAATATGATGTGCATGGTATGCAATAAGGGGTGGGTCCTGTCCTGGTTTTAGCTGGGACAGAGTTAGCTCTTCTTTTTAGCAGCTCGAAGAGCTCCGTGTTTTGATTTTACTCAGAGGCTTGCTCTGAGAAGAATGTTGATAGCAAGCTGATGTTTGCAGTTAGCACTGAGGTCTCAAGGACTTTTCAGCTTGCCAGTGTGCAGGAGCACAACAGGATAAGGAGGGAGCAGAGCCAGGACAAGGGGTCCATGCCTCTCCTTAAGATTTTTACTTGGACTTAGGATTGAGGCCAAACTGGCCAATTAGTATTCCATATCATGCAGCGTCATATAAGAGTCAGGGTCAGCCAGAAAGAAGGGCTTTTACCTTCTGGGACTCTCACTTTTGGACTCTTGGGGTGCTTTTTCTCTCACTCTCTGTTTTAGGGCCTCATGTTTGTCCAGGATTGCAGCTTTGGGACAAGATGGGCTTTAGATAAGAGGGGGTGGTGAGCATCTACACCGTGTATTAAATCATCTGTATTAAATTGTTCTTATCTCAACCCACAGGTTTCTCACTCCTTTAATTCTCTCCCTCATCCCTGGGGTGGGGGAGGGTGAGTGAGCAACTGTGTGGAGTTTAGTTGCCGGGTCAGCCTAAACCATGACACCTGGACAGGCTGGAGAGATGGGCCTTTGAGAACCTCATGAAGTTCAACAAGGCCAAGTGCAAGGTCCTGCATGTGGGTTGAGGCAATCCCAAGCACAAGTACAGGCTGAGCAGAGAATGGATTGAGAGCAGCCCTGAGGAAAAGGACTTGGGGGTGTTGGTTGATGAGAAGCTCACCATGAGCCGGCAATGTGTGCTAGCAGCCCAGAAAGCCAACCCCATCCTGGGCTGCATCCAAGAAGTGTGGCCAGCAGGTTGAGGGAGGTGATTCTGTCCATCTATTCTGCTCTGCTGAGACCTCACCTGCAGTACTGCGTTCAGCTCTGGGGTCCCCAGCACAAGAAGGACATGGAACTATTCGAGCGAGTCCAGAGTAGGGCCACAAAGCTGATCTGAGGGCTGGAGCACCCTTCTGCTATGAAGACAGGCTGGAGAAGAGAAGGCTCTGGGGAGACCTACTAGCAGCGTTCCAGTATCTAAAGGGGGCCTACAAGAAAGCTGGAGAAGGACTTTTTACAAGGGTGTGTAGTGACAGGACACGGGGCAACGGCTTTAAACTGAAAGAGGGGAGATTTCCATTAGATCTAAGGAAGAAATCTTTTACCATGAGGGTGGTGAGGCACTGGAATAGGTAGTCCAGAGAAGTAGTGGATGTCCCATCCCTGGAAGTGTTCAAGGCCAGGTTGGATGAGGCTTTAAACAACCTGGCCTAGGGGAAGGTTTCCCTGCCTGTGGCAGAGGAATTGGAACTGGATGATCTTTAAGGTCCCTTCCAATCCAAACTATTCTATGATTCTATTTTTTTTTTTTTTAAAAAACACCACATCCAGTAAAGTTTCCTATATATGCTAATGCAAGAGCCTTAAAAGTAAAGGGGTTATAAAGTGTCTAGACACTAAATTGCCATTTCTGAAATACATTTGGGACAAGAAGCAGATTTTGCATTTCTTGGCAGTACAATATATGTGAAAGATAAGTTACTGAAATCAGGAAGTAATGCTATAAAAGAATTTTGTAATACATAGCTGGCACTTACCAGCTGTGATGATATGCACAACGTGAATATGTTTTTCTGGCTTAAGGGAGTTATGTATGAAAAAAAAAAAATCATAGAACAGTTAAGGTCGGGAGGGACCTCTGGAGGCCATCTAGTCCAATCCCCCTGCTCAGAGTACAGTCAGCTACAGCAAGTTGCTCAGGGCTGCGTCCTGTCAGATTTTGAATAACTCCAAGGATGGAGACTCCACAATCCCCCATATTCTAATGTTTGACCACTCTTAGAGCCAAATAGTTTCTCATCTAAACAGAATTTCTTGGTTTTCAAGTTTGTGTCCATTGTCTCTTGTTCTGCCACTGGACACTACTGAGAAGAGTCTGGCTCCGTCTTCTTTACTGCCTTCCCATCAGGTATCTTATCAACACATTGATAACATCCCCCTGAACCATCTCTGCCTCAGGCTGAACAGTTCTAGCTCACTCAGTCTCTCCTCAAATATCAGATGCTCCAATCCCTTAACAATTTTCATGGCCCTTTGGTGGACTCACTGTCTATGTCTATGGCTTTTGCTAAATGTGTATGTCTATGTTTGTCTTGTGCTGGTTAGCTCAGAACTAAACCCAGCACTCCACATGTGTCTCACCACTCATGAGTAGAGCGGAATAATCACCTCCCTTGACCTCCTGGCAATGCTCTTAATGAGGCACAGGATGCTGTTTGCCCTTCTTTGCCACAGGGAACATTGCTGGCTCATGTTCAACCCTGTATCCAACTAGGACCCCTAGGTCTTTTTCTGCCAACCTGCTTCTCAGCTGGTTGTCCTACAGCCTGTACTGTTGCATGGGGTTATCCACTCCCCAGGTGCAGAACTTGGCATCTCCCTTTGTTGAAGTAACTTGATGTTTCTGTCTGCCCAGTTCTCCAGCATGTTGAGGTCCCTCTGAAATAGCAGCACACTGATCTGGTGCATCAACCACTCCTCCCTGTTTTGTCTGCAAACTTGCTGAGAGTGCACTCTGTCCCATCATCCAGGTCATTAATGAAGATGCTAAACAGTACTAGCCTCAGTATCAACCTCTGGGGTACGCCACTGATGACTGGCTTCCAGTTGCACTTCATGCCACTGTTCGTGATGCTTCGAGCTCAGCAGTTCAGCCAGTTTTTGATCCACCTCACTGTGCGCTTATCTAGTCTGTACTTCATTGGTTTGTCTACAAGGATGTTATGGAACACAGTGTTGAAAGTCTTATTCAAGTAAAAAAATGAACATTCCCTCTGTGGGAAAATAACCCAAATTGAGCAAATGGAGAAACACTGCTTCGCAAAGTTCAGCTCAAAAGCTGTAATATTAAAGGTAGCTCTGAGGCAAGGCGCGGCTGCTGCTCCCAGGAACACAATGCAGTTGGCATGGACAAGGCCTGCCCTGGCCAAACAGAACGTACAATGTCCTTGAAATGGGGAGCAGAGTGGTACAAAGGTATCACAGGTTGTCCCTTTTCTCAGGGATAGAGAATGGCTGGCTAAGGGAACCGCACAGCTGTCAAGGAAGACGGATCGCGGCCCTCACCTCAACAATGGTGATGGATAGAGGCATTCACCCAGCACAGCACAGAGAGAAGCAGTTGTTAGAAAAAAACCGCTCTGTTTTGGTCAGATAGGTCCGTAAGTCAATACACTACACGGACACTGAGACTTGGGACAGGGACATTTGGAGTGATAACTCCAAGTTATGACATGTCCCCGTCATGATGACAGTGAAATCATGGGGATCTCCGATCCCAACTCTCAGCCACTTTCTTTAAGACCTTTAGTTAAGACCGAAACTGCTGCTGATAACAACGAAGAAATTCACACCACTGTGCGAACAGTCTCCTGGTCTCCTACTGAATTGGCAAAACTAAAAGAAAAATACTCCAGACGCCCAGAGGAGTCAGAAACTGAATATGTGTGTCGAGTCTCCCTCACAGAGGGAGATCAAATTTTACTAAGTGAGGAGGAGGCAGCAGGATACTGGGGTCCTGGCGCGTTTTTAACTACTATACCTGGAGATTATTACTGTTCCTTGACTGCATGAGTGGCACACTGGGCAGGTGGTATAGACCCTTGGGAGAGAGGCGATCTGCTGAGAATTACCACTATGGGGTTCTCTGATTTGGCTTCCTCAGTGCAAAAGGTGGCATGCATACAAGCAGTGTGTGAGAGAGACCCAACAAGAAAATCCTCAGTGTTGGCTCCCATTGATCGAGCATAACTAACACCTCTAATTCGTGGTCTCCCTGATAGTTTAAAAATGTCTGTAATAACTGAAGAAACTGCTGAGGATCTAAACATAACACCCAGTCACCACAAAGTGAAGGCTGTTGAGATTAAAGGAGTTGTAAAAGAATGTCCAACAGCAAAACCAGCTCTGTGGCTTCCAGGAGAGAAAAAACTAACCCGTGCTGAAGTGCCAGTCGGTGCTGCCTGCACTAACATATTAAGCTTTGATTTGCTGTATGGCCTGTCATGGAAATTGCCTGATGGTTCCTTAAGGAGTTTTGCGGGACAGGGCGATGAAGATCGACTCTGTGTTGACTCTGATTTTGTAAACTTGAACTTGTTAGAAGTGTCTATTCCTTTGCCCTCATCCCAGATCACAAATACAAAACAAAATCCTCTGCCAGCTGCAGCACAGACAGGGATTGATGGAGTGGTGAAAGACTTAGAGGAGCGAGGTATTATTACTCACACTCACCCCCCTACAACTCTCCTGTCTGGCCAGTTAAAAAGCCAAACAGGCAATGGAAGCTCATCAATTACAGGCAGTTGAATGCCAACACTGCACCTTTAACAACAACTGTACCAAACATTGCAGATGGTGGATAATACCCTCATTTTAACTAACATTTGCCGGTTGTATTCGCAAGTGAGCGTGGTTCCTTTTTTTTTTTTCTCTCTTTCAGGAATCTTGAATAAACTGCATGTGGACAAGTGGATATGTCTCCTATTAATATTAATTTTAGCTGTAATACTACTCTTACTGGTCATGGTAATCTGGTAACCTAAATTCTAAAAAAAATGGCTGCAGGTTGGGTTTGTGATATTATTCTACATTTCACCCTCAATTTGTAACCAAAAAGACCCAGAATGGCCATGCTCTCAAGCTTTTGTCCGATATACAAACAGTATGGGATGACATCCCAGCAACAAGCCTCTAAATGTAGCCACTGTAGTGAGGCATAACACTGAAGTATACCACCCACACGAGTGGAAATGGGACAGAAATAGATGGTTTATATCCTAACAAGAACAACTGGGGGAAATATCCGAATAGGATATAGAAAAATCAGTGGGTCAACATACGAAAAAGCTTCCCAAATTATGATTTCTAGCAACCTATTGGCAATAGAATGGCAAAACTCAATCCAAACATCACAACTGAATCCTGTTCCACAAAAGAATGGAACTGTGTTAAACATGACTCCACTACAATGTGTAGCTGCAAATGGCATAGAAGCAGCGACACATTAAACCTCAGTACAGTAAACACTGAAGTCACCAAATCTCATATCAGTGAACAAGGGAACTGTTGGCACAATTTTACCTTATTAAACCTGTTTATGTGACATGTCACTGGCAGCAAAAGCAACCTGTCCCGGTGTTTAAATTTAAATTTAAAATAAATGCTGTGACCTACCCCTTAATGATATTTGTTGCAATAGTCACATATCATGGCACAGATACTCTGATCACCTTGAATAACAAAGATGGAATTATACCCTTTTTCACTGTAGTACATGGTGATAACATTACTGTACGATGTAAATTGGTTAGTGAATCTCTTGCTGAACCTATAAATAGTTATGGGACTGGATCCCAAGGTTCTATCATATTATGTGAGAACCAAAAATGAGATTGTTGGTTAATTTGATGTCTGTACAAGATCCTTATAGGGTCACGTACAACAAAAACCACACAAAATACTGAGGAGAATTCAAAATAAATGGTACCAAACCGCTCATTGTAACCAACCCCAAAATTTCTGAAATTGAATCATATGTGATCAGAAATACAGGTCAGCAACGAGTGCTGTTTAACCCGTCATAGTCTCTCAAACGAGTTGAATTATTGATGCAAAATAACGTTTCAGGAGTTCAGCCAGCCTGCTCATCATTTCCAAAAACCTCTTACAAAGGATGGACAAACTGGCTGCTGAAGTGAACCCTAAAACAAACAAAAAGAGACCTAACTGGCATCCTGGGAACAGGATTGGGAATTCTAAATAGCATGGATTCTGAAGTATTGATGAACAAACTAGTCACCACAACCAGTGACCTGAATGAACTGGAATATCCTTTACAATCTTCCCTATTGGCTTTGGGAACTAATCAATGGCTTTTAACAGATATATTACCAAAATGGGAAAAGATGAATGAAAAGGATCACGAACTGATCGTAGATGCAATTGGTGCAGTTCAAAATAACGTCTCCCTAGCTCTTAGCTGTATCCAAGCTCAACTATGGATGCAATCAATAACTGCTTCAATTATAAGGGAAGGTGAAGAAGGCACCTTACCTACTGAAATTAGAAAAGTGATTTGGGACAATGCAATTGATTTCAAAAAGAAATTTCAATCCTGGTGGTACTTAGTAAATTTTACTTATGATTCCACCACCAGCACAGCCACAGCTTTTGTGCTAACCATATACAATGCTTCAGTATTCACGATACACCCAATCACTGCATTAGGATTGAATCACAACAGAACTATACTCTATCCTCTAGAGCATAGAGTATGGGCCCGAAAAATGGAAATAAATGGCAAACAATTGATGTCAATTCATGCATTGTGCAAGAATAACAAGAATTCATTTGTGAAGGTGACACCATCCAGGCTCAAGACATTTGTCTTGACACTAAATAAAATGTTTGTCATTTTGAAATTCGTCCTAACGAGAATGCCGAAACAATACTCCAACATATTGGCAAAGGTTGTGTGTGTCTAAGAACTTTTTCTAATTCCATATCTATTGACAATGTTGTAGATACAAAAAAAAAACACCTTCAACTTTTGTGTTTATAATTTTGTTGAAATTGTAGGATGTGACTTTACTTATTCAGCACCTGTGATATCCTCTCAACTACTACAATCAAATCACACTCTGATTCAAGAACTATCACCTGTACCTATCGGAATGAACCTTACCTTAACGAAGAAGCTACTGCAACATCAGGATTTGAAGGAACTAAGACAAGTTCAGGACGATGAAAAAAAAGACGCTGATTGCCATCTGACGAAATACATCGTGTCCAGAACAAGTGAAGAAAGATGTGGAACACTGATGGTAGGATACCCCTTTTCGAATGGTCACTTAACTGACACAGGAACTGTCAACAGAATGCTTCGCCCTGTTGTTGTTCTAATTCTAGCCTCACTATGTTTTGTTTTGTTAATAGTGCTGTATACAAAAATCTGGAAACTGATGAAAAGCTTAGCTTATCTGAAATCCATATCTAATGCACATAACACATTTGATGTCTCACATGAAATAGACATCCCCAAATGTATTTAGGCATTGTGAAGCTTGAGTGACTATAGTCATGGGGTGGATTATGTGGGAAAATAACCCAAATTGGGCAAATGGAGAAACATTTCTTCACAAGGTTCAGCTCAAAAGCTGCAATATTAAAGGTATCTCTGAGGCAAGGCGCGGCTGCTGCTCCCAGGAACACAATGCGGTTGACATGGACAAGACCTGCCCTGGCCGAACAGAATGTACAATGTCCTTGAAATGGGGAGCAGAGCGATACAAAGGTATCACGGTTCGTCCCTGTTCTCAGAGATAAAAGAATGGCTGGCAAAGGGAACCGCACGGCTGTCAAGGAAGACGAATCGCAACCCTGGCCTCAACAATGGTGATGGATAGAAGCATTCACCTAGGCCATTTGGGCATGTCGATATTTAACAAGTTGCCAAATGGCTGGCCTTTGGGATGAACTTTGCTCATTATAATATCATTATAATACCAAAACACATCTCCATCCCAAAAGCTACCTGCCTCCAGGCTGCGACCACCCCTCACTGAACATGCGTCCTGAATTTCTTCTTGTCTATACCTTTAAATTGAAGCGAGGAAAATTTGCACCAATCCTGACAAAGATACACTTGACTAGAGTCACTCAAGCCTCATCAAAAAATGTATAAAAATGACTTAAGAGAAAGGGGTGTTGAGTGAAGCCCTCCATCGGAATGTCTGGGATCAGTCGATGGGCTGGACCTCTCTTCTCCCCCCCATAGAGACACCTATTGGGTAAGAGCTCTGCGTTACACGCACTTAGTTACTAACATCTTGCTAGCTAGTTAGAATTATTATTGATAAGTTGTGTTTTCGCAGTCAGTCCCTATCACTGGCTATCTTCGAACCTGTATCCTGTCACAAGCATCATTAATAAAGTTTGTCATATATATATAAATATAAGTTTCCGGAAACTCCAATAATCAATACAGAGAATATAAGGGATTTGGCCCATTGCGCTGCCCGTGGGGTCCCTGAACAGGTCAGACGAACACCCTCCGACTTAGTGGGCTGTCCAGGGGGGCAGGCAGGTTGGGTACAAGGGTCTCATCTTCCTTGGGAAGCTGGTAGACTGGTCAAATTGCTCCCTGACCTCTATTGACCTGACCTTGTATCATAACATCACACCCTCATCCATGCTGCTAGTCATAGAATCATAGAAAGTTATCAAGCTTATTAAGCATGATCTCCCCTCCGTAAATCTATGCTGACTACTTCTGATCACCTTCCTGTGCTTCATGTGTTTGGAATTAGTTTGCGGGATTAGTTGTTGCATCAACTTCCCAGGGATTGAGGTGAGGTTGACTGGCCTTTAATTTTCCAGATCCTCCCTCTTGCCCTTCTTGAAGATATAGGTGACATTTGCTTTCTCTCAGTTTTCTGGTGCCTCCCTCAATCACCTTGATCTTTCAAGACTGAGAGTAGTCTCACAATGACATTGGCCAGCTCCCTCAGCACTCATGGATGCATCTCACCAGGTCCTGTGGACTTGTGCACGTCCAGTTTGTTTAAATGTTTCCTAGCATGATCCTCCTCCACTAAGGGTAAGTCTTCATTGCTCCAGACTTTCTCACTGGACTCAGTGCCTGGGATTCCTGCAGGCCAGTCTTACCAGTTAAGAACAAGGTGAAGAAAACATTGAGTATGTCATACTTTTTCATGCCCTTTGTCACTAGGTCCCTATTCCCATTCAGCAGTGGGTCCTTGTTTCCCCTAGTCTTCCTTTTGCTGCTGATGCACCTGTAGAAACCCTTCTTGTTGCCCTTCACGTTTTCACAACACAGCTCCAGATCATATGTGACTTCTCTAACCTCATCCCTGCATGCTCTTGGGTCACCCGATCCTGCTTACACTTCTATATTTCCTTTTTACATTTGAGTTTTGTCAGGTCTCCATGCAGACTTCCTGCTACATTTGCTTGACTTCCTGCATGTTGGGATGGACCATTTTTGAGCTGTGAGAAAGCGATCCTTGAAAAAATCTACCACCTTTCCTGGATCTCTCTTCTCTCCAGGGCTGTATCCCAAGAGATTCTTCCAAGCAGATCTCCAAACAGGCCAAAGCCTGCTCTCCTTAAGTCCATGATTATGATCCTGCTATTTGCCTTGCTCCCTCCTCTCAGGATCCTGAACTCCACCATCTCATATTGCTGCAGCCAAGGCTGCCCTAATGTATATCCCTAACCAGTTCCTTCTTGTTTGTAAGGACAAGGTCCAGCACAGCATATTGCTCATCAGCCAGTCAGTTGCCTGTGTCAGGAAGTTGTCAATAAACTCTAGAAAACTCCTGAATTATTTGTGCCCTACTATAGTGTCCGTCCAGCAGATAACAGGGTGGTTAAAGTCCTCCATGAGGACCAGGGTCTGGGAATGTGAGGATTCTTCTAGTTGTCTAAAGAAGGCCTCAGCTGGTACTTCTTCCTTTCTTTTTAAATCCAAGAATTAAGTAAACATGAAAAGTATTACTACAGATGGTGCTTTTGAGTGTATAACTTACAATTTGAAGTCTGTTGTATCTAGAATGACTCATAAGAGACTTTATAATAGAAACTGATGATGAAGAAGAGGAAGGCAGTTAAGTTAAATCCTCAATTCTATGAATAATATAAAACATCTAAATACATTTATAACCTTTAGATAACAACAGCACTGATGAGTCCTGTACAGAAATATCAGGAAATCAAAAACATCTCCAGGTACAGAAGGATTTAGATTACTATCTCAATTTCACACCATCAATAGAGTCTTAAGAACTCTAAGACAGTTTCCCACTACTTAGAACGTTTTATTGTCAAATACAGGAGTCCATCCAAAACACAGGAGCTGCTTCAACCAGTGTGATTAATGACAAGGACTTGGTGGCATTCATCTGACAGTTTTGAAAGGTCTGAAGATCAAAGAACAAACTGAAAAATGCAAATGATCAAGAACAGGTCTCAAGAGATGCATAGTGGTCAAAATTGCACAGGCTCTTTCAAAAAGGCACTAAATGACCTGATTTTTATACTACCAAGTCCTACTTTCAGTATCTGAAAAAGCAGTTTAAATGCCCATTAAAACATAAAACTAATAAACATGCAACTATGATACTAAGAAACCAAACTCCAAAACTCATGAAGATTCCAAGTCATGGCATTTTAACTGCAAGACTTAAGTAAAGCATGAGAAATATGACTACAGATAGTGCTTGTGAATATATGATTTCCATACACCTGATTTTAAATGGTTTCTAGAACAACCTGTAAGAGACTTTGTAATAGAAACTGGTGACCAGGCAGAGGGAGACAAATAAATTAAAAGCTGATTATGGCATAAAAACTGAAAAGAAAAGTAAATTATTAGAGCATAGACACTTATCAGGAACTCAGCAATACTTTTAAAGGCATTATCAAAATCTGTCACACATTGCTTCCTTATCTTGCTTTAACTACATCGTTAAATATTAAACATCTTTCCAAAACTAGAAAACTAGCAGAATGAGAGATGGAGATCAATACAAAAGAAGAAGAAGAATAAAAATCAGAAGAACTCAGTTATTTCTATAAACTAATGATTAGGGGGTTAAAGTGAGGAGGAAATGGCCTATCCTTCATTGCTAAAAATCTGATGTTTCCCTCTTTCACAGTCCACTGCTGAAAAGTGCAGAACTTCCCAGTCTGTCTTTACTACAAACAAATACAAACTAGGGAAGAGAGAGACATCATTACAAAATGTTAAAAAAAAAAAAAGAGCAAGCACTCAGAAAGTAATCAATTTTCCTGATTACTGCTTCAGTCAGCATTTAGCTTTTAGCTATAAAAAAAGCACAATTCCTTCGTTCAATAACTTCTGTTAAGAGCACATTTTTTAATATATTTTACATCAATTCACTGACAGAAATTACCCATCAGCAAAATATTCACCTTTACTAGGACCATCAAGAAAACATATGTATATAAATTCATAACAAATGTGTCTGCAAAAGTTTCTAGTGCATACTCCATCTTAGTAAACTATATGACAAATTAATATTGTCTCCTTATCTGAAATACTGCTTTCTATTTGGAAATCTAGTTTTACAAAGCAAAGAAAGAAAAAGGCCAAAATAAACAAAGTTATAACCATTAGGAGAAGTTTAGTGTATACAGAGAGTGTGTCTCTAGATAAGCCTTTGCAGAGGTAATCACTTAGGTAAAAAGTGAAACGCAGCTGGAAATTGCAATATGCTTATTCTATAACAAGAAAAATGATTAATTAAAAGGGTTAAAAGCTAATAGTATTGCTTTAATTCATTATTAATCTAGAAAAGCAAGTGTTACACATTATTGAAGTAAAAGAGCTAAGAATAAAAAGGTCATATAGTTGCATTTAAATCTGTAATTTTTTAGTGTTATTTCACATAATTTAATTTCAAGAATTACCAGATCATAAATTCATTATTAAATTACTGTTAGGGTACAGCAATGTACTACTGTCGTGGTTTAACATTTTAGATTTTTAAAATTTGAAGGATAAACACATACTGAAATATTTCACTCCCAAAATAGAAACTTCCACCTCCCCTGAAAATTAGTATATAAAATGTCTCTTGAATAATCAGTTGCAATAGGAACAGATTTACTGGTCCACAGAACAATTTTGGTATAGCTACTGGAACTACTAACCACCAATCAGGACCTTTCATAGCTGTGTAACACACAATTCAGCAGCAGAGAAATAGCAAGGGCGATGCTCTTACAGAGAAGAGCTGGAAAATAAGTTTAAAAACTGAAAAAAAAAAAACCAAACCCTACAAGAATACTCTGCCATCCATCACCTCTCTATCCACTGTTTTATACTTGCATCTCCAATTGTTTAATATCTTGCTCTACTAATAATTCTGTTTCTACAGGTAATACTGTCTGTATGGTAATGTCAGAATGAAATTATGAGACAAATTAAAATGGTACATGGAGTGAATTTTATGTGGCTTCTTCTGAGATAGACAACCATTGTATTATTATAGGTATTGCAGGAGCTAAACTTGATGACCTGGGTAGCCCCCACCAATCCTATGTCACCCTAATTTCTTGGTGAAGTTACAGGGAGCAAAAGATATTTTTCCTTTACTATCAAACCAAAACATTTTCTCATTATACAAATGAACATTTTAAAGGTAACTAAGAATGTCTCTCTGTCCTCCACCTGTGCTCCAAGCATGAAATTTGTGTACTGTATAATAAGGATTTTCCAAACACCCATGAGGGATAGAGAGAGGATTGTGAATGATGACAGCAGCCTAGCAGGGCTATGTAACACAAAAGGTTACAGGGAACACTGCTGTACTTGGTATTGGAGTATGTTTGTAAAAGCATAGGATGCTGTGGGGCTCTGTTGGGTGCACACTACAGGACAGCAGTATTAAATTCAGCATTTCCATGTTGCATGCTAAAGATGCATGAAAACCATACTCACACTCCCCCCTCCCCAAAATAAAAGGTTTCCAACCTCACATTTAAATTGACTAAATTACAAAACTAAACAAATATAGCTGGAATAAATTATTTAATTAACATCTATTTGCAAGTGTAGATGTCAAAAGCTTGAGACGTTCTATCCCTTCCAGCACAGGATGATTTCTGATGGACAGGTGAAAGGCTTTACCTATACATGAACATTCTAGAGCAGCATTTAAACTGGAACATGTGGCCCATTGTATCTGTGTACTGACTATTGGAGAATACATGCTTATATCACCAGCTTGAGGTTTTATTTACACATTTTTCACAATTCAAAGGGTTTAATTTTGCAGGAAGAGAAATTAAAAAAAAAGAAAAAGAAAAAAGGTTCAATTCCTTCCTAGTGACCTGAAAGCACTATGATTCTGCATACTAAGCAATTCACCCAGTATCATCTGAATAGAGGTTTACATGTCTAACTTCAAATCAAAGGGTTATGTATCTCATTTAAATTGCTAAAGAAATTTTGTTTCTTCTGTGGATTTAAAAAGAAAAATAACTTATCTAAACTAAAACTAAAAATCTAAACTCTTAGAATAGGTAATATTTTAAACAGTCAAAACAAATCCATAGCAGAAAACATAGCGTGAACAGCATCTGGAATAAAGAACCTCTCTGCAACTAAATGACTGCTACTTCGGAAGTGCTTGAAAGACAGTTTCAAATAGAATCATAGAATTGTTAGGGTTGGAAGGGACCTTAACAATCATCTAGTTCCAACTCCCCTGCCATGGGCAGGGAAACCCTCCACTACACCAGATTGCCCAAAGCCTCATCCAACCTGGTCTTGAACACCTCCAGGGATGGGGCAGCCACAACTTCTCTGGGCAACCTGTTCCAGTGCCTCACCACCCTCTGAGTGAAAAATTTCTTTCTTGTATCTAATCTAAATCTGCCCTCTTTCAGTTTAAAGCCATTGCCCCTTGTCCTATCACTACATGCCCTTGTAAAAAGTCCCTCTCCAGCTTTCCTGTAGGCCCCCTTTAGGTACTGGAAAGCTGCTAGAAGATCACCCCGGAGCCTTCTCTTCTCCAGGCTGAACAGCCCCAACTCTCTCAGCCTGTCCTCATAGCAGAGGTGCTCCAGCCCTTGGATCATCTTCATGGCCCTCCTCTGGACTCATTCCAGTAGCTCCATGTCCTTCTTGTGTTGGGGACTCCAGAGTTGAACGCAGTATTCCAGATGGGGTCTCACGAGGCTGAGTAGAGGGGCAGAATCACTTCCCTTGACCTGCTGGCCACACTCCTTTTGATACAGCCCAGGACACGGTTGGCTTTCTGGGCTGCCAGCGCACATTGCTGGCTCATGTTGAGCTTCTCATCCACCAGCACTCCCAAGTCCTTTTCCTCAGGGCTGCTCTCAATCCATTCTCCGCCCAGCCTGTACTTGTGCATGGGATTGCCCCGACCCACATGCAGGACCTTGCACTTGGCCTTGTTGAACTTCATGAGGTTCTCACAAGCCCACCTCTCCAGCCTGTCAAGGTCCCTCTGGATGGCATCCCTGCATCCCTTCCCTCCAGCGCGTCCACAGCACCACATAACTTGGTGTCATCTGCAAACTTGCTGAGGGTGCACTCGATCCCACTGTCCATGTCTCCAACAAAGATGTTAAATAGCACTGGTCCCAGTACCGACCCCTGAGGAACACTGTCACAGACCGCTGGTATCTCGTCTTTAGGAATCACAACCCAAAAGGCCGTTGTGATTCCCCTCATATATCAGAAGGCTCTTATCTCAATTCTTAAGGGTCTCAATCCCAATCAAAGGCTATCCAACAGAGAGCTCCAACTCACTGCTCTCCAGAGGCTCCTACCTCTCCAATCTCCAGGAGGGAACTGCCCCACTCCCTGAGGGGAGTGCCCTGCCTTTAAACCACCCATGGGTCACATGGTTTCCAGCTGACCAATGTGACTCACAGCACCTGTCTTGATGAGGCACAGGTGCTTTCTATTCAGCCCATGTAGCAGCCAGAAAACTTCCCTGACAAATCCCCCCTTTTTTTTTTTTTGAAAAAACATCTAATGACCTTTAGGGGTTTCTAACATCTCGATGCCATGTACAGCCACCATGTCAAATACCTTTGAGACCAGGTCATGGGGAAGTCATTCTTATATTTTTTTATCATACCAAGTCAGCGGTGGATATATCCATTGTTCTGATGATGTCGGATACATCCACCCTGGCTGTTCTGGCTGCTTTTCCTGATGGTTAACCTGCGGCTGCAGCAACATTCCCTCAGGGGTCTTTTCCAGACTGGTCTGCGGCTGCTGCAACGTTCCCGCAAAGGGTTTGCCTGGACCGTAAGACATCTGCACACGCTTTCTCTTTCTGCCATTTCTCAGATTTGGCCGGCTGTTAGCGTAAACCTTTGACCTGCAGTGTCTAGCAATATGGCCTATTTTACCACACCTGTAACATCTGTTTTCCACATTTATGGCAATTAACTGAGCCATTAACTTTTCCAGCATTTATTGTCCACCTTTGGCCTTTCTGCCCTGGGCATTCTGATTTTATATGTCCCAGGTTTCCACATCTATAACACTTCTGGTTCTTCTTCTTAGCACACAAGGAACCCGGAAGGGCTAGTACCAGAGGGAACGCACTAGGCCCTCGCCCCATTTCTGTTATAGATGGAACTTTATTGTTGATTGGTACCCCCAGAGCTTCAGCTAGGTCCCAGCCTCCAGCCTCTATTGCTTTCATTCTAACCTCGTCCCAGAAACGTACTGGGTCACGAGGTTGAACTGTTACTGTAGACACTCCCAGGGGGTCTGGTTGCACTAAACGGGCAGATTTCAGCAGCCTTTTTCTTGGCTTAGGTGCGGGTGGCAACTTCCCAGCAGAAGTGTCACTTATTTTAGAGGTGTCTTTCACGGCCTCACTTACTGCAGGGGAGGTTATGGCCTGCTGAAAAGTTTCTACCACCACCGCTAGCTGCTGGGACACTCCTTGTAAGATTATCATGACCTGCTGCAGTATTATTGGCTGTGCTGCCTGTACCTGGGCCGGATATCCAGATACTGAGGCCATAGGCATTACAAAATCCATAGAGGAAGGAGAGGGGGCTGCTGGGGCAAAGAGCGGGGCACTTTCTAACACCTCTTGCAGGGCGGGGCAGAGTCCCTGCACAGTCCCCACAATTTTCTTAATTTCTTTGAACAGTGAGGATATACCTAATTCACTGTCCACACTGTCTGAGGCCAGTCCTCCCTCAGCCAGTTCATAGTCTTCTTCAAAACCTTCACCCACTGATACATAGTCTATTAATTCATCTTCTTCTTCTGCCAACCCCTTTTGAATTATATTATCTAGAGCCCCCCATGTACGCAGTAGGTCGAGCTTGGTTAAGTCCTCATACTCAAACACAGTCTCACAAAGTAACTTATCTCCCAGCTTTTTCCAAAGCTCTAAGGTTAAAGGTGGTGGTAAGGCCAGCTAGGCCTTCATGTTCCACCACCCAATTAAGTAAGTTATACAAGTCTTCATTACTTATATTGGCCCCCACAGCCATTACCACAGATTTAAGGAAGGTGAAGGTCTAGTTCTCCTTGACAAAATTCTGACCCATGTCCACTCCCAGCAGCTCACCTGGCTCTAGATATTTAAGTTGAAGACACAGTTCTCCCACTGCTCTCAAGCTTCGCTGGGCTTTAGCTCCACCACAGTTCACCTTGCGGTCCAGACGGTTCACGTTTCGACAAATCACATCGGGGTCACCAATTGTCGCAGACCACTGGTATCTCATCTTCAGGAATCACAACCCAAAAGGCCGTTGTGATTCCCCTTGTATATCAGAAGGCTCTTATCTCAATTCTTAAGGGTCTCAATCCCAATCAAAGGCTATCCAACAGAGAGCTCCAACTCACTGCTCTCCAGAGGCTCCTACCTCTCCAAGAGAGAACTGCCCCACTCCCTGAGGGGGATGCCCTGCCTTTAAACCGCCCATGGGTCACGTGGTCTCCAGCTGAACAACGTGACTCACAGCACCTGTCTTGATGAGGCACAGGTGCTTTTTATTCAGCCCATGTAGCAGCCAGAAAACTTCCCCAACAGAACACCACTCGTCACTGGCCTCCACTTGGACATTGAACCATCGACCACAACTCTTTGAGTGTGACCATCCAGCCAATTCCTTATCCACCAAGTGGTCTATCCATCAAAACCACATCTTTCCAGTTTACAGACAACAATGTCATGTGGGACAGTATCAAATGCTTTGGACAAGTCCAGGTAGACGATGTCAGTTGCTCTTTCCCTATCCATGCTGTAACCCCATCACAGAAGGCCACCAAATTAGTCAGGCAGGATTTGCCCTTAGTGAAGCCATGTTGGCTGTCACCAATCACCTCCTTATTTTCCATGTGCCTTAGCATAGTCGCCAGGAGGATCTGCTCCATGATCTTGCTAGGCACAGAGATGAGACTGACTGGCTTGTAGTTCCCTGGGTCTTCTTTTTTCCCCTTTTTCCAGTCATTGGGAACTTCACCAGACTGCCACGACTTCTGAAATATGATGGATAGTGGCTTAGCAACTTCATCTGCCAGTTCCCTCAGGACCCGTGGATGCACCTCATCAGGTCCCATGGACTTGTGCACCTTCAGGTTCTTTAGATGGTCTCGAACCTGGTCTTCTCCTACAGTGGACAGTTCTTCATTCTCCCAGTCCCTGCCTTTGCCTTCTGTGACTTGGGCCATGCTGCCAGAGCTCTTGCCAGTGAAGACTGAGGCAAAGAAGTCATTGAGCACCTCAACCTTCTCCATATCCTGGGTGGCCAGGTCCCCCATTTCCTTCCGGAGAGGGCCTACATTCTCCCTAGATCTCTTTTTATCACTGACATATCTATAGAAGCCTTTCTTGTTGCCCTTGATGTCCCTGGCCAGATTTAACTCTATCAGGGCTTTAGATTTCCTAACCTGATCTCTGGTTGCTCAGACAATCGCTCTGTATTCTTCCCAGGCTACCTGTCCTTGCTTACACCCCCTATAGGCTTTCTTTTTGTGCCCAAGTTGATCCAGGAGCTCCTTGTTCATCCATGCAGGCCTCCTGGTGTTCCTACCTGACTTTCTCTTTGTTGGGATGCACTGCTCCTGAGCTTGGAGGAGGTGATCCTTGAATATTAACCAGTTTTCTTGGGCCCCTCTTCCCTCCAGGGCTTCATCCCATTGTACTCTAGCGAGGAGATCCTTGAAGAGACCAAAGTCTGCTTTCCTGAAATCCAGGGTAGTAAGCCTGCTATGCACCCTCCTTGCTTCTCTAAGTATCTTGAATTCTACCATTTCATGATCGCTGCAGCCAAGGCTGCCCTTGAGCGTCACGTTCCCCACCAGCCCTTCACTGTTAGTGAGAACAAGGTCCAGCGTAGCACCTCTCCTAGTTGGTTCCTCTACCACTTGGAGGAGGAAGTTATCATCCATGCATTCCAGGAACCTCCTGGATTGCCTGTGCCTTGCCGTGTTGTCCTTCCAACAGATATCGGAGTGGTTGAAGTCCCCCATGAGGACCAGGGCTCGTGAACGTGAGGCAGCTCCTATCTGTCTGTAGAGGGCCTCATCCACCCAGTCCTCCTGGTCAGGTGGTCTGTAGCAGACCCCTACTACTATATCCCCTGTCCCTGCTCTGCCTTTGATCCTAACCCATAAGCTCTCCGTCGGGACCTCATTCATCCCCAGATGCAGCTCCATGCACTCTAGCTGATCCTTGACATAGAGGGTAACTCCTCCTCCTCTTCTTCCTTGCCTATCCTTCCTAAAGAGCCTGTACCCTTCTATTCTGACACTCCAGTCATAGGACCTCATAAATACTGTTATGAGGTGAGCTCATGCCTTCTAAACCAGCATCTAATGAAAAGACTCAAACTGCCTCATCTTTACTGCCAAAGAAGTTGGGTTTAGGGGCTTCTGGTATTGATTTCAGAAACAGAAATGGGTATATGACAAGGGGTAATGGTTTTAAACTAAAAGGTAGATTCAGACTAGATCTAAGGAAGAAATTTTTTACAATGAGGATGGTGAAACACTGGAACAGGTTGCCCAGAGAGGCGGTAGATGCCTGTCCTGGTTTTGACTGTGACAGAGTTAGTTTTTCTTTTTATCTTCTCATGTTTTGCCAGTGTGCAGGAGCACAACAGGCTGGGAGGGAGCACAGCCAGGACAAAGTGTCCACAGCTCCCGTTATGGTTTTGAATTAGCCAATTAGTATTCCATATCATGCAGCGTCATGCCCAGTATAAAAGTGAGGGTCAGCCGGAAAGAAGGGCTTTTTGCCCTTCTGGGACTCTCACTTTCAGACTCTCAGAGTGCTTTCTCTCTCTCTCTCTTGCTCTCTATTTCGGGCCTCCCGTTCATCCGGCATTGCGGTATTGGGTTTTATCTGTTTCGGGATCATTAGTTCGGGACGAGACGGGCCTCGATCAAGGGGCGGCGAGCAATTACACCGTACATCACTCATTTGTATATATTTATCCTTGTACATATCCGTACATATATATATTGGTAGCGGTAGTAGTAAATTGTTCTTATCTCAACCCATGGGTCTCTTTCCATTTTCTCCTTTAATTCCCTTCCCCATCCCCGGGGGGTGGGGGAGCGTGAGTGAGCAGCTGTGTGGGGTTTAGCTGCCGCAGCAGCCTAAACCACAACACTGACCAATAACCAGCACAGACTGATAATTTTGGTTTTCCTCTTTACCAGATTAGTGAGGACTAAACAAAAGGCAGTTGAACTTTTAGACCCTATAACATTGGTTCTCATTTGTCCCTCTTTGCTCCTGCAATTGTTGCAGCAACTTCTAAAGGTCTGTCCCCTCATCTCAATTTGTGTGGACTGAATTTTGTTTCCATGTACAATCTCCCTCAAGAAATGACTATCGTTACCTTTAGAATGTTCAGTTTAGTTTTACACACTCCTCCTTTAATTTTAAAACATTTTAGTAACTTTAAATAAATTTTAAGTAAACCAGTAACATAACATTTAAAAACAGTAACTAATATAACATTTAAAAAAAATAATTCAAGTAAACTAGATTTAATCCTCTCACCATCTAAACTTATACATACTACATGCAAAAGGTATACCATCATGGATAATATATTTTTCTATATTTTCCTTTCTGATAATTTTAAAAATAAAACTTTCATTTTGCTTGTTTACTATTTTAAGACCATAATGCATAGGCTACATATTTTACATATCATGAAGCTTACATTAATGATAACTCACACAGTTCTAGCTGCCTGATCACAAGTCAAAATCGAGGAAACTAATGCAATTCAGGATTTTAGAAGCTGGGAGGAATTTATGGTGGAAAAAAATAAAGACTAAACTTGCATACTTTGACCATAGAATTGAAAGTCATTGGCAACAGAAATTTTCAGTGGGTATCCCAGACAGAGTAAAAACTAATGCAAGTTATACAAATTATCAAAGCAGTTTAGAGTATCAGTAAAACATACAACTTAAACAAATTCATGCTATCCAGATTTTTTTTAAAAATATAAACTAAAGAAAGATTTCAAGAATATAGTGCAGTATTATCATGTTGGAAATGGAAACACAATGCAGCATTTCCAATTCCACCTTACGTGACAGATTTAAAAAGCAGATTTAAACCATGGATGGCACCAGATGATAATGACAGTGGTGATTCTTGAAGATTTTTAATGTGAGGGGAGCCACTGTTGGAGAATCCACAGTTTTTTAAGTCATCTGCTCCTCTTCCAAGTCAGCTATTGTACTCCTCCATTGCACAGTCAACTCATCTCCCAACCTTCACCTTGCAAGTGCCATAAAATTCATTCTTGCTCAAGCTGAGTGCTGGAAAGTTTTCAGTATCATGAAAACCTGAAGCACTCGCTTTTTGCGACAAATGCTACACACAGAGTAGGATAGAAAAACAGGCAAGTCAAGGCAGTTTACCTTTCAAATTACCCTTTTGTGGTGGGTTAGGCTGCTCCGGCAACTATACCCGACACAGTCCCCTCTCACCCTCCCACACCTCGGGGATGAGGGAGAGAATCAAAGAGGAAAAAGAAAAGAGACCCGAGGGTTGAGATAAGAACAATTTACTACTACCGCTACCAATATATGTATATACAGATATGTACAAGGATAAACATATGCAAACGAGTGATGTACGGTGTAATTGCTCACCACCCCTTGACCGAGGCCCGTCTCGTCCCGAAACTGCAATCCCAAAACAGATAGAACTCGATACCGCAATCCCGGACGAACAGGAGGCCCCGAGACAGAGAGCGAGAGAGAGAGGGAAAACACTCTGAGCACCCGAAAGTGAGAGTCCCGGAAGGGCAAAAGCCCTTCTTTCCGGCTGACCCTGACTCTTATACTGGGCATGACGCTGCATGATATGGAATACTAGTTGGCCAGTTTGGCCCTCAATCTTAAGTTCAGGTACAAATCGTAAGGAGAGTCGTGGACCCCTTGTCCCAGCTATGCTCCCCCCTTATCCTGTTGTGCTCCTGCACACTGGCAAGAACCCGGCAGACTGAAAAGTCCTTGAGACCTCAGTGCCAACTATAAACATCAGTGCACTATCAGCATTCTTCTCAGAGTGAGCCTCTGAGTAAAACCAAAACATGGAGCTCTTCTAGCTGCTAGAAAGAAGAGCTAATCCTGGTCCCAGCTAAAACCAGGACACCTTTGCTACCAACGAAAACTGATAGTAGTCACTTCCACAGATGTAAAGGAGAATGGATTTTTTATAATTTTAACACTCACTCGAGTTTAATGCAAAAAAAAAAAATCTCATCAAGTGGAGCAAAACTCTTTATGTAAAAAAAGTAACCAGAATAATGGAAACGAATGTCTCTGTAGTTTGGGTCAGAAATGTTTCACCATTTATAGACTCCATTTTATTAAAGACTAGAAAGGATTTTTTAGATTTTAGAAAGAAAGCATGTGAGAATTTAAAAACTGTATTTCAGCTCTGCAAAACCGATAGGGGGAGGAGAGGGGGATTATTTTGCTATTTAAGTGTACCTCCTGGTAACAAAGTAGCCTAAAATTGCAAGGTTTGCCCTCTCAAAGAGGTGTCCCAGTATGGCCAGAACAGTTTAAAACCAACTAATGTTTAAACCTGTAATCTGAGAATTCTGGCACACTTCATAGAGTCCAAATGTTTTGCCAAGGATGGAAAGCAGCAAGGTACTATAATCAGAAGCTCTAGATATGACCCAAGACACTTTCTCTGCTTCTCTCTCTGGTACAGGAAGATACAAAGAACAAAACAAGCTGTTCCACATGCAGCAGAACTAAGGAGAACTTGTTTCATGCAACTTTGTATCCTAACTTCACACTAACTTGAATATCACCCTTTAACCCTTATCTATCTAGGTATGCTACATATAGACACATAACATCCTACTCCTAATTCAGTGCTACATGGATGCTGGTCAGTGCTATAAAGTGAAGTTATGATTGATTTTATTCTAAGATAACATGGCAGAGGAGGACTAATTAGGGCTTATATCACATTCGGCCAAGATAGTCTTCATAAAGCCTGCAATAACAAATTGTCTTAAGACTTGCACTCCTCTTCCAGATACAGCTGATACTGGCAGAGAAGGTTCAGAATTTGGTACAACTGTGTGTGTTTCTGTAAGAAATCAAGCTAAGGAATCGCATAGCACTCACGATCTTAAGAAACATTTATCGATAAAGAGGGAAATACTACAGAAAGTGATATACAACAGTCAGCAAGTTGAACATACCAGCAATTTAACTCAGAGTTAGAGGTGACTTATCAAATCCTCGATTCAAAAGAACAGGGCTTATGATGAAATGCTGTTGCAATTTAGCAAGTCATGAAAATGAAGGTGGCATAGCCAACAGTAACCTAGAATGTTAAAGTAATATAATCAAAGTCTCATTCAACCTCTATTCATTTGTAGCTTTACTTCACTGATACAACTGAATCTGCTTCCATGAACTTCTAAATTTTGCAAACCTAGAAATTTTGTTGTTTCACATGAATTTTATAAACTTCAAGAACTTTAAATATTTATCTTTCTGTAACTGCCAGACTTAAAAGCTTTCCTTTCAAACCAGTTCCAAATAATTTCCAACTAAGCAAAAAACTTATAAGGGGAAAAAAAAAAAAAGCATAACAGAAGCAGTTAGTACTTAAAAGTTTTCATGCTTTTTCTACTACCAGGGACAGAAATTGTGTACTGCTGACTGACTACAAGTGGTTCAGACAAAATAAGTAATACTATTTGAAACTTCCATTATATTAGCACCGAGTAAAGAATAATGATACACCCAAGTATCATGATACTATTCACTCTATTTAGTAAGTTGTTGGGATAGGGGAATTGGAGAAGCGTCTTCTGCTCCTCAGCGGAGGAGCTCTAACCTTGCTGGGGAAGAAAGGGAAAATTCATCACTAAATCCTTCACCTTTGTTATAGGGCTACAGTCCAAGGTGGTGATAAAACTCATGTTCTCCAAATTTCATAGAATATAAGTTTCTCTATCATCACCAACCCATTCTTTAGCTGAAATCATAGCAAAAGAATGGGGCTCCAAATTGGGCTAGAAAGACCGTTATTCCTTTCTGGCTATTAATTCATTTGCTATGTGATTTTGATCTAGTCAAATTCACCTCTTGGTGCCTCGATTTTTCTTCTGTCTTTATCTCTTTTGTCTACATTTCTTCAAATTTGAACAGAAACAGAATGGCACACCTGCTCGAGGCTCTAGGCACTTCTGCCATAAGTTAAACAGGAAACAGAACACAAAACTCCTCAGCCTCCCTCATCCTCTCCACACTTACATTTCTAAAACCTATCATAGTCATTCACAAAAGCATTCACAAACAAACGTCCTCTCTGAAAAGTCATGAGGACAGACTAAAACTATTTTGAACTAGAAACTAAACAGACACACCTATTCCTTTGAAATGAAGGAATGCACCTTAGCAAGAGAAATAGTTTTGGTAAAGAGAACAAATTATACAATATGCATTTAGAAAGCAAGCTTTCCAAAACAGGATCTTAACTACGTTTTTGTGAATCACATAGCACAATGCCATTCTCATATCTCAAACAAATATCTCCTATAGCAGTATGACTACAATCAACACCACCATTTTGTGCTCATTTCAAAGAAAAAGCAAGTAGGTTTGTCTTTTCCACCTACAACTGCAGCATCAAATCAGGTTCTTCCTTTCAAGCACACCACTTCTTTAGGTTCTGCATTACACTTGCACAAATCCTTCAATGAAAACAGTTCAACGCTATAAATGTTTGTTTCATTTCCACCTTAAGATATCCAAAATTCTTAATCCTATTAGCACCAATGGATTTATATATGAATAGTAAGTTTCAACCGAGCAAAGTGAAGGGGAAAAATTCATCTGCCTTCTAGTAATATGACTCTACATTCCCAACAGAAAAAAAAAAAGAACAGAAACTTTAGCTATCAACGTAAAAAAATAATGTTCAGAATACACTTTAGAAAATCATCTGAATAAATTAGATACTTTTTATAAAGTTCCTTTTCAAAGAGAGGTACAGTTTAAAACTACCAGGAGCTAGAGATGTAACGTAATTCCCTGACACTGAATATGGCTAAATATAGTAGTCCTGTAATGTAATTTTCAGGTTCTTGTAACTTTCATTATTTACAGATTTTATCTTTTTCACATTAAATATATCAGAAATTATTAAACAATTTATCACACTCTTATCAATAATATCACATAATGTATTTCAAGCATTTAGTAATTTCATCAGCTTTTCTTCCTTAACTAGTTAAACATTTTGCCTTCATCATTCTTATTAGAATGTAATTCTGGTATCTCGTTCTTCTGCATTTTAGAGCTTCATATCAATTTCCAGACTAGAATTATTCAGTCAGCTTATATTCCCTTTTTTTTTTTCCCCATCATCTTTGCCTGTAGCTCCTCTCCTTTCCAGATCTGAACCCTTCCAGAACATTTTGGGAGCTCATTTGTACCACCCCTCAGCAATCCCCTAAAAATGGAGCTGTAGAACACAAGAACACAAGCAGTTTACAAACCTGAGAAATTTAACAATAGAAGCATCACTTCCAAAACAAAAAAAAAAAAAAACAAACAAAAACCCAACCACGATCACAAGCTCAGGAATAGAAAAAGAAGAAAAGCTTACGAATTGTTACATGAATAGGTGAAATATTAGAGTATCACTCAGTAAACACTGAGCTAGTTTGACATGAGCCAGCTGTAGCCCAGAGGCCATGTAAACAAATTAGTTCAGACTGCTGCACCTTAACTTATGCTGAGTCTCCTCTTACAAAACAAGTTTTCATATAAAATAAGTTTTCTCAGTCTTCTTACTAACCTCTACATTTGATACCATCTGATTTTTTTTTCCTGAGCACAAAGGAACCATGCATAGATGCAATCTCAATGCGTATACTCGCATACTTGAATATCTCTACACAAACATATGTCTCCTGATAGATTCAAAAACTGCATAGGCTTTTTAATAGTCTCATTTCAATGACAGCTAACTAGGTATTTTGTAATAATGTTAATACACACAGATCTTATGCTTCCTCTGTCATACCCAGCTGAAAAACTATCTGCTTACAGCAGAAATTATAGTACTGAATCTCTAAAAGTATCAACATTTGGCAAGGAAATTTCATTCTACTTCTATTCCTGCAGCTCTCAAATTTTGTCAGGTAATCAAATTTTTCCTGACAAGTATTCGCATCCACCCATGTACTGGCAATACTTAGCAACTTTAAATGAACTTTATGTTCACGCTTGGATTATACTGAATATGCAATCCAAGTAAGATTTAACTGGTTCAGAATTTAAACACAGCTTTCCCTCAATAACTCCTGTTGCTACACAAGTATAGATAATGATTCTAAACAGAAGTTACCACAAAATCATAGAATGGTTTGGGTTGGAAGGGACCTCAAAGATCATCTAGTTCCAACCCCCCTGCCATGGGCAGGGACACCCTCCACTACATCAGGTTGCCCAAAGCCTCATCCAACCTGGCCTTGAACACTTCCAGGGATGGGGCAGCCACAACTTCTCTGGGAAACCTGTGCCAGTGCCTCACCACTCTCAGAGAGAAGAATTTCTTCCTTATATCTAATCGAAATCTCCCCTCTTTCAGTTTAAAACCATTGCCCCTTGTCCTATCACTAAATGCCCTTGTAAAAAGATGTACATAGTTAACTCCTTATGTAATGTTGTGCAGACAGCATTCATAAATATATAACATACTTCGAATTTAATCCTCACTGTTCACTGAAAATGGCTCATTTTGTTCAGGTTCCTATTTCAGATATTAAGGGTAAGCTCTTCTCTAACTTGAATTCTATTCAGCAGACAGTCTGACCTCCAACTCCAAATTATGCATACATGCCTTCAAAGCAGTAACAGCTTCTGGGTGAGACTTCAGGAAAAATTTGGCAATGCCTCCAACACTGTCACATAACCCTCTTCGAAAAGCTTAATGACCCAAGATGATTTATTATTCACTAATAACAGCACTAGTAAATACTAGAAAATAAGTAGCATTTTTATCAAGACGTTTGAGTAGCAGTATTTCTCAGAAACATTTATGGGTCTTGCAAACTTATCCACTGGTCTGTCAAGGGGAAGAAAGTTGTCTGAGTTTTAGAAGGTATTAGGCAAAGATGCATGATTAATAAAAGATGTGGTGGACAGAGAGAGGCACTTGTCCATTAAACTGCAGGTAGTTCCTTCCAGCTTTTAGCAAAAAAATCTTATGCTTGAATTCTATAAACAAGGAATAAGGTTTGTACAATGACAGCATTGTACCTCTCTCTCTCCTTTCCATCTTTTTGGAAATTACTGTCACAAAATTAAACGTATGATCAAATTTACTAAGAACAAGTATTTTCAAATTCCATAATTTCTGATATGGTTTGGATTTGTTGCTTTTCTTCCCTTCAATTACAAAGGGATAAGTTTGAACACAACGTATGCAATCTGAAAGTAGTAATATTAAAATATGAAAAAAAACTTCTATGATCCTTACTGTTTGGGAAAGAAAAAAATAATAGAGAAAAATATTGCACATGAAAGTATCATGGTGTTAATTCCAAGTGCATTCAGTAACAGCAAAATACTGGAAACAATTCTTAAAGGTTATCCTGAGCCAATAAGGGAAAGCCTTAGAAGAAATGACATCACCAACTCAATCAGGATAGTAAAAGAGAAAAAAAAATATTAAAAAAAAATTCAAATTTAAACATAAAGATGACAAGAAAAGTCAGGGCTACAGCATTGATGGATAAGGGAAGAGCAACTGACATCATCTACCTGAACTTGTCCAAAGCATTTGACACTGTCCCACACGACATCCTTGTCTCTAAACTGGAAAGACATGGTTTTGATGGATGGACCACTTGGTGGATAAGGAATTGGCTGGATGGCCACTCTCAAAGAGTTGTGGTCAATGGTTCAATGTCCAAGTGGAGGCCAGTGACGAGTGGTGTTCCTCAGGGGTCGGTACTGGGGCCAGTGCTATTTAACATCTTTGTTGGAGACATGGACAGTGGGATCGAGTGCACCCTCAGCAAGTTTGCAGATGACACCAAGCTGTGTGGTGTTGTGGACATGCTGGAGGGAAGGGATGCCATCCAGAGGGACCTTGACAGGCTGGAGAGGTGGGCCTGTGAGAACCTCATGAAGTTCAACAAGGCCAAGTGCAAGGTCCTGCACGTGGGTCAGGGCAATCCCAAGCACAAGTACAGGCTGGGCAGAGAATGGATTGAGAGAAGCCCTGAGGAAAAGTACTTGGGAGTGCTGGTAGATGAGAAGCTCAACATGAGCCGGCAATGTGCATTGGCAGCCAAGAAAGCCAACCATGTCCTGGGCTGCATCCAAAGCAGCGTGGCCAGCAGGTCGAGGGAGGTGATTCTGCCCCTCTACTCTGCTCTCGTGAGACCCCACCTGGAATACTGCGTTCAGCTCTGGAGTCCCCAGCACAAGAAGGACATGGAACTGCTGGAGCAGGTCCAGAGTAGGCCACGAAGATGATTCGAGGGCTGGAGCACCTCTGCTATGAAGACAGACTGAGAGAGTTGGGGCTGTTCAGCCTGGAGAAGAGAAGGCTGCGGGGTGATCTTATAGCAGCCTTCCAGTACTTAAAGGGGGCCTACAGGAAAGCTGGAGAGGGACTTTTTACAAGGGTGTGTAGTGATAGGACAAGGGGCAATGGCTTTAAACATGTAATAATATTTTTTGTCCAGTTCTCCCAAATTTCATTCAAAATGCTATATACTGGTGCCAAAATGCCTGAAATAGAAGTTTTCACATGTAATTTCAGGGAAGTTATAGAGCTGTAATAATCAGGCTATAGAAGTACAACTACATGTTTTGGTAGCTGTAGAATAATTATAGCTAATTATTGCCTTTAAGAATATGTTTTCTTTTCATCTGAAAAAATTTAAAGGATAAATTCTTACAACTGTGTATATGCCAAGCAAAAAGTTACAGTACTATTAATCTAATAGGCTTCCTCCAGCATACAAACTTCTCTTTGCAAAAACATATTGCAACTTTTTAAAATTAAATGCTATTTTTGGTTATGTGTTAATGTAGAGCTCAAGAAAGGTTCTGGATTGCTAACTTAGTGCACTGAAGTCCTTATTTATCCACAAAAAAAAACCCAAATAGTTAAGGAACAATTATTAAGGCAAACTTCCTGGTGCTGTTTCACTGGTGCCTCCCAGAGGGACCACCATTGTTATAATGTAGTTCACTTACTTCTATCTCTTTAGTATGTGGACTCTCCATATATACCATGTTACCCCAGTATTACTGCTTATACTATTCAGCTGGTACTTAGGAGTAATTGGGCAGACAAGAAATGTTCTTATTAATCATATTACTTCTTTTTACAAGGGCATGTAGTGATAGGCCAAGGGGCAATGGCTTTAAATTGAAAGAGGGGCGATTTAGATTAGATCTAAGGAAGAAATTTTTCCCTTTGAGGGTGGTGAGGCACTGGCACAGGTTGCCCAGAGAAGCTGTGGCTGCCCCATCCCTGGAAGTGTTCAAGGCCAGGTTGCATGAGGCTTTGGGCAACCTGGTGTAGTGGAGGGTGTCCCTGCCCATAGCAGGGGAGTTGGAACTAGATGATCTTTGAGGTCCCTTCCAACCCAAACCATTCTATGATTCTATGAAATATGCCAAAGAATATAATACATTCATAAAGGAAAATTTAATGTATCAAGGTTTGGAGTTGGTTGTCTGTTTACATTTGTCCTTTTTTTTCTTAACAGAATTTTCCTCATATTCTTTGTCTAAAATTGTCAAAGCCACAAGCCACACTAGTGTCACAGGTAAGAATAATCTATTTTAAGTAAATAATGTATTCCTAGGTTTGCTCCTCCACCTAAATAGCTAACCGATCCCACTTTTAACAAATGACAGAGCAATTCGAATTGAGTGATCGCACCCTAACTTGAAAGATAGCAGCCTGTCAACACCACTAAACTAAAAATTACCATATAATTAAACATCACTAGCAGTCACTGCTCAAAATAGGTTCACGTTCTGAATAGCAAAAGCACTTCAGCACAAAATTGACAAGTACTGAGAGCTACAACAATAAATTTATATAATGCATAATTCTCATCTTCTTACATTAATTTAACATAGGTCATGTAAGAAAAAAGACTGTACCAAATACTTAAAAATATAAGTTATGACCATAACAGAGCAAAACTTGATTACTTAAAGGACCTGCCTCTTAAGTAACTTATTACAAGAAAGATTAATACCTGCAGTTGCTTACATTTTCTGCATTGTCATTTGTAGCATGTGTATTGGGTTTGTGCGGCAAGGTTTTGGTAGTGAGGGGGCTACAGGAATGGCTTCTGTGAGAAGCTGCTAGAAGCTTCCCCCGTGTCCGATAGAGCCAGTGCCAGCCAGCTGTGAGACAGACCCAAAGCTGAGCCAATCAGTGAAGGTGGTAGTGCCTCTGTGATAACATACTTAAGAAGAGGAAAAAACTGCTGCACAACAGCAGCCAGAAGAGAGGAGTGAGAATATGTGAGAGAAACAACTCTGCAGACACCAAGGTTAGCGAAGAAGGAGGAGGTGCTCCAGGAATCAGAGCAGATTCCCCTGCAGCCTGTGGCAAAGATGATGGGTGAGGCAGGCTGTCTCCCTGCAGCCCATGGAGGTCCATGATGGAGCAGATATCCACCTGCAGCCTGTGGAATACCCCACGCCAGAGCAGGTGGATGCACCCGAAGGAGGCTGTGACCCTGTAGGAAGCCTGCACTGGAGCAGGCTCCTGGCAGGACCTGTGGAGAGAGGAGCCCACGCTGGAGCAGTCTGTTCCTGAAGGACTGCACCCCACAGGAAGGGCTCACACTGGAGCAGTTTGTGAAGAACTGTAGCCTGTGGGAAGAACTCATGTTGGAGAAGTTTGTGGAGTACTGTCTCCTGTGGGAGGAACTCCACACTGGAGCAGGGGAAGAGTGTGAGGAGTCTCCCCCCGAGGAGGAAGGGCCAGCAGAGACAACGTGATGAACTGACCACAACCCCCATTCTCTGCCCCCTGTGCCACTCGGGGGGGGGGGAAGGAGGTAGAGAATTTCAGAGTGAAGTTGAGCCTGGGAAGAAGGGAGGGGTGGGGGAAAGGTGTTTTAAGATTCAGTTTTTATTTCTCATTATCCTGCTCTGATTTGATTGGTAATAAATTAAATTAATTTTCCCCAAGTCAAGTCTGTTTTGCCTGTGACAGTAATTGCTGAGCGATCTCTCTGTCCTTATCTTGACCCATGAGCCTTGTGTTATGTTTTTTTTCTCCTGTCCAGCTGAGGAGGGGAGTGATAGTTTGGCTTGGTGGACACATGGTGTCCAGCCAAGGTCAATCCACCACAGCATGACACATTCAAAACAATACTAATATTTCAGTTTGCATGAGCAGTAAGAAGAAATGGAGGCTTTTGCTTGAGTAGGACCAACAAAGATACCTCAAACCTATCCAGGCACACATGGCACTTAATTTCAGAATTATGACTGCTTTACAAAACTGCATTAGTCCAGCAAATGATTTAATCATAGGCCATGTCAGTTTTTATACTACTCACAAACAGATACAGCCCCACTAGCAACAAAGTTCAATTAAGAATAGATCCCACATGTTAAGTAATGCACAACAAAAAGGAAAACACCCTTCTTATCCAAAAGCTTTTCATTATTTTTTTTCCAGTTAATTCTTATATTTATAATACTTGCTTGTGTTTTTAATCCCTCTGAAAAGCAATTTCATTGCCTAGGTCAGCTAAGAAAGATTTCCCTCAGTTTTACCAGTTTCACCCTGCATGCTCCAGCAACTGGTGCTTCTGAGAAATTATGAGCAAGCATTGTAAGCCAGTTTTTGATTGTAGAAACTGAGAGAATCTTTGAAACTGCCTAGATCAAGTACCATCAACTTAATCAAGTTTTGGAGATCAAGGTATAATTTGTCTAAGGTATAATCTTACACAGGAATTCAGTGAAACCTACTAAGCAAATAGCAAATTCAAAGCTAAATCCAAAACATATGGTTAAGGCAAAGTTTAACCAAGAGACTGTAAGAAAATAATCTTTAAAAATATTAGTTTGTATGCTGTTTCCCAAAAATAGTGTATTACAATTCACCGAGGTGTTGTTTGTTTTTTAAGTTAACTCTTGGTTAACTTAAAAAAAAGTTGCTATCCAATTGTCAGGATTTCTGTCACAACATGACTGAGATCTCTTGACTAGTAGGTAAAAAAAGGCACTTCTTTACAATTTAATATCAGTGATCCAATTTCAAGAGTCATAAGGCACTAACTGTGTATGATACCTGACTAGACAAAGGGTGCAGAAATGTTCTCTGCTAATAAGGTGCCGGAAACTTTAAAAGTTGCAAGACTTTGGATTTTTTTTCCTTTTATAATACCACCACCTTCTACATCATTTTACCATGTTTTAGCGACTTGCTCTTCAAACTAGGAACTTGAAAAGCAAAGAAATTATACTGCACAGGTAACGTGAAGTACAGAGAAGAGTTACATGATTACTGTTAATGTTAGGGTCTGGTCTTGTACTATCTCAGTGGTTTAATATATTCAGTTGGATAGACAAATCCTTGAGGGGGAAGTAATTTCCAATACAGCAAGACACGTCCTCCATAGTTTTAGAAAACAGACTGAAAGGCAACTGACATCATACTAAAATCAAATATTCTGAAAGACTATTTTTTAGGAATCAGAAGGGACATTTTTTTGTTAGAGTCACAGCTCAACTGCCTGCTTTTCTGCTTAGTACTCAAATTGTTTTTCAAATTATACGTTTGTCAATTCTTTATGTATTACATATAGACACACACTCAGAAAACACGAGGAAGATTAATGCTATCAAGTCCATCAAGAAAATTTCTGGCCAGTAACACCTCTCCAGTAACAGTAAATTAACAGCTACTTTAGTTTAGGCAAATTAAAGCTCTAGTTGCAGGCATGGCTAGATGAGCAATATCAAAATGAGGTTTAAGAGAAAAAAAACAACATTCTAAAAGTAGAAAATCATTAGAGGTTTTCAGATTCCACGAGTGTTTTTCTCAATTAAATGCCTGCATATGACAACCTATTTGGTAACATGATTTAAAACAAACAAACATACATAAACTCCTACATTTTCCACCTCAAACACAAAACAAAGGAAGGGAGAAATATATAAACCAGAATGGATTTTTCAGTCAATATGTAATAATTGCGTGCAGCAGCACTATCACAGAATTTTAATCTATTTTTTAAAGACTGTCTTTTTCACAAATGTAAATTAAACTGCAGTGTTAAGGAGGGTTCTTACAACAAAAAGTAAATAAAACTTGATAGAAAGGTTTTATTAATCAATTTTAAATAAAAACATTTTTCCTTACTTTTCCAGTTCTAGAGAGTCAGAAGATCATGGCTGTGTATATCAATTATTTCACTACAATTCAACAGTTTTGAATAAACTAGATTTATACAATTTTAATAACTTTCAGAACTGCTGCTCTATCTATCGTGGAGAAAGCATTACTGTTCAGGTAAACAAACTGACTAAACAAAGTAACTATTCAGTAATTTAGGATAGGGTGTGCACTGACTAAGCATGGTCACTCCTAATAAGTAGGGAAGGTGTTTTTAAGATCTGGCTTTGTTTCTTGTTATCCTTTCTCAATGAACTGTTAACGAATTAAATCGATTTGTCCTCAAGCCGAGTCTGTTTTGCCCGGGGCCATGGTTGGTGGGTGATCCCTCTCTGTTCTTATCTCAACCCTCAGACCTTTTGTTACATTTTTCTCCTCTCCATCTCACTGAGGGGGAGGAGTGAGCGATTGACCTCGTGGTGACTGAGCTGTCAGCTGGACTGGGCTAAACCAGGACAACATGTTATCCGCAAAAGCTTATATCAATGGTTTTTATGCTCTCCAAGTATTACACTGTCAAACTTATACTATAAAATTGGTGGTTTAATTATACAAGAAATTAGAAAATTCAGCTATAAAGCTTAGTTGGCTGCTATAATTTCCCTAGCTGGCCTTGATATAATCACTGCACATATAGTATTTTTTTTAGCTTAAGGAAATTTAGATGTAGCACTCTTGAAGATAGGAAGCTGTACAACCATGTAACCACTGTCCTGTCATATGAACCTGACAAGAAAAAAGCACAGTAGGTAGGGTTATGGATGAGAGGTGACAAACTGAACTATAGGCATCTTAACTCTGTGTGTTGCATTTTCTAAATTCACATCTGGCAAACAAAGAATTTTTGTTTGCTAAAGGAAGAGCCAAAAAATCCATGTTAGCACCAAGACAACTAAACCTCCTCCAAAAGTCCTAGCCATCTCCTGTACCTTCTTAGTATACCTGCTTATTTAGCAAAATTTAAAATAATCCATGAGATCAAAGCTGTCTAAGGCTCTCTGAAGTGGACTGTGATAGGATCTAGAAAATAACAGGAAAAGCAAAAAGCACATGCAAGATCTGTAAGAGATCTAACAGCTACTATCTTATACATGTACAAATGGGAAATCTTTTGACAGCCAGAAGTTTAAGAACATTATTCAGATTACATTACAGCATATAAGGCCCCTATAAATAAAGCACAGGGGAGAAACACTGGTGAAAATCCCACTTCCCTCACCATTAATGGCTAGGGAGAAAGGATTTATGCAGATCCTCGCCCTCAGATAGTTGTCCATTAAACTGAATGAGAAATTTTTAAATTAGAAAACTTCATTGAAAACTGTCATTTGCCAAAGTGGACATAGCTTAGAAAATGCTTCCATTTAAACAGACTTTATTTTAAAATAACATAACTAAGGTGTTTCAGCTTTATACCATTAAAATATTTCTAAAACAAAACACTTCAGTTAGATTCTAATTTAATGTCTAGCATACTTCGATTTTATTTGCTTCCACAAATATCATTATGTTGTTTTCAAATGTCAATCTAAATATTTTTACTGACATAACTTTTCTAGAACTTTGATCAAGAGATGTCATACATTGTTTTTATTTTGCTTTGGAGTAGAATACCATTGAAAACTGTACAACATACCACACAGAGAGAAGATTTAGCAATAATGTGAACTAGTGCAAAACTAAATTCAAGTAAGCAAACAAGACAACATATTCATATATGCTAATCCATACTTCCCCAAAAGTCAAGGAAATAAGAGGTGTATTGAAACAAAAAGATCCATGCAGAGCTATCTGTTCTATTATACCAAATTTTGTAAGTTGTTAACATCCTCTAATCAGCCAAAACATTTCCCAGGACCTATTTTAGTAACACAATTTGAAAGTCAGTATTCCTAAATCATTTATAAATATTTTTAATCAAACACTGTAATATTGTAAAACAAACAATTAAACTATTGCAAATCAACAAACATGCCTCCTCAGAAAACCCTCAAAAAAATCAAGTTTTCTCCCACAACGCACCCAACTCACTCAAGCTGAAACACGTCTGTTCATATTTTGCAAGGTGAGAAAGGGACTAAAGCCTTTCTATCTTGTTCACCTCACACACTTGCAAAGCTCTCATTTGCTAATCTGTTATAACACACACACCAGAGAAAGACAGACTCATTCATACTCCACCCAAACAACCTCTTCTGTCAATGCTCCAAAGCAAAACAGGACAAGAATTCCCCCCCCAGTGTCATGGTTTAGCCCAACCAGCAGCTAAACTACCACACAGCCAATAGCTAGCTCCCTCGCTCCCTCCTCCCACCCCCCCCACCCCAACCCCGACCTCGATCCCGTGGGGGGTGGAGAGAAAAAAAAAAGTAACCAAAAGCCTGAGGGTTGAGACAAGAACGGGGAGGAATCACCCACCAACCATGGTCCCAGGTAAAACAGACTCAGCTTGGGGACAAATTAATTTAATTCGTTATCAGTTCATTGAGAGAGGATAATGAGAAACAAAGCCAGATCTTAAAAACACCTTCCCCCACCCCTTCCTTCTTCCCCACTCTACCTCCTCCCCCAACATCGCAGGGGGACAGGGAATGGGGGGTTGCAGGTCAGTTCGGCTCCTTTCTCCTCAGGAGGAGGATTCCTTGCACTCTTCCCCTGCTCCAATGTGGGGTGCCTCCTCAGGGAAGACAGTCCTCCATGAACTTCTCCAACATGAGTCCTTCCCACAGGATGCAATCCTTACCTGTCAGATTGCTCCAGCGTAGGCTTTTCCCACAGAGTCACGGCTTCTTAGGACACAGTCACCTGCTCTGGCATGGAGTCCCTTCCCACAGACTGCAGATGCATCTCTGCTTCACCATCAGTCTCCAGCAGTGTGGAGGTCCTTTCCCACGACAGACAGTCCTCTACAAACTCCTTTGGGCACAAGCATCTATGCTCGAGCATAGGGTCATCTCCCATGGACTGCAAGTGGATCTCTGCTCCACCGTTTCTCTCATGGGCTGCAGAGTGACAGCCTGCCATTTCACCACAGGCTGTAGGGGAATCTCAGTTCCGGCACACCTCCTCCTGCTCTTTCACTGACCGCGGTGTCTGCATAGCTGTTTCTCTCAGATGTCAGTCCTCTCTCTGCTGCAGCTGCATCGGGCCTGACTGGTGCAGTGCTTTGGAGCTCTCCAAGCTGCACCGCTGTGGCCATCTGTTGAGTGGCAGTGGCCCAGCACAAGCAGCCACCCACACAGGAGGCTGGGCAGTAGGGGCAGCCCACCTCGCTCTCTTCACTGAAGGTCCCACCTGGCTCAAGTTCCTTTATCCCCTTCTTAAATATGTCATTCACAGAAGTGCTGATTGGCTCAGCCCTGGCTAGAAGCAGGTCCGACCTGGCCAGAGATGGGTCTGACAGGTTTTGGAGCTGGGGAAACTTCTTTCAGCTCCTTACAGGGGCTATCTCTGCAGCTCCTCCCCTAATATCAAAACCCCACCACATAAATCCAGCACTCATATGTGGCTTCTTCACTGACTTATCAGAGTCAGTGATTAAACAGACAATTTCAAACTTGGGGAGAGGGTGGGAAGGGAGAGAGATGAGTAAGCCTTTACTAATGAAAAAGAAAAAAAAAAAACTTTTTTTTTAAAAAATAGAATATTAAAAATAACACCAAAGAAATGCAGCAACATAAGTCTCGGTGTAAGAGCAGCTTATATTGATTTAGTGAAACGTGTTTCCAACTTCAGTTACTGAAGTATTCATGTGGCCTTCCCAGAAAGCATATTCAAATTACATCACATGTGCAAGCTCTCACTAAAAAAAGCAAAAGGATAATGAGGTTGAAAAAACTCATCAAAATTTCAAAATTGGCAAAAAAATTCATCAAAATTTCATCAAAATTGGCAAAAAAATTCATCATAAAAGAAAAAAAGTGCCCTTAAAATTACTTCTTCAAAGTGACTGGTATAGTCTCAGAGAGAATAAATCCACTGCTACTGCTTCATTATTCATTAATACATAACATTTTTTTCATGATTGTCCTGGTTTCAGCTGGGACAGAGTCAGTTTTTCTTTTTAGCAGCTAGAAGAACTCTGTGTTTTGGATTTGGTCTAGGATTTGTTATGAGAAGAACGCTGACAGCGCACTGATGTTTATAGTTGGCACTAAGGTCTCAAGGACTTTTCAGCTGCCGTGTTCTTGCCAGTGTGCAGGAGCACAACAGGATAGGAGGGAGCATGGCTGGGACAAAGGGTCCACGACTCTCTTTATGATTTGAAATTAGAATCAGAATTGAGGGCTAAACAGGCCAATGAAGTATTCCATATCATGCAGCGTCATGTCCAGTATAAAAATGAGGGTTGACCAGAAAGAAGGGCCTTTGCTCTTCTGAAAGGTCTTACTCTTGGTCTCTTGGTGTGCTATCTCTCACTCTCTTTTTGGGCCTCTCGCTCATCCAGGATTGCGGTGTCAGGACTTATTTGTTTCGGGATCATTTGCTGGGACGGGACAGGCCTTGGTCAAGGGATGGTGAGCAATTACACTGTGCATCACTCGTTTGTATATATTATTATCATACATATATATATTCACTTACTATTATTAAATTGTTCTTATCTCAATCCACGAGTCTCCTTCCCTTCTCCCCTTTAATTCTCTTCCCCATCCCCTGGGAGTGAGGGAGGATGAGCGAGTGGCTGTGTGATGTTTAGTTGCCCAACAGGCCAAATCATGACAGTCCTTTGTGATGCCCAAGGTGGGGCTCAAAGAGTTGAGATAACAACAGATTTGACCAGAATGTGTTAAAACAAATTTGCTGCAATTGTTCATTATGTTCCCTTGGATGTCGCTGGCTGGAATGTTGTTTTATGTGCTCTCACAGTTGGTTTCGGAGTTGTATTATTTAGCACCTTTTCTGCCATATATGCTGATTGTGTGTATTTCTTTGGGTCTACTCTCTCTGGGTGTTGGATTGGGATGAAAGGCATTTTTTCCACTGAGTATCACTGTGCTATGCTGTGCAGTGCTGATAAAACCCTGGGTGTTGGGACCAGTTCTGTATCTGTATTTAGCGGTGCAGAGGGGGGTGGTGATGTGGACCTCATTTATTAAGTGCCACCTGGCCGGTATCATTGCCAATTACACCAGTAGCTTCTTTCCTTTGGAGAGCTGATACATGAGGGGGATGTCTCCCTTCATTTTCCCTCCCCCTCCAGACCATTTACAAAAGCTTTTGTGAATTTTGAGAATACTGAACATCATTGGAATAGTCTAAACAGTATGAACCTGTTGCAAGGTCTCCTGAATGTATGTCTAATTATATATATATTTAGGGTTAATCGACAATTTAAAGATTTCAACCAATTCGTTCCTCATGTTACTTTACTTGCTATCTCAACCCCCGCGACAAGCACTGCAGCTGCTCAAACCCTGGCTTCTGGTGCTCGGTGCAAACACAGGTACTGTCCTCAAAGCCCTGCGACAGGCACCGTGGCTACTCAGACCACAAGTTATCAGTTGCCCCCATACAGAAGAGGAAATTTACACGAACGTTGGCAATATGTAGTAAAGGATGAAGAAGAAAAAGAGAAAGCAGGACCATCATGACAGAGAAAAAACATTTCACTTCCTCCAGAGTAGGAACTTAGCAGAAGAGAGAGGAGACAGAACTGGAGATGGAACAGGAGGCAGGCTACTCTAAAGCAGGGCCATCATGACAATGAGAGAGAGAGAAAGAACGTCTCACTTCCCTCCAAGAAAGAACCCAGTGGAGGAGAGATGAAGATCTCATAGATGAGATGATAACCACCCAATCTCTAAACATGAATGAGCTGCGAGACAATCGAAAAGATTACAGCCGTCATATAGGTGAGCACATTCTCACCTGGCTGCTCAGATGCTGGGACAATGGGGCCAGTAGCCTGGATTTAGATGGTAGAGAAGTTAGGCAGCTCAGAGCCCTCCCTAGGGATGGAGGCATTGATAAAACAATTGAAAAAGGGACACAAGTCCACAGCCTCTGGAGACGGATCCTGGCAGCTTTAAGGGAAAGGTATCCGTTCAAGGAAGAGATTTCATGCAATCCAGGAAAGTGGGTCAACAGAAAGAGAGGTATCCAGTACCTGAGGGAACTAGCCATGCGAGAAATGATTTATTATGACCTCAGAAACATCTGAATCTTCAGATAACCGCATGAAGTCTGGTGCACACAACCCATGTGGCAGAAGGTTCTACAAAGCATGCCACCAACATATTCTTCCTCACCAGCAGTGATAGATCTCACAGAAGACAAACCACCCATGGGTGATGTGGTTACCCGACTGACAATATGAAGAGATCACTTCTGTACAGACCTGCATCTTGGCTGTGGAGAAACTGTTCCAGGAGTTCCGACAATTTAGAAGATACGTCCTACTGCCCATCTGTACAATCCAGAGTTTCAGCTATTAGGACCAAGCATTACCCTATTTGAGAAACGGTATACACCATGGGGCAAGCAGTGGTTTCACATGAGTGATCATGGAGAAGACATGAGAAGGTGGGATGGAAAACCTACCTCAGCCCTAGAGGCACGGGTATGCCAGTTGCAAGGAAAAACCAACCAGAAATAGGAATTTTCCCGATTCTTACAGGAAAGTTGTTGCTCCAGTATCCTGTGGGCAGTTTCCTAGACGAGTGGGAGGACTAATCCTTCTCACAATCCTCTCCTTAATCCTAATCCTGTTGATCCTCTTGCACAAAAACTGAATTATGGACATGATAACAGGTATTAGAGAGGCCCTGCCTCCAGCCAGGTGGAGGAAAGGGACAATCGAGTTTACTGGACTGTGTGGATTCGGTGGCCTGGCACATCAGACCCCAAAAAGTATAAGGTTCTAGTGGACACTGGTACCCAATGCACCTTGATACCGTTCAGCTTTAGAGGGGCACAACTCATCTACGTTTCTGAAGTGACAGGGGGGTCTCAACAACTGACTGTGTTAGAGGCTGAAATGAGCCTAACTGGTAAGCAGTGGCAAAAACACCCTATTGTAACTGGCCCAGAAGCACCGTGCATCCTTGGCATAGATTATCATAAGAGAGGGTATTTCAAGGACCCAAAAGGGTATTGGTGGGCTTTTGGCATAGCTGCAATAGAGACAGAAGGCAAACAGCTGTCTACTTAGCCTCGTCTCTCAGAGGACCCTTCTGCTGTGGGATTACTGAGGGTCGAAGAACAACAGGTGCCAATTGCTACTACAACAGTGCACCGACGGCAATATCGTACCAACCGAGACTCTCTAATTCCTATCCATAAGATGATTTGTCAACTGGAGAGTCAAGGAGTCATCACCAAGACCTGCTCACCTTTTAACAGCCCTATGTGGCCTGTGTATAAGTCCAATGGAGAATGGAGACTGACAGTAGACTATCGTGGCTTGAATGAAGTTACGCCACCATTGAGTGCTGTCGTGCCAGATATGCTGGAACTTCAGTACGAACTGGAGTCAAAGGCAGCCAAGTGGTACGCCACAATTGATATCGCTAATGCATTTTTCTCAATTCCTTTGGCAGCAGAATGCAGGCCACAGTTTGCTTTCACCTGGAGGAGTGTCCAATACACCTGGAATCGACTGCCCCAGAGGTGGAAACACACCCCTACCATTTGCTATGGACTGATCCAGACTACACCGGAACAGGGTGAAGCTCCAGAACACCTGCAATACATGGATGACATCATCATATGGGGCAACACAGCAGAAGTTTTTGAGAAAGGGGAGAAAATCCAAATCCTTCTGAAAGCTGGTTTTGCCATAAAAGAAAGTAAAGTCAAGGGACCTGCATGGGAGATTCAGTTTTCAGGAATAAAATGGCAAGACAGGTGTCATCAGATTCCAATGGATGTGATTAATAAAATAACAGCTATGTCTCCACCAACCAACAAAAAGGAAGCACAAGCTTTCTTAGTTGTTGTGGGTTTCTGGAGAATGCACATTCCAGACTACAGCCAGGTTGTGAGCCCTCTCTATCAAGTGACCCACAAGAAGAATGATCTTACATGGGGCCCTGAGCAACAACAAGGCTTTGAAAAAATCAAAAAGGGGATTGTCCATCCAGTAGCCCTGGGACCAGTCTGGACGAGACAAGACATTAAAAATGTGCTCTACACCACAGCCAGGGAGAATGGCCCTACCTAGAGCCTCTGGCAAAAAGCACCAAGGAAGATTCGAGGTCAACCCCTTGGGTTTTGGAGTCGAGGATACAAAGGATCCAAAGCCAACTATACTCCAACTGAAAAAGAGATATTGGCAGCATATGAAGGAGTCCGAGCTGCTTCTGAAGTGATTGGTACCGAAGCACAGTTGCTCCTGGCACCCCAACTGCTGGTGCTTGGCTGGATGTTCAAAGGGAGTGTCCTCCCCTCTACACATCATGTGACTGATGCCACGTGGAGTAAGTGGATTGCACTGATCATACAAAGGGCTTGGATAGGAAACTCCAGTTGCTCAGGATTTTAGAAGTGATCACTAACTGGCCAGAAGGCAAAGACTTCAGAATGTCACCGGAGGAGGTGACACATGCTGAAGAGGCCCCACCATATAATAAACCATCAAATAACAACAAGCAATACGCGCTCTATTCACTGATGGATCCTGTTGCCTTGTAGGAAAACATCGAAAATGGAAAGCTGCTGTGTGGAGTTCTACACAACGAATCACAGAAGCTGCTAAAGTAGAAGGTGAATCGAGTCAGTTTGCAGAGGTGAAAGCCATCCAACTGACTTTAGATATTGCTGAACAAGAGAAGTGGCTAATGCTCTATCTCTGTACTGACTCACGGATGGTGGCAAATGCCCTGTGGGGATGGCTACGGCAATGGAAGCAGAGCAACTGGCAACGCAGAGGTAAACCCATCTGGGCTGCCCCATTGTGGAAAGACATTGCTGCTCGAGTAGAGAAGCTGGTTGTACAAGTACGTCATGTAGATGCCCATGTAACCAAGACTCGGGCCACAGAAGAACATCAAAACAATCAACAGGTGGATCAGGCCGCCAAGATTAAAGTGGCTCAGGTGGATCTGGACTGGCAACATAAAGGTGAAAAATTTCTAGCTCGTTGGGCCCATGATGCCTCAGGCCATCAAGGAAGAGATGCAACATACAGATGGGCTCGTGATCGAGGAGTGGACTTAACTATGGACACTATTGCAGAGATTATCCATAAATGTGAAACGTGCTGCAATCAAGCAAGCCAAGCAGTTAAAACCTCTTTGGTATGGAGGACGTTGATTGAAATATAAGTATGGGGAGGCTTGGCAAATTGACTATATCACACTTCCACAAACCAGTAGTAGCAAGCGTCACGTGCTCACAATGGTGGAAGCAACCTATGGTGGAAGCAACCAATGGTGGATGGCTGGAAACCTATGCTGTGCCCCATGCCACTGCCCAGAACACTATCTTGGGCCTCGAAAAGCAAGTCTTGTGGTGGCATGGCACCCCAGAAAGAATTGAATCAGACAACGGGACTCATTTCCAAAACAATCTTATAGACACTTGGGCCAAAGAGCATGGCATTGAGTGGGTATATCACATCTCCCATCATGCACCAGCTTCTGGGAAGATTGAACGATATAACGGACTGCTAAAAAACACACTGAAAGCAATGGGTGGTGGAAACTTCAAACATTGGGATACACATTTAGCAGAAGCCACCAGGTTAGTCAACACTAGAGGATCTGCCAATAGAGCTGGTCCTGCCCAATCAGAACTTTTACCTACTGTAGAAGGAGATAAAGTCCCTGTAGTGCACATGAGGAATATACTGGGGAAGACAGTCTGGGTTATTCCTGCCTTGGGTAAAGGTAAACCCATTCATGAGATTGCTTTTGCTCAAGGACCTGGGTGCACTTGGTGGGTGATGCAGAAGGATGGGGAAGTCCGATGTGTACCTCAAGGGGATTTGATGTTGGGTGAAAACAGACGATAAATGAAGTGTGTGATATTAATTGCTGAATAACCCTGCCACTGCATACCATCATTGCTATGGTTGTCACATTGTACTAATGCCATTATCTTGAGAATCATCCAGGTCAATGAAGAATGAACTTCAACAGAACCAGAACTGATTCCAGACACCCAGCAACTTCCTTGAGATCGACATCTTCAACCTGCAGACCACGGACATGGACTGCACTGTATACATCAACTACAAGCTCCAGATGCCTCATACAACAGAGACTACATGTCATCCATTGTACTGACTGAGCAAGCTCTGCATCACCTCTCCTGCCCTGAGAGACTGCCATGACAGATGAAGCCCAGAGTTATGGACTAAATGAAATCAACAGACATTTTTGAGGAATGATGCATAGATTAAAGGAATGGTATCTATGTATATATGTGAGACTTGAGCATGACATGGATGATATCAATAAGGGGTAGATGCTGTCCTGGTTTCAGCTGGGACAGAGTTAGCTCTTCTTTTCAGCAGCCAGAAGAGCTCCGTGTTTTGGTTTGAGTCTGAGACTTGCTCTGAGAAGAACGCTGACAGTGCACTGATGTTTGTAGTTGGCACTGAGGCCTCAAGGACTTTTCAGCTGCCGTGTTCTTGCCCATATGCAGAAGCACAACAGGATAGGGGGGAGCATAGCCGGGACAGAGGGTCCACAACTCCCCTTATGATTTGAACTTAGACTTAGGATTGAGGGCCAAATTGGCTAATGAATTATTCCATATCATGCAGTGCCATACCCAGTATATAGATGAGGGTTGACTGGAAAGAGGGTTGACTATAAAGAAGGGCTGTTGTTCTTCCAGGAGGTCTCACTCTCAGTCTCTCTGAGTGCTATCTCTTTCTGTCTCTTTTCAGGCCTCTCGCTCATCTGGGATCGTGGTGTCGAGACTTATCTGTTTCAGGATTGTTAGCATGGAGGGGACAGGCTTTGGTCACCAGGTGATGAGCAATTATCCTGTGCATCACTTGTCCATATATATTACTATCATTATACATATATATATTCACTTATTATTATTAAATTGTTCTTATCTCAACCCATGGGTCTTTTTCCCCTTTTAATTCTCTTCCCCATCCCCTGGGGGTGGGGGAGGGTGAGCAAGCAGCTGCATGGCATTTAGTTTCCAGCCAGGCTAAACCACTACACCTTCCAATATGAAGTTGATTATGAAATAGTAACTGAAACGGCAAAAAATGCATTTTCCCATTTGTGAATTTTCTTTGTTTGATTTGTAGATATCATTTTATTAAGTAAAAATTCACATGCATCCTGTAAATACATCTTTAAATTCTAAACCAATATGCTAAAATAAAAGAGAAGCAAGTCTTAGGCTAGGGACACAGTTCCAAGTTACTGACTGAACTGCCAAGCTGACTATGCTATGGACAGATGGAGAGGGCCCAAGAACTGCTCCATCGAGTTAGAGCAGTCCTCACAGGATCACACCAAGACAATCCACACCAAATCCTTCCATCTCTGCCTGTATCCAACCTACAGATGTTCTGCTTATTTTCTATATACTTTATGCTCCAGGCACTTCACTCCAAATGACTACCATTTTCTTTTCTTAAGGATCTAAAATTCACTAGTGTGGAAGAGAGGGCTAATTATAAAGCCTCAGAGAAATTGAGGGCTAATACAAAGCTTTCTACTACAGAATTCAGACAGCAATATTGTCTCACCTGTAGCTAAGGCCAAAGCGAACTGTGGCCCATGCGCTACAGATACAGCCACAATTGACCATGCAGGTAAATCAAATCAATAAACTGAAGACTAGATTACTCAGTCATGCTTAATTTTTAAGTTTTAATAGAATTTACACAATTGCATGCTGAGCACACTATTTTCATTATTTGTTCAACTGCAACAATTTGCAATGAAGTATCCCTTTTTTCTAGCAAGAGGATGGATTTTAAAATGCAGAGAAGTTATATCTAAAGTGTCAGAGTTTTACATATATTGGAAAAAAAACACTAAAATGGGATTATCATCACTATATCTTTTAATTACTTAAAAATTAAACATTTTAAAATATCCTAAAATAAGTGTTATATATTTCAGGTCATCCTGTGTGCTGGTTGGCTAGGGTAGAGTTATTTTTCTCCATAGTAGCTAGTACAGGGCTATGTTTTGGATTTGTGCTGGAAACAGTGTTGATAACACAGGGATGTTTGTTACTGCTGAGCAGTGCTTACACAGAGTCAAGGCCTTTTCTGCTTCTCACACCCCCCACCAGCAAGTAGGTTGGGGGTGCACAAGAAGTTGGGAGGGGACACAGCTGGGACAGCTGACTCCAACTGACCAAAAGGATATCCCATACCATATGACATCATGCTCAGCAATAAACTAGGGGGAATGTTGGCCGGGGGCCACTGCTTGGGGACTGGCTGGGCATCAGTTGGTTCGTGCTGAGCTATTGTTTTCATCACTTGTCTGTCTTGGGTTTTATTTTTCTCTCTTTGTTATTTTCCTTTTCATTACATTTTTTTTTAATTATTATTATTTTATTTCAATTATTAAACTGTTCTTATCTCAACCCATGAGTTTTCTCATTTTTACCCTTCCAATTCTCTTCCCCCTCATCCTGCTGGGGGGGGTAGTAAGCGAGCAGCTGTGTGGTGCTTAGTTGCTGGCTGGGGTTAAACAATGACATCCTGTTATGAGAAAAATACAGTCATAGATGTTTGCCTACCATCATTCACTGATGAATGAAAACAAGTATGTACAAAGTAAGATGTGAAGCACAACACTGATATATAGATATAGATATAGATATATGGCAGTATCTGTGAGGGAAAACTAAAGCTGATCTTTGCAGTCTTCCCTGGGATGCAAGTGATATACACCTACCTTTTAGAGAGGTAGCTCAGTCTTTCTAGTGTGAAACATTAACATTATTTCACAAGTCACAGGCTCGTTTTGCAGAAGACACTCAGTTCTCTGCAGCTTTGCTATTGTAGAAGGAATAGAATCAATTTGCTTTTTTTCTAAATTGGAAATTACTTTAGCACAAAGGAGACCCAGAGACTACACATCTTTATGGGAATATTCTGGCAATACAGAAGCATTAAAAATGAAGCATGATACCTCTCTAGTTTCATTCACATGCCATTTAAACAGAGACCAGAAGAAGCTGAAATGGATCAGGCCTCAATTACCTTAAACTTGCATCAAGACTGACAAATACACTCAAGTAGCAATAAGGAGTGGCTAGTTCTCAGTTCCCCGTCTCCTTTTTTCATTTGACTCTGAGGCACCTATATGGGGGTAAGGACACTATCTTTTGCTAGCTATTTACTCAGGTTTTTAAACTACTGAGTTCCTGACCTGTTTTCCAGTAGTGTAATATCTAACTTACCACTAACCTCTGTGATAAAACACCAACTGAGAGGAGAGCAGCTAAGAAGTAGCAACAAGGAAAAGATCTGTTCCTGTGACAATGTGACAACAGGCTGTTTACCTACTCAATAAAAAAAATAAAAAAAAATTAAACTCTTCACATTAAACTCACAGAACATGATCCAGGGACACATCTCAATTCATAATCCTTTTTTCTCTCTTTAAGAATTGCCATGGGAGACCATAAATTAGAGTTTGCAGAACCACAGGTGGCGTTCCCAGTCCACACATTTGACATGACTGTCTGCATGCTTTGGCACACATGATAATATTTATATCTGAGACACAAATTCATACTGACAGTATTATTCTGTAGAGTACTAAACTGCTATTTCACATTATCAAGTATTCATTTACATTTGTGTTTTCCAGGTTTGTATTACCAAGAACTTGAGCTCCCCCCACTGCTAATTATTCCTAATGTTTACTCACAGCAAACATCCTTTTCTAGCTCTTTTAAGACATTGGCTATCAAGTAGGTGTTTCTTATTTCTAAAAGATTTTAAGGCAAGTTTTCAAACATGACTGTTCTTTTCAGTGGAAAAGTATTTGCAATGAAATCACAAAAAGCGGGAGCCTACCACTACATCTTAGCAATTAGCACTCCAACTCACCCAAAAAAAATACAAATATCTAACTCACAAAGATTCTCATAAAGATTCGTAAAGTGCTTAACAATAATTTGGGTTTTGTCATAACCAACCACAAGAACAATGCTAAGTAACTATGACAGAATCATTAAAGCTACTGTTGGTCTTAATGGGGTAAATCTCATCTACAAAATTATTATATATTATTTAAAGAAAACTAAAAATGCTTCTTAAACAATCTTGTGTACACCAATTTATAATCACTGAGCTCAGTGAATAAATGTTTTACTATATTTGAATACTCTAAGATTTAGGGACTAACCTATTTAAAGTCCAATTGAAATTCTAACTTATTTCAGGAAGCAAATATGTTCATGTAGAATCACAGAACGGTTTGGGTTGGAAGGGACCTCAAAGATCATCCAGTTCCAATCCCCCTGCCATGGGCAGAGACACCCTCCACTACACCAGGTTGCCCAAAGCCTCATCCAACCTGGCCTTGAACACTTCCAGGGATGGGGCAGCCACAACTTCTCTGGGCAACCTGTTCCAGTGCCTCACCACCCTCAAAGGGAAAAATTTCTTCCTTATATCTAATCTAAATCTCCCCTCTTTCAGTTTAAAGGCATTGCCCCTTGTCCTATCACTACATGCCCTTGTAAAAAGTCCCTCTCCAGCTTTCCTGTAGGCCCCCTTTAAGTACTGGAAGGCTGCTATAAGATCACCCCGGAGCCTTCTCTTCTCCAGGCTGAACAGCCCCAACTTTCTCAGCCTGTCTTCATAGCAGAGGTGCTCCAGCCCTCGGATCATCTTCGTGGCCCTGCTCTGGACTCACTCCATATATACATATACACACATATATATACATATACACACATATATATACATATACACACACACACCAGTTTCAACTAATTATACCTATGTAAACCCACTGAAGGCAATGCATTTGAAGAAGTACAATTTTAAAGCACTATTTGACACATAATTCCACTAATGAACCTGCATGCAACTTGATTTACAAAATATATTTATCATAACCATGCACATGAAACTAAACTAAATTCTATCAAGGTGAATGTCATTTTACTAATAAAACCTCTAAGTTCTGTACAGCAAATTTAACATCCGATAACTGATGCTATTTCTATAGGGTCGCTTTTAAAACTAAACTACATTTATCTATCTTCTAATTTTTATTTGTTTTTCATTACAAAATAGCATAAGTATGTAAGCTTCATGATCATAAAACAGATGAGGTTTTTTGTTCTTGCTTAAAATAGTTATCTACATATACCCAAGAAGCTTTATTATATCTTCTAACAAGATTTTTAAATTATTTTAAAATTCTTTTATTTTACAATGAGGTATTTCATCTATTTTTACTGTCCTTCCCAAAACACTTGTTCAGATTTACACCTGTATCAGTAATTAGGTGCAGGTAGGAGACCTTCAACAGTTTTGTTTGATTCAGACAAATATTTTCCTCTCCCAAAATTCACATAGGGTTACACAGTCTCAGCCACATTTGAGCAAATTAATTAGCCCAGACTCTCAAGTTACTGTGCATCAGCTGACTTTCAATAATTGTGCATATACACTTAGCCCATGAAAAATGCAAACTAATGCAACCTTCCTTAGCCAGCAATAAAACAGGGTTGAATTAAATCAAATTATGTGCAGTTGCCACAGGATACATACATATAATTGAACATTCACTGTAGCTGAGCATGCAATAACTTCAAATTATCAGGATTTAACAAGTTATGTTGAATCCTCAGAAGTCCATCTACAGAGCTTTTTATAAGACTTCATTGGCTAATTATTTATCAAGGTATGATTAAGAATTTGCTTAATCCCATGACATCATACATCTACTCTGAACCTAGAAAAAGGATTTGTCAGGAATAAACACAAACATTTACAGAAAAAGAGAGAATTTCTATTCTGAAGTCTACTAATTCAATATAATTATATTTAACATGTCACTAAATTAAATAAGGCAAAATAGTTTTTTAAACTATACAATTTAATTGCAATTCCTAAAATATTTTGATTATATTTTCCATGGTAAAAATAAATTATCTATTTCTGTAAATAACATGACTAAACTTTACATCATGCTAGATAGAACCAGAGGGAATTACTACAGTGAGTAAATATGCAGAGCCATAACTCTAAATAATATTTTATAATAGTGACCTTAGAGTGCACAGTGTGTTCCTACAACTCTCTAAGCCATCAATCACCTAAATTATCATCACCAGGAAAGTTCACCTACAGCTTTGCTTCAGTGTATGCCAGAACTGCCACTATTTTTTCAGAAATAAGCAGTTTGACATCTGTTTTAAACCCAAGCCTGAGCAAGATCTTCAGATTAGGAAAGTCCAGTCATACACACATGCTTTGAACATGCCTAACACACAAAACTGAGTACTTCACACTGCATACTAGCCACTGAAGCTCAAAAAGTCTTCACCATCTTCAGCCATCCCTTCACTCAAAACCTCTGCAGGACAGAGGAAGGGCACTTGCTCAGGATATCAGACACTCAGATTCTAACATCCTCCTGTAGCAAGAGGTTCAAACATGCATTTGTCACTATCCATTAGTCTTCAATTGGCTCTAAGATTTTATGGGGTAGCAAGCATTCCCTTCTCTTGTTGAAGGAGTACTACATCATGGTGCAAAGAAAATTAATTACAACAGGGAAAAAGCCTGAAAATATGATTATCAAATAAATTGATTTAAACTCTCTTTCAGAAGGTAAAAATATCTTCCATGTTTTCTATTGATTAACCAATATGGATCCTTTGCTCAGCACCACAAGAGTTGTGAGTTCCATTTTGCATGTTCATACATCTCAAACTTGTGATTGCTGCTGAACAAGTCAGCCCCTGAGTGTCAATATCACAACAACAAAGTCCCCTTTTGAACTCACTACTACAATTTATGATGCAGAAATCAAGATTACAAATTTTACTTACTGCACTGTGACAGCTGGTTTACAAGGCAATGCTTTAGAAGATACATTAAATGCATTTCCATATGTTAAAATTCATATCAATAAAAATGTTTAAGATCAACTTTTAAAAAGCATTCTAAAACAGAACATTCAACACAGAAAAGTTAACATCAACAAATACTCAAACATTACTTTTTCTGTGTATCAACTCAAAGTTTTCTAGACTTCTACCAGGAAATCCCATGCCCCCCAGCTGAAAGATCACATTTGCAAAGTCAATCAAAAGTTAATAAACGCCCCTTGCACTCAAGAATTCTGACACAGTCTTTGGATTATATAAATGCATAACATTCCCCTCCCACCCCTGGGCCCAATCTTCATTCAGCTTACAGGAAGGATCTGCTCTGGAAATGAATCAGAGGCTATTCATAAGGCTGTATGGTCTGTTGTATACATGACTCTCCAACTTCAAGTAAAAATGAAAGAGAAGTATAAAGTGAAAGAGGCTGCAGATCAGATAACAGGAAACAGAAAAATGCCACCCTTGGGAATCTGATTTTATTTCTATTAATAATGGTAAATATTTCTGTGTTCCTTTCTTCCTGCATGCTCCAAAGCCTAATTTGAAGAAGCACTGGTTAGTCATATTTATAACCAAAATTAACAAAATCTGTTCTAATATTATCACGCACATTATGATACAAAAAAGTCAAGTTGCTGCAGTTAGACTTCCAAAGTTATAAAGACCAACTTCTGCATCTCAGTTCCCAACTTGTCCAATTACATATTCTCCTCAAAAACATTAAAATGAATAAGTATTTATGAAGCATTCCAATATTACAATACGCATCACAGAAAAGCCCATGAAGAAATTAAGAATTCTGTCTCTGAAGCAGGGTTTAATGATGTGAAGTGATTAAGGCACACCAAAGAGAAATCAAAATATTTAATCATAAAAGACAGGACTGGAAGAAATCTCAAGAGTCTATCCCTTTCCCCCAGGCAGGATCAACAACATCCAAGGCCAATCCTAGGAGATATATTAATATAACCTGGTGGGGGTTTGTTTGTTGGTTTTTTTTTTTTTTTTTTTTTTTTGGGGGGGGGAGGGGAGATAGAGGCGGTGGTGGTGTTTTGAGGGTTTTTGATCTCTATTAAGGAGGCTATGTTCATTCCACATAGTCAGTGAAATAAGCATCCTTTTGTAGGAAAAAATACTGATGACAGACTTAAAGACTACCACAATGCTTTCACAAAGATGACAAATGCAGACTACATAGGTTATCTGAACTACAGATTTCTCCACCATTTGCTCTTACAAGTAGTATTCCACATTTCTGAGTTTGGGGGTTTGGAGCTTTTGTTTGTTTGTTTTTACTATGTGATTTCTTGGGGGAAGGGGGGAGACAATTGAAACAACAAATTCCTGTGTGTGAAATAATGCTTCTTTGCTCAGCTAATCCCAGCTAATCCTCATTTTGTACTTCTGGCTTCTCAGGCAATTTGTTGTTTTTCCCCTCTCTGGTCTCTCTCAATACATACTTCCCACCCATTCTCATCCCTAAACTGTTTCCCTTATACCCCTAGAGGGGTATAAACTGTTCAGGAAGGACAGGCAGGGGACATGAGGAGGGAGTGTCACCCTCTATGTCAACGAACAGCTAGAATGCATGGAGCTCCACCTGGCAAGTGATGATGAAAGAACCGAGTGCCTGTGGGCCAGGGTGAAAGGAAGAGTAGGAGACTTTACAGTGGGGGTGTGCTACAGACCACCCAATCACAAGGACCAAGTGGACGAGGCCCTACATAGGCAGATAGGAGTTGCTGCTCGTTCACAAGCCCTGGTCCTCATGGGGGATTTTAACCACCCTGACATCAGTTGGAAAAACAACATGGCGGGGAACAAGCAATCCAGGGGATTCCGGGAATGCATTAACAATAACTTCCTTATCCAAGTGATAGAGGAACCAATGAGGAGAGGTGCCATGTTAGACCGTGTTCTCGTCAATAGGGAAGGGCTGGTAGGTAATGTTGAAGTCATGGGTAGCCTTGGCTGCAGTGACCATGAGATGGTGGAGTCTGAGATCCTAAGGGCAGCTAAGAGGGGGAAGCTCAGCAAGCTTGAAACCCTCGATTTCAGAAGAGCTGACTTTCGCCACTTCAGGAACCTCCTTGGTAGTGTGCCATGGGATAAAGCCCTGGGGGGACTGGGAGCCCAAGATTGCTGGTTGACTTTCAAGGATCATCTCCTCCAAGTTCGAAGGCATTGCATCCCTAAAAGGAAGAAATCAGGCAAAAACACCAGGAGACCTATATGGATAAACAAAGAACTCCTGGCTAAAATCAAATACAAAAGGGGAATACACAAAGCATGGAAGCAGGGACTGGTAACCTGGGATGATTACAAGGAAGTTGCTCGTGTACTCAGAGACCAGGTTAGAAAAGCTAAGGCCCTGACAGAGTCAAATCTGGCCAGCGATATTAGAAATAACAGAAAAGGATTTTATAGGTATGTGAGAGAAAAAAGAAAAACGAGAGAGAATGTGGGGCCTGTCCGGAAAGATACGGGTGACCTGGTTACGGAGGACGTGGAGAAGGCTGAAATATTCGACAACTTTTTTGCCTCAGTCTTCACTGGCAACCACTCGAACCACACCACCCAAATCACAGAGGATGTTGGCTGGGTCTGGGAGAGTGAAGAACCACCCAGGGTAGGAGCAGATCAGGTCTGGGAACACCTAGAGAACCTGAAGGTGCACAAGTCCATGGGACCTGATGAGATACATCCACGGGTCCTGAAGGAACTGGCGGCTTAAGTTGCTAGGCCACTAGCCATCATATTTGAGAGGTCCTGGCAGTCTGGTGAGGTTCCTACAGATTGGAAAAGGGCGAACATAACCCCCATCTTTAAAAAAGGGACCAAAGACAACCCGGGAAACTACAGACCAGTCAGCCTTACCTCTGTGCCAGGTAAAATCATGGAACAGATTCTCCTGGTAGCTGTACTAAGGCACATAAAAAATAACCAAGTGGTTGGTGACAGCCAACATGGCTTCACTAGGGGCAAGTCGTGCCTGACTAATTTAGTGGCCTTCTACGACAAAGCTACAGCACTGGTTGACATGGGTAAAGCAACGGATGTCATTTTCCTGGACTTGTGCAAGGCGTTTGACACTGTCCCACATGACATCCTTGTCTCTAAAATGGAGAGACACGGATTTGACAGATGGACCACTCGGTGGATAAAGAACTGGCTGAATGGTCGCACTCAAAGAGTTGCGGTCAATGGCACAATGTCTACATGGAGACCAGTGTCAAGCGGTGTTCCTCAGGGGTCTGTTCTGGGTCCAGTGCTGTTCAACATCTTTGTCAGTGACATGGATGACGGCATTGAGTGCACCCTCAGTAAGTTTGCCGACGACACCAAGCTGTGTGGTGCCGTGGACTCACTTGAGGGAAGAGAGGCCATCCAGAGGGACCTTGATAGGCTTGAGAAATGGGCCAGTGCAAACTGCATGAGCTTCAACAAGTCAAAATGCAAGGTCCTTCACCTGGGTCGGGCCAATCCTAGGCACAAATACAAACTGGGCACAGAGTGGGTTGAGAGTAGCCCTGAAGAGAAGGATTTGGGGGTGTTTATAGATGAGAAGCTCAACATGAGCTGGCAGTGCGCTCATGCAGCCCAGAAGGCCAACTGCATCCTGGGATGTATCAAGAGAAGCGTGGTCAGCAGGTCAAGAGAGGTGATTCTCCCTCTTTACTCTGCTCTTGTGAGACCCCACCTCGAATACTGCGTCCAGTTCTGGTGTCCCCACCATAAGAGAGACATAGATCTGTTGGAGCGTGTTCAGAGGAGGGCCACAAAGATGATCCAGGGGCTGGAGCACCTCTGCTACGAGGACAGGTTGCAGGAGCTGGGATTGTTCAGCCTTGAAAAGAGAAGACTTCAGGGGGACCTAATAGCTGCCTTCCAGTACCTGAAGGGAACCTACAGGAAGGCTGGGGAGGGACTTTTTACAAGAGTGTCCACTGATAGGACAAGGGGAAATGGGTTTAAGTTGAAGGAGAACAGATTTAGATTAGATCTTAGGAAGAAATTCTTCAGTATGAGGGTGGTGAGACTTTGGAATAAATTGCCCGGAGAAGTTGTGGATGCCCCCTCCCTGTAGGTGTTCAAGGCCAGGTTGCACGGAGCCTTGAGTAGCCTGATCTAGTTGAGAGGCATCCCTGCCCATGACAGGGAGGTTGGATTAGATGATCTCTAAGGTCCCTTCCAGCCTATGCCATTCTATGATTCTATGATTGTACACCCAATTCCAGAGTACCCTTCTGTCTCAGTTTCTTGCTAAGGCTGTTTCACAGCTCTTCCTGTATCTTCACAAAGGACACGTGTATCTGCCCCACCAGCTCCTTTATCCACTCCTCTCAGTTCAGTCATTACTTCCTTAGGAACTCCAAGCTCCTACTCTCCTCTTGATTCATGCCCTTCAAACTCCCATTCCTTCCCCATCTGTATAAGTCTGGTTCCAGTCCACCACTCTTCTCCATGCATTCACCATTCCAGCCACCTGCAACCTCAGTTCTTGTCTTTTCCACATTCAAACAAATCAGCACTGTGGATAAGCAGGGAATGGACACCAGAAAATTAAGTCTGTACCACATCTCACTGCTTAGAACCATACTTACTAGGAAAGTCCTGTTGCACATACAAAAGTTTCCCATCTGTCGTGGTTTAGGCCAATCCCGCAACTAAACTCCACACGATCGCTCTCTCACTCCTTCTCCAGTGAAGAGGAGAGGAGAAATATATAATAAAAGGACTGAGGGTCGAGACAAGAACAGAGGGAGCACCCACCAACCATGATCCTGGGCAAAACAGACTCGGCTTTCTTAAAGCAAAGCAATTTATTAACGGTTACTTAAAAGGATAAGGACAAACAGAACCAGCTACTTGAGAGGATAAAAAAGAAACAAGGCCAGATCTCAAAAACAACACCTTCCCCCTCCCCCTTCCCCCTTTTCCTTTTCTTCCCAGCTCTACCGCCTCCCCCAGCGGCGCAGGGGACAGGGAATGGGGGAGTGCAGGTCAGTTCATCCCATGTTGTTACTGACGCTCCTTTCTCAAAGGAGGAGGAGTCCTTACACCCTTTTCCCTTGCTCCAGTGGATCCCCTACTCACAAGGAAAATCCACAGACTTCTCCAGTGTGAGTCCTACCCACAGGACGCGATCCTTTCCCATCCAATTGCTCCGGTGCGGGCTTTACCACAGTCTCAGATTCTTAGGGAGTTGTTGCCACTCGCTCGGGCATGAGTCATCCCATGGACTCTAGATGCCTCACTACCTCATCGTGCATCCCATGCTCCATTATTAACAGTTACTCGCTGTGCATCCCATGCTCCATTATTAACAGTTACTCATCGTGCATCCCATGCTCCGCAACCCCTCTCAGGCTCAGGCATCTCTTTTCCAACGTGGGCTTCTCCATGGACCGCGAGTGGGTTCCTGCTCCACCGAGTCTATCCCTGGCTGCAGGGGGGCCGCCTGCTGTCTCGCCACTGGTTGCAGGGGAAACTCAGCTCCGGCACACCTCCTCCCGCTCCATCTGCACTGACCTGGTGTCTGTGTGGCCGTTTCTCTCAGGTCTTAGTCCTCTCTGGGTGAACTCGGCCCGGTGGGCACCCCGGGAGCGAGGCGCTCCCTGAGTTCCCCAAGCGGCTCCGTCGCCACCATTTTGAGCGGGTGGCGCCAGCCTGGCACAGGTCACCGCCGGGCCGGGGGCTAGAGAGCAAGGGCAGCGCCCCCCTCCCCTCTCCTCGGCAAAGGCACACCTTTCCGGTTCCTTTGTCCCAACTTAAATAGGGCAATTCGCAGAGGTGCCGATTGGCTCAAACCCTGAGGGGGATGGGAGTCCGATCTGGTGGCCAGCTCCTGCCACCAGAACCCCCCTCCACATCAAATCATCACACCATCTAAGAAATCTTTTGATGGAAACTGCCAGTTTGTAAAAAATAACTCTAAAAACAACAACAAAAAAAAAAACCTCACCAACCAACAACACCAAACAGTAGCTTATGTTCACAGAAAACTTCCATCACAAGGAAAGAAAGAAATAAAAATTCTACCTGTTCCATAATATACCCATAGCCTCTGGGTCACGCCTAGAGCATATGATTAGAACATAAAAAGCCATATGGGGGACGAAAAAGCTCAAGAACTTCTCTGCCTGATACAGATCAGGCATTTGAACCTGGACTTCCTACATCCTAAAAGCAATGTTCTGGCTAGGAACATGCTTACCACTCCTCTGAACAGTCTTGCTTTCCTAACAGAGTCGTATAGCAGCTGGACAACAGACTGACATCACAATGAAATGGGCTGACCACTAAGTTGCAGAGCTTTCCATTCAACCAGTTTACATCAACTGCAACAAATATCAGTTTAAGAAACAGAGTTTCACCCCTAAAAGACAATAACCAATGCTTAGAATACAATCCAGGGTTTCTTGTTCCTGCTGAAAGTTAACATAGTAATATTTTGAAATTCTGTCTCCAATATTGCAGGCAAGTCATTTAATTACTTGCAGGATTTGGGTTATTATCTAGTTGTTGTCTCTGTTCTTCCAGACAAACTTAAAGATATTTTGGTTTCTTCACAATATGGAGGATGATTCTTTTTAACATTTCAGGACAGGAAATCTATTCTTGTCCAGCTCTTGGCATGATCAAGACAGCTGAAAGTGAACAGATGTTTAAGGCCATCAGCAAAAATCCATTCTATACTTGTTAGGAATCCACCATGAGAAACACCGAGCATGATATGTCGAAATGCAGGGCACTCACAACCACAAATAAAGTCAAAGAAAACAATGTTATGAATGTCTTAAGTGCTGTAAAACAACTCTGAAAATCTCAAGAATGAAGCATCTTCAGGAAGGACAAACCGGGAAAGGAGGAGGAAAGGTTGCCCTCTATGTCAAAGACCAGCTAGAGTGTATGGAACTGCACCTGGGGACGAATGAGATCCCAACTGAGAGTTTATGGATCAGGATTAAAGGGAGGGCAGGGACAGGGGATATAGTAGTGGGGGGGTCTGCTACAGACCACCTGACCAGGAGGACCGGGTGGATGAGGCCCTCTACAGACAGAGAGGAGCTGCCTCACGTTCACAAGCCCTGATCCTCATGGGAAACTTCAACCACCCCGATATCTGTTGGAGGGACAACACAGCAGGGCATAGGCAATCCAGGAGGTTCCTGGAATGCATGGAAGATAACTTCCTTCTCCAGGTGGTAGAAGAACCAACGAGGAGAGGTGCTTTGCTGGACCTTGTTCTCACAAACAAGGAAGGGCTGGTGGGGAACGTAACGCTCAAGGGTACTCTTGGCTGCAGCGATCATGAAATGGTGGAATTCAAGATTCTTAGGGAGGCAAGGAGGGTGCACAGCAAGCTCACTACCCTGGATTTCAGAAGAGCAGACTTTGGCCTCTTCAGGGATCTCCTTGCTAGAGTACAACGGGATGAAGCCCTGGAGGGAAGAGGGGCACAAGAAAGCTGGATAACATTCAAGGATTACCTCCTCCAAGCTCAGGAGCAGTACATCCCAACAAAGAGAAAGTCAGGTAGGAACACCAGGAGGCCCGCATGGATGAACAAGGAGCTCCTGGACAAACTCGGACACACAAAGAAGGCCTACAGAGGGTGAAAGCAAGGACAGGTAGCCTGGGAAGAATACAAAAGCGATTGTCCAAGCAACCAGAGATCAGGTTAGAAAAGCTAAAGCCCTGATAGAATTAAATCTGGCCAGGGACATCAAGGGCAACAAGAAAAACTTCGATAGGTATGCCAGTGAAAAAAAGAGATCTAAGGAAAATGTAGGCCCTCTCCAGAAGGAAACGGGGGACCTGGCTAACCAGGATATGGAGAAGGCTGAGGTGCTCAATGACGTCTTTGCCTCAGTCTTCACTGGCAAGAGCTCCAGCTGCACAGCCCAAGCCACAGAAGGCAAAGGCAGGGACTGGGAGAATGAAGAACCGCCCACTGTAGGAGAAGATCAGGTTCGAGACCATCTAAAGAACCTGAAGGTGGACAAGTCCATGGGACCTGATGAGGTGCATCCGCAGGGTCCTCAGGGAACTGGCAGATGAAGTTGCTAAGCCACTATCCATCATATTTCAGAAGTCGTGGCAGTCTGGTGAAGTTCCCACTGACTGGAAAAGGGAAAACATAGCCCCCATCTTTCAAAAGGGAAAAAAAAGAAGACCCAGGGAACCACAGGCCAGTCAGTCTCATCTCTGTGCCTGGCAAGATCATGGAGAAGATCCTCCTGGCGACTATGCTAAGGCACATGGAAAACAAGGAGGTGATTGGGGACAGCCAACATGGCTTCACTAAGGGCAAATCCTGCCTGACTAATTTGGTGGCCTTCTATGATGAGGTTACAGCATTGATGGATAGGGGAAGAGCAACTGACATTGTCAAATGCTTTGGATAAGTCCAGGTAGATGCTGTCCCACACGACATCCTTGTCTCTAAACTGGAGAGACATGGATTTGATGGATGGACCACTCGGTAGATAAGGAATTGGCTAGATGGTCGCACTCAAATGATTGTGGTCAATGGTTCAATGTCCAAGTGGAGGCCAGTGACGAGTGGTGTTCCTCAGGGATCAGTACTGGGGCTGGTGCTATTTAACATCTTTGTTGGAGACATGGACAGTGGGATTGAGTGCACCCTCAGCAAGTCTGCAGATGACACCAAGCTGTGTGGTGGACATGCTGGAGGGAAGGGATGCCATCCAGAGGGACCTTGACAGGCTTGAGAGGTGGGCCTGTGAGAACCTCATGAAGTTCAACAAGGCCAAGTGCAAGGTCCTGCACGTGGGTCAGGACAATCCCAAGCACAAGTACAGGCTGGGCGGAGAATGGATTGAGAGCAGCCCTGAGGAAAAGGACTTGGGAGTGCTGGTGGATGAGAAGCTCAACATGAGCCGGCAATGTGCGCTGGCAGCCCAGAAAGCCAACCGTGTCCTGGGCTGCATCCAAAGCCGCGTGGGCAGCAGGTCAAGGGAGGTGACTGGAACGGGTTTCCCAGAGAAGTTGTAGATGCCCCATCCCTGGAAGTGTTCAAGGCCAAGTTGGATGAGGCTTTGGGTAACCTGGTATAGTGGAGGGTTTCCCTGCCCGTGGCAGGGGGGTTGGAACTAGATGATCTTTGAGGTCCCTTCCAACCCAAATCATTCTATGATTCTATGTCAAATTACACAAGATTTATAAGTAATTTTCAAAGTCACCATTTGACTCAGTTTCAGTTTTCCATCTGTAAAATGGAAATAATATTTTACAGATGTGCAAAAAAAAAAAACCTCTAATGTTTGTGAAGTGCAGATATGTATTTTGAGATAATTCCTACAAATGAATAGGTGAAAACACTTCAGCATTCATGAAAGTTTTGGATGGTATACAGCAGGTAATAAGGCAGTAGGCTGCACACTTAATGACAAAGAAAAACAAGTATATAAACTAAGTTATAACAGTATACCAGTTAGTTACGATTTCCCATGCACTGTATGAGGTATTGAATTGGGGTCACAAGGGTAAGTAATGTAGTTCAAGGCCCAGCATATGGAGAAGGGGATTGGATTACATTTGTTTCTGCAATCTTAGTCTGCTGTTTCCTTATCTGAGTCGCTGACTTTGTAGCCTAACTTTTTTTAAAGTGTTCCTGTAAAATGCATTGCATGTCTACACGTACACTCTCCTGAAAAAAAACAAGTGCTTCAAATCAAGCCACAGCAATAATCTGAAAAATCAAAATATCTACCCATACAAAGAATTTTGAGATCCCTAATTGGGAAACCACTTAGAACCAACTGATACACATACTAGAAGTCATAAAAAATAAAGTTTCTAGAATTTTTTTCTGACTTAAAGAGTTTAACATGAAAAATGCTCTTCAACGTGGTTTTTTTTTTTCCTAGTTATTCATGTGAACCAAGTAGTCACCTTCAAGTACGATACCAACAACTGTGTTCAATTTTACTGGAATCCCTTTTAGTTTCTACATACAGTTGGGCCAAAATACTTTCTCCCCTCCCTTTTGCTAGTGAGATTTTTCTATAGTGAACAGTAGAGACAGGAAGTGAGACACAAATCATAGGTCCTACACAATCTCCTCACTCCTGGGGTGCAGCAGATGTCAATATAAAGCACTTCTCTCTCACAAAATTTGGGGGTCAGGATCAGCTACAAAGAAGTATACATGTAACACTAATAAAATAAAAACACAAATATAGATTATTATACTAAAGATTTTTAGACTACGAGCCTTTAACAATTGTCATTTCAAAAGGAATCCCTTTTTCGGTTATTAAAAAAGATCATTAGTATATAGGGTTATACAATAATATACACATATCACCAATTTCAAGCATTTTCTTGTAGATATCTCTGTGCAACTGAATGCTCGTTACTAACCTGTACTACTTCTAATAAAGGCATATGAAAGGCAAGATTGAAAATAAGCAGTATCATATTGAAATGGACAGGTTTTTTTCAAGTGTTAAATATTTCTAGTTACGTATTTTGCTACACTAAATAGCTGTTCTAACACTGGATGATCCACCACACACCTACCAGACACTAAACTCTAAAGTTATCACAACTCTCATTTTTCCAATTAAGTAAGTTCATAATTGCTGTCAAAATGTCCACACATTGATGAATATTATATACTCCTCTAGAATAATTCCTAGAAAGCATAAATTTCTGAATGTGAAGACTTAATTTCTTTCCTATGTCTAGATATTCAGAATAGAAGTATATTTTTTCCTTCTAGTTACTAGCAATTGTCTACTAACTTTGCATTTCTTCTGCAATAGTTATGAAGTAAATGTTAATATAAATTTAATATCATGACTTTAACACTTTGTAATTGTCGTGGTTTAACCCAGCTGACAACTAAATCCCACACAGCTGCTCACTCACTCTCCCCCATCCCCTGGGGAATAGGGAAGACAATTAAAGAGGAAAAGAGAAGGAGACCCGTGGGTTGAGATAAGAAAAAAATAATAATAATAACCATAAAAAAATAATAATAACAACCGTATCCTGGGCTGCATCCAAAGAAGCGTGGGCAGCAGGTCGAGGGAGGTGATTCTGCCCCTCTATTCTGCTCTCGTGAGACCACCCGGAATACTGCATTCAGCTCTGGAGTCACCAACACAAGAAGGACATGGAGCTGCTGGAGCAGGTCCAGAGGAGGCCATGAAGATGATCCAAGGGCTGGAGCACCTCTGCTATGAAGACAGGCTGAGAGAGTTGGGGCTGTTCAGCCTGGAGAAGAGAAAGCTCTGGGGTGATCTTATAGCAACTTTCCAGTACTTAAAGGGGGCCTACAGGAAAGCTGGAGAGGGACTTTTTACAAGGACATGTACTGATAGAACAAGGGACAATGCCTTTAAACTGAAAGAGGGCAGATTTAGATTGGATATAAGGAAGAAATTCTTCACTCTGAGGGTGGTGAGGCACTGGAACAGGCTGCACAGAGAAGTTGTAGATGTCCCATTCCTGGAAGTGTTCAAGGCCAGGTTGGATGAGGCTTTGGGCAACCTGGTGTAGTGGAGGGTGTCCCTGCCCATGGCAGGGGGGTTGGAACTAGATGATCTTTGAGGTCCCTTCCAACCCAAACCATTCTATAATTCTATAAAGTAATAATGATAAAATAATAAATAATAATTTTTTATATATACACACTAATAATATATACAAAACGAGCAATGCACACTCACCACCCAGTGACAAACACTCATCCTGTCCCAGCAAGCAATCCTAAAACAGATAAGTCCACTGACACCCCAATCCTGGATGAGTGAGTGGCCCAAAAACCAAGCGAAAGAGAGAGAGAACTCAGAATGAGAGTCCAAGAAGACACTGAGAGTCTGTCCGTCCCCCAGAAGAGAGAATGATTCCAACTTCCCAGTCAACTCTCATCTATATATTGGGCATGACATTACATGATAAGGAACATTCCATTGGTCAATTTGGCCCTCAATTCTAAAGCTAAATTCAAATCATAAGTTAGTAATTGTAGGCCCTCTGTCCCGGCCATGCTTCCCCCAGTCTATTGTGCTTCTGCACACTGGCAAAACATGGGAAGCTGAAAGGTCCTTAATGTCTTGGCACCAACTATAAACATCAGTGCGCTATCAAAGTTCTTCTCATAGCAAATCCCATACTAGATTCAAAACACAGCACTATTCTAGCTACTAAAAAGTAAAACTAAATCTGTCCCAGTCAAAACCAGGACTGTAATATAATACACACATATAAGTACCACACTTACCACTAAACACACATAAAATTGCAATAGGAAACCTGTTATACCATTTCTGGCTCAAAGCAATTCACACTTTGACTAGTTTTCATCTAGTATCCTTCGAAATATAGTTTATTTATATTAGAAAAGAATATATACATGAAGCATTTAGGATTAAGGCTATATTACCTTAATCGTCATATAAACACAACAAAAAAAAAAATAGTCATTTCCTTGGGTTAGAACCATTTATTGCCTTGATTCAGCAAGAAGAGTCATATGAACATTAATGTACATGCAAACATGCAATGAAGTTGCACTGGGGTACATGTACTCTCATGTAGAACAGGAATATGCAAGTGGTTTTAGTGGTATAATTTTGCTTCTCTGATCCTGTTGTTTCTCCTAAATCAAAATTTAAACATTTCAAGTGCAAAAAAATAATTCTTTTAGTGATATGTTTTTAAAAAAGTACAAAAATAGCTTTAAAAGATAGTAAAAGGCTAAAATAAATAAATAAATAAAGATCTGTACACAAAGAAAAATTCAAAATGCACAAGGTAGCCAAAACCATAAAATAAAAGATATGAAAATATTTTCCTCTTTCAGTTAAAATAATTGTTACAACTAACACCTCGAGAATAATTAATTTTGTATTTCTATAACATGAATAAAATAACTACATCCTCCTTAAGCAGCTAGTTCTTGTGATAAACAGCAGACCAGTATAAACTCCTAACACTAGGGAAAAAGGAGTATGAAAGCAACAATCCTGCTTCCAACACACACGCTTTTAAATGTGCTAAAAATATAATTGAAATCAAAAATAAGTCATCTTATAAACATTTCCACATTAAGTATTTCTGTATGCTAAATATATTTTTCTGAGATAAAGAAATTTACAACTACAGAAACTGTGATAATGCAACTAATTCTGAATTAACCACATATGGCTCAGAAGAACAAAACAAGAAAATCTCATTACAAACTGCAAATAGGCAGTATCTTACATTTCCCTCTATAAATACGCCTATTTTTCATACCAGAAAAGTGCATGCTTTCTGATTTAAAAAAAAAAAATAATAAAATAAAAGAAGAGACTGCCGTAAACGCAACTCTGGCAAGATAAACTCGACAGGAACTACATAACTACAGTAGCTCATTTCCTGCTCTTATCTGGTATGTTTATAGCAAAATCACTTTAAATGAGAAATAAGTCAGAAAAGTTCACTACTGTTAGCTTAACAAACCCATTTTTGTTAAAATGAGAGCTATTTGAAACAGATGAGAAAAGAAACACTAGAGCTCATATCGCTTCCCGATGATGAAAACTACCTGAGAACTACAACTACACTTCTGCACAGTCCTTTCTTTCCTGTAAAGCAGTTACACTCGGTCTCTACTGACCAAAAGAAAACAGCAATTCAGCTACACACAGAGACAGTCTAGACAGACAGACAAGAGACAACTAGTGGCTCCCTCTGCAATTCACAAAGTTTAAAAATAAAAGGCTGCTTTTTTGAAGCGTAAATGGTTTCTCTCCACGCACATAGGCCTGAGGCCCTGTTGCAGTGTCTAACAGGACCAGGCAGCACAAAGACAGGAATGGAGGGAGGGAGGGAGGAATGGAGGGAGGGAGGGAGGCCGGGATTGGGGCTCAGCAGGATCTTCAAGCTTTTTAAAATTCAAACTGCTCCCTGACCAATACAAATCACGGACACACTACTGACTACTACACGAATTTACAGCATTAAAAACATGCCTTCTACGTGACAGCTATATTAACTTCACCCTTTTAAACATGTATCAGGGCATTCAGAGACACAACAGCACAGTTTATAAGACTCTAAACACAATATACCAGAAACTTACTTCATTAGATACATTAACCATTTATTATTACAACAGATCTGCCTGAACAACTAAAAAAACCTGCTGAAAAAAAGACAAATTATATAATGTTGATACTTGTTTGCCATTTACAAATTTTCTTTCTATATGCAAGATGAAACTTGGTATCTAAAAATTTCCCTCAATTATGTAATTTCTGTAGGAGTATTTTTATTAGTTCATAGGGTGTTTGTTTTAAATCTACCTCAGTTTTTAATAACACTCTCAATACCACACAGTAAGTCCAAGATCTACTTTACTGTAAATTAGCTACCGTTTATAAATAGACCTGACACTTAATCAACCATCATTTACAAAACACATTTGACCTGTTAAAATGACACTTGATTACATATTCAAACATCATGGACACAAACAGCCAATAACAACCTGAGGATCTCAAAGCGATATGGCCTGAAAAGAAAGGATGACACTTTTTAAGCGTTCCTCACTTTTCACTTAATTAAATTTACTCTTGATTCTCAAGTACTTAGAGTAAAATCTCATCTTCACCTTGGCCCCTAAAATGTCATAAACGTAGAACTTTACACACACCTCTCATTTTCTGTTTGTTAAGAGTATAAAATAGTATTTAATCTGAATTTAGTACATAGTCCTGTAACATACACAGCACATAAACACTAAGATTGTGTAGAATACCTGACACGATATGCTTGTCTAGCTGTATTTCCTGGGTCTGCTGGTGCCTGTGTTGTGTCAATCATCCTACAAGTGCTGTTTTTATGCTATAAATATACTAAGTGATTAACACTCTAATCAATCACTACGTTAGAGATTAAACCCCTGCACATTATAAATCGATGTACATTCGACCTTTTGAATGTTCAGAATAGAGTTGGTTAGAAGAAGAAGGCAATAGCGAAGAGAGATAATATTTTTGTTCCGGGGTATTTACATTGTCTCTCATCCCCTATTCCTCTGCTTACTCCTTCCCTACTTCAGAGGGCTGTCTGTGCTAGGACCTTCCTTCCTTGCCCTGGTGAAGTCGTAAATACGACAAAAGGATCAGTGCACGTTTGCGGCTAATTATATTGTTTCCTCCTCCTGCTCTTCTCCGGGCTGAGGCCTGTCACTGAGAAGCCGCTTCGCCTTTTTAATCCCTGAGCTCGAGTAAAGGCGCTGGCCGGCGGGCCTGCGCTCTCCACCAGGCCTAGGCCTCCCGGCAGCCCGGGAGGAACCAATCTCCTCCGCCAAACCCGAGCGAGCAGAAAGGAGGGCTACGAAATAAACATCTCCGGTTGCCACTTATTCCCCTCTACCCCGGATAACAGCTAATCCCCTCTGCTCCCGGCAGTGCTGGGCCGCCGGGGCTGGGAGGCCCGGCCCGCTGCTGGAGAGGGCAGGGAGGGGAAGGGGAGACAAGGAGGGGGATTACCTGAGCAAATCGGCGTCTGAATCCAACGAGAATCCGAGAGAGGGGGAGAGAAATCCGCCCCCTCCCTCCTCAGAGGAGCTGCCGCCGCTGCTAGGCCGCCGCCGCCGCGGAGCAGGAGGAGGAGGGGAGATAATATAACAACAATAATCCGGGCCGGGAAGGGGGCTGGCTCCTCTTCCGTCTCCTCCTCAGTGCAGCGAACATGTAGAGCCGGGGAGTGAGCGGCCGAGGCAAATCCCTTCCCCCTGAGCCTGCTTCACAACATCAACCCGAGCCGGGCAGAACCGAACCGGTTCCGAGACACACTCCGAGCCGCAGGGGGATGGCTGGGGGCAGCTGCCAAGAGGCCGCCGCCACTCCCTCTGTATACGCGAATGCAGGAGGGTGGGGAAGGTGGCAGCCTGGGCACAGTGAGTCGGTACAGAGCAGGGGGTGGGGGGTAGGGGAGAAGAGGAGGGGAAAGGAAAGGAAAGGAAAGGAAAGGAAAGGATAGGATAGGATAGGATAGGATCGGATCCTGTGCGTGTGTGTCTCTCGCTCCTTCTCAGAACAAAATGCCGACCGGAAGTGCAGCTGCAGGAACGACTCCCTCCACCGGCGCCAAACACCAACAGTCTCACCCTTTCCTCCGCTGCCTTTTTCTCACTCAACTAGGGTCGCTTCCGTCGCTGCTACTGCGCTGCTCCACGCCGCTCCCCTTCCAGCTCCGCTACAGCAGGAGTGACTTCCTCCGCTTTGCCTCGCCTGGCAGCGGCGTGACTCTCTCCCCTTCCTCACCCCTTCAGCTGCTGTCTGAGTTTCTTTTCCCTCCTGGTGTGCGGAACAAGACCGAAGTTTACGCTTAGGCCTGCGCTGAGAGGAAAGCAGCCAGTGATTTGTGATGAAGTGACTGTTGAAAAAAACACACGTTTTGGGTTTTATTTTTGCCTTCCTTAAGTATGGTGGGGAGGAGGACTGCAAAATGCCACCTCGCAGGAGGCAGACTCAAAAAGGCGTCTTAAAACGAACTCACAAAGGTCCATGTCGTCGTCCTCGCCCCAGTGGATGAGATATGTCAAACCAGGGACACTTGCTAGAGTTACTGTTATTCATGTCCGTCTCTGTGGATGTAAATAAGCCGCATCGCAGGAACTGAAGCACCCGATGCTGAAAGCATTGCCGGGGCGAGGAATTTCCAGGTAGACTTACCGAACTGGAGCAGTTTTTAAAAACAACCTTTTTGGACTAGCACAGAGGAAAATGCTGATGTTCAGATGAAGGACCACCACCACCAGATCTACTGGAAATATTTTAATTGTGAGTTGTGAAGGAGCGTTTGGTGAAAGAGAATCTCCTAGTCTGAAAAATTTTCTGGTTTTCCTCTGTACAGGTAAAACTGTGAATAATCATAGAACGAGATAATAGCATTTATATCTGATGAATTAACTATGTCTTTTCCTACTCATGTTGTTTTGTTCCTCAGTACTTGGACAAAAATCCTTTGATTTTTAGAGGAAGCCTTCCGTGTCTGCGGACTTCAGGATTCAGCCATACAGTTGGACACAGCTAACTAACTATCCTGTGATATATAAACACACCCTTTCAGCCCTGGATGGATGTTATTTGCATAAAGGGATAACATCTTACACTAAATGCACTTGAATCTTTCCAAGTCTTAGGATTTCCTGAATAATGCTCTGTCTTTAATACAGATTTAAAATGCCTCTCAAGCTTAAAAAACTATAAAATTCATAATGTTGGATGAATCAAACTTTGTTTTACAAGTGTATGTGTTTTTGTTTGAAAGTACAGAAATGAAGATGCATTGGAGAATATGGTTATTCAATACCGGAAATACTAATATCTAATGAGTACATGTTCATGTAAGTTTAATGGAGACAGAGTAAACTGGACTCTGAAAGAAATGTATTATATACCTTTCTTCCAAGTTAATATAAAAGGTCCCAATCCTATAATCGTTTTTTCATTCACAACTTCAAGTTATCCATTTGAAATAAAGAGAAATAATTGGTGTAGTAAATGAAGCATGTTCATAAGTCTTTCTGCTTAATTTAATACACTGAAACTCTTTAAGGGGGAAAATATTTCTCTTCTTGTTCTGGTAACAAACTAAAGTTTAATAAACTACCTATTTAGAGTTCACATACATATATGTGGACATATACACCTATGAATTCAATGGAAAATGTGGTTGCCCAGAGAGGTTGTAGATGCCCCATCCCTGGAAGTGTTCAAGGCCAGGTTGGATGAGGCTTTGGGCAACCTGGTGTAGTGGAGGGTGTCCCTGCCCATGGCAGGGGGGTTGGAACTGGATGATCTTGGAGGTCCCTTCCTACCCAAACCATTCTGTGATTCTAAAATGACAAACTTGACCCAGGAATACCACTTCAATCTATTTCTATCTGATTCTTACAAATTCATGTTGATGGAGTCTTTATGTGATTTTAGTAACTTCTTTATGTAACAATTTTTCTTAATTAGTCATTTAGTGGGTAAATAAAATGTAAATACTGAAATTTTGCTTTTAAAATGCCAGGTGTCTTCTATATCAAATATGGTTTAGCCAGTATAAACATCATAGTAAGACACAACACCTATTTGACTACTTGGTTTCTGTTGGAATTTTCCAATGAGAATGTCACTGGACCATTTTATGTTTTTTAAATCCCGTTCAAATAAGAGAATTTGTAGAAATGGCTATTTTCTGAGTACTATGATATGATTACCTGCACAAGAAAATAACTAATTTAAGTCATTAGTTCTTTTAGAAAGTGGTGTTATAACACACACAAGAAAATCAGGATTTTTTTTTCATTAAAGAAAATTAAATACTTCAATATGTTTTATTCAATAAGAATCACCTCCCTCGACCTGTTGCCCATGCTTCTTTGGATGCAGCCCAGGACACGGTTGGCTTTCTGGGCTGCCAGCGCACATTGCCAGCTCATGTTGTGTCGATCACCAGCCTGGGCTGCAGCTCCAAGGATGTCGTTGCATCTTCCACAGCCAGGAGGAAATGGCCCACTTTTTGTAGGCAGGGTCTAAACCTTAGTTAGTTACATTCAATTCAAGCCAGCTAGGTAATAATAATTGGATGCCATAATTCCCCCTTTTTGTTTTACAGTTTTTTGTTTTCAAGAAGGCTTTACAGTGAACAGAGACCCAGTTCATTCATTCCAACTCCAGCTCACTTCCCTCTTTTGGGATTGGGGCTTTACCTTCTTTACCGAAGGACTCTCGCTCCAGCTCTTTTGGCTCTGGCTCAGGAGTCGGAGTCACAGTCTTCACGGTCTCTTGTGTTCATATCACATCAGGGTCACCAGTTGTTGCTCACCAGCCTGGGCTGCGGCTCCAAGGATGTCATTGCATTTTCCACAGCCAGGAAGAAATAGCCCACCTTTTAGAGGCAGGGTCTAAACCTTAGTTAATTAGTTTAGTTAATTACATTCAATTCAAGCCAGCTGGGTAATAATAATTGAATGCCATAATGTTGAGCTTCTCATCAACCAGCACTCCCAAGTACTTTTCCTCAGGGCTGCTCTCAACCCATTCTCCACTCAATCTGTACTTGTGCTTGGGATTGCCCCGACCCACATGCAGGACCTTGCACTTGGCCTTGTTGAACTTCATGAGGTTCTCACAGGCTCATCTCTCCAGCCTGTCAAGGTCCCTCTGGATGGCATCCCTTCCCTTCAGTGTGTCCACCACACCACACAGCTTGGTGTCATCTGCAAACTTGCTGAGGGTGCACTCAATCCCACTGTCCGTGTCTCCAACAAAGATGTTAAATAGTACTGACCCCAGAGGAACACCACTCATCACTGGCCTCCACTTGGACATTGAACTGTTAACGAAGATGTCATGTGGGACAGTATCACAGTGTTAAATGCTTTGGACAAGTCCAGATAGACAATGTCAGTTGCTCTTCCCCTATCCATCAACAATGTAACCTCATGATAGAAAGCCACCAAATTAGTCAGGCAGGATTTGCCCTTAGTGAAGCCATGTTGGCTGTCACCAATCACCTCCTTATTTTCCATGTACCTTAGCATAGTCACCAGGAGGATCTGCTCCATGATCTTGCCGGGCACAGAGGTGAGACTGACTGGCCTGTAATTCCCTGGGTCTTTTTTTTTTTCCCTTTTTAAAGATGGGGGCTATGTTTCCCCTCTTCCAATCATCAGGAACTTCACCAGATTGCCACAACTCCTCAAACATGATGGATAGTGGCTTAGCAACTTCATCTGCCAGTTCCCTCAGGACCCTAAGGATGCACCTCATCAGGTCCCATGGACTTGTCCACCTTCAAGTTCTTTAGATGGTCTTGAACCTGATCTTCTCCTACAGTGGGCAGTTCTTCATTCTCCCAGTCCCTGCCTTTGCCTTCTGTGACTTGGGCTGTGCAGCTGGAGCTCTTGCCAGTGCAGACTGAGGCAAAGTCATCATTGAGAACCTCAGCCTTCTCCATATCCTGGGTAACCAGGTCCCCCGTTTCCTTCTGGAGAGAGCCTACATTTTCCCTAGATCTCTTTTTATCACTGACATATCTATAGAAGTTTTTCTTGTTGCCCTTGATGTCCCTGGCCAGATTTAACTCTCTCAGGGCTTTAGCTTTCCTAACCTGAGCTGTGGTTGCTCAGACAATTGCTCTGTATTCTTCCCAGGCTATCTGTCCTTGCTTCCATCCTCTGTAGGCTTCATTTTGTGTCCAAGTTGGTCCAGGAGCTCCTTGTTCACCCATGTAGGTCTCCTAGTGTTCCTACCCAACTTCTTGTTTGTTGGGATGTTTCGCAACGAGAAGGCTTCAGGCTATAGCTCCAAAGCAGGCCAGTGTACCTCCAGCACTCAAGAGGAAAATGCCCTGCTTCTAACAGAAACAGCCCCACCTTCTAGGAGGAAATGCCCTACCTTAAATAATTACAAGTCACATGGTTCACCAGATGGGTCAAGGCTATTGGTCACTTGACCATCCACCTCCCAGAGTGATTGGCTGAATGCTACAGCACCTGTTTCAAAACAACTTTCCCAGTGTAACAAGCTACAGGTGTTTCTCAGCCAGACTGCATGGGGAAAGAACTTTCACAGGATGCTGCAACAGCTGGAAAATTTCTCCACAATTCCCCCTTTTTGTTTAAGACCAATTTAAGGTGGGCAGAGAGATTGTCCAGCAATGCCATGGGAGACACATCTAGCAAGCCCAGTTATACATTCCATCATTAATTCCAAATAGCCTTAAGGGCTCTAACATTCTGACTCCATAAGAAACTTAAAGTTCAGTCTCTACTTGTGGATGGACCAGGCTGATGGTCGACATTTCTGTCATTATCTTCATCAAAAGGATCATTCGATTGATGATCCGCATTCTGGCCATCATTTGAAGGTTGCCTTTTTTGCTTCTGGTGCCGCAGGTCAGGGCGAACGCATCTTGTGGGTAGCCATCGTACCCCAGTATCTGTGGAAACGCAAGCATACCCACAACCCCAAGCAATAAGCTCATACGGGCCTTCCCACTTCTTAGTGAGTAGGTCCCGTACCCAGACTTTCGCTCGAGGCAGGTGCGTCTCGCCTGAAGACTGCAACGAAAAAAAATGATTCAGAATAACAGGATTATTTGAATTTAGTGGTACCATAAAATGGTTAATTGTATATAACGCTTTCTCTAGGCGACTCTGTGGGGTTTTTCCATGCATTCCCCCTTTTTTGTTTATCTAAAACACACTTCAGAGTGCCATGAGCGCATTCAACAATGGCTTGGCCAGTAGGAGAATGCGGAATACCCAAAGTATGATTTACACCCCATAGGTGTAAAAACTGCCGTGTGTCTTCTGTGAGACATAGGCCGGGCCATTATCGGTTTTCACAGAAAAAGGCACGCCCAAGACCGCAAAAGCGAGTTTCCAACGGGCAATGACATCGTGACCTTTCTCCCCAGTATGAACAGACGCCCACATAGCTGAGGAGAAAGTGTCAATAGACACGTGCACATACTTTCACCTGCCAAATTCAGGAACATGCATTATATCCATCTGCCAAAGCTGCAAGGCTTTTAGGCCTCTGGGGTTTACCCCCGATGGCAGAGGTGCAGCAAGTCCATGACAGTCAGCACAAGCACTGACAATGTCCTGAGCCTCAGTGGGCGTTAAGTGGAACTGCTTCTGCAGGGTATGCGCACTTTGATAGAAGAAACTATTTGATGCCTTGGCTTGCGCAATTTTATCAGGCTGAGGCGCTACCCACGCAGGGTTCACTAGCATGTCAGCCCTGGCATTGCCTTCTGTTATAAAACCTGGCAAGTTGGTATGACTATGAATATGCAGAATATAATATGGGTGAACTCGAGCTTGAATAGCATACCATAAAGTTTTCAATAGTGAAAACAGAGCCGCATTATTTACTTCTTTCAGAAGCGAACAATCTAAGCATTGGGTTATATCCACTACATAAGCGGAATTGGTGACCAAATTCAAAGGTACCTGCGAGAACCGTTGAAAGGCCATGGCAACAGCCCTTAGTTCAACCAACTGGGCTGAGCCTGACTCATGGCCTTCCAGCACCTGCCACTCAGATTCCTCCTTCCAGGTAACAATAGCTTTCCCAGTTTTCCCGGACCCGTCAGTGAAGACGGTGGGTCCTTGTACTGGCACTCGGCTATTTTTTGGCCACAAGGTAAAGCTTGTCGATTTTGCCAATTGAAGCAATTTATGGCTAGGCAGATAAGCAATTTGTCCCGAGATATTTTCCAGCGCACTTTGCAGAGGAGCACTGTTAGTAAGGCTCCACTCAAAGTATTCCTGCTGTACTGGAAGAACAATTGTTGCAGAATCTGCTGCCATCAATTGTAAACACCGCTGACGGCATTTGATTATCAGACAAGCAATTAATTCAAATAATGTGGGTGCTGTCTTTTTTGGCTAACGTGGCAAAAAGACCCATTCCAGAATATGCAAGGGGTCAGGCCACTGTTTATTCCACTGGCCAATGATACCTGTAGGATGAAAATCTGGAGTGGTAATGAAAACAGTGATATCAATGGAGGGATCCACTCGATAAACCTGACAAGCAGAAATGGCCTGTTGAACCTCCTCCAGTGCTCATCGCACTTCAGGAGTCAATTTTCGAGGTGAATTCAACTCAGGGTCCCCCTTTAAAATATTAAAAAGCGGGGAAAGCTGTGCCGTGGTTAGCCCTAGATAGGGACGTAACCAATTGATGATACCCAGCAATTTCTGAGCATCATTCAAGGTCTTAATAGAACCCAAGAATTGCACCTCTTGGTGTTGTATAGTTTGATCCAGAATTGTGACTCCTAAATATCTCCAAGGAGGATGCTGTTGAACTTTCTCCAGAGCCACTTGCAATCCATAAGAATGCAGAGCAGCGAGCAGCCGAGGCTGTATCCTCAGCAGCTCGTCCTGGGTGGATGCTGCCACCAGGATATCATCCATGTAATGGTAGCAGTATGCCTCAGGAAACTGCTCACAGATTCCGGACAAAGCTTGAGCAACGTACCATTGACAGATAGTTGGGCTGTTCTTTATGCCGAGGTAGGACCTTGCATTGATATCTCTTCGCGGGTTCAGCATTGTTAACCGCAGGCACAGTAAAGGCGAACTTTGGTTTGTCATCAGGATGTAAGGGGATTGTGAAAAAACAGTCCTTCAAATCAATGATCAGGATTTCCCACTCTTCTGTAATCATGGTAGGTGAGGGCATACCAGGCTGCAAAGCCCCCATACTTTCCATAACTGCATTGATTTTTCGGAGATCCTGCAACAATCTCCATTTTCCTGATTTTTTCTTAATTACAAAGACAGGAGTGTTCCAGGGACTAGTGGAAGGCTCAAGGTGTCCCTGTTGTAATTGTTCCTGAACTAACTGATGAAGGGCGACTAATTTTTCTTTTGGTAGGGGCCACTGGGGTTGCATGACAGGTTTGCTCACTAGCCACCACAAAGGCAACGTAGGATACTCTGCACCCTTCAGTACAGTGGCCACCATCAAAAATTTGTCCCAATCCGTACCCCCCAAGCCACCAATACATCCTGCCCCCAGAGGTTAAGCGGAGCTGCAGTGACATAGGGCCGAACTGCAGCTGTTTGCCCCTCTGCATTCTTCACCACCACAGGTCGTTCGCTTAAATAGCTCTGTGTGGTTCCCCCCAACCCTGCAATGGCTGACCCCACAGGGGCTAAAGGCCACATGGGAGGCCATGCAGAGAAGGAGATGATTGTCACATCAGCGCCCGTGTCAATCAAACCTCAGAGCTGAATTTTGGATGGCTGGGCATTTGGTAGAGTTAGGGTGCATGTCATCTGTGGCTTTTGGCTAGATATATCTGCGGTCCAAAAGACCTGCAGAAATCCCATGGATCCAAAGCCACCATCTTCGCAACTTTGCTGTTCTATCTTAGGAACACATGATTTGAAAGGCACGAGTTGAGCGATACGAGTTTTTTCTGGAATAGTAACAGGGGGGGTGGGTGTGGAAACCATAGCACAGATCCAGCCTGTAAAGTCAGCATCAATAACGCCTGGGTGTACAAAGATCCCTTGAATGGTGGTACTAGATCTTCCCACCAGCAATGCACTCAGTCCCTGTCCTAGGGGCCCTAATGCATCCAAGGGAACCTTATAAACACGACAGGATTCTAAGATGACTGTTGATGTGGTGTGTACATCCACCCCAGCTGATCCCTGGGTACTGGCCCTAGGCTGGCTGAGTAGGCCTGCGTCGGTGCCATGCCCTGGGGAAACATTTGTGTCTGAGCGCACATCCCCATTACGCTCCTGGTCAAGTTTCCCGAACATGTCAAGAGTCGTCCATTGACATGGTACGTAGCTTTGCAATATTTTGCAAAGTGACCTGGCCTATCGCATCTCTCACAGCAAGCCACTCTCCTGTTGTCCTTATTTTTCCTCTTTTGTCTGGTCTGTTTCTGCTTGCTCTCACTCTTAGGTTGCCTTTTTGGTCTACGATCAGAATTTTTGAATTGAATAGGCTGCAGAACTGCAGCCAGAGCAGATCTATGATCTTCAGATCCTACCTTCGAGCAGGCTTCGACCATGTCTGTTAGTGTGGGTTCCCCTGGCAAAGCATCTATAATTCTTCTGCATTCATCATTGGCATTATCTCTTGCTAGTTGTTCGCACAATAGCTGCCTCAGGGTCTCATCTTCAACCTGTTTTTCAAGGGCTGCAGCAATTTTCTCCACAAAGGATAAAAAGTGCTCTTTCTGTCCTTGAGATATCTTCACATATCGTGTTTTAGGAGCAGCCATGTCTATGCTTTTTAATAGGGCTCCCATACCAATTTTTTGAGCCTGCTCAAGGACTTGAGAATGCCAAGTAGCTTGAACATCAGGATCAGAGAAAGCATTAGCTCCCATAAGAGCATCTGCTGGAACTCCATATCTAGGATCAGTTGGAGGTAATTGCATGTTCCCAGCTGCAGTTCTTTCAGCCATCCTTCTCCAATTGGCCTCAAAGACTGCATATTGAACAGGTTGAAATAATACCTGACCTAGATGCTTAATATCAAATGGAGAGAGCAAGTCAGTATTTAGTATTCTAATGATCTGCATGACTTGAGGAGAACTTAGGCCATATTGTGCCACTTTGGACTGTAGATCTTGAACCACTCTCCAACAGATAACTTCATGTTTGTCAGACTGACCTGAGTTAGGAAGCGCCTTCTGCACAGGAAAGGCTTGGATAATACCCTCTGTGGGTTCACTACTTCCCTGAACAACCTGCTCAGGTCCCTTTTCATATTCAGGCATGCCGACTTTCTCTATTAAATCCCAGTCCCCAGCCTCCAGAGCCCACCTCTTGACCGCTTCCCAAAACTGTTTTGAATTTTTCGGACGCACAGTCACCTTACATTCTGGAAGCGTCCAAGGACGGTTGTGGGCCAGCTGTGTTACTGGTTGCCAGCGTCTAACTGCCACCACAGTTTCCTGCAGTGTAGTAAGCGTGTCCTTAGTGACACTGCTTACATCGTCAGGTAGAAGTATGTCCAATGGCCTCACGGATGAGGAAGGCTGGCAGGGTACAAGCACCGGGCCAGCAGGCGGTGTAATGGCAGAGGCTGTGGACGGTTGTGGAGCTATGCACGGCAATGCAGCTTGCGGCGTTGCGGCTTGTGGCGACACCATTGCTGCCGGCACCGTGCTCAATGCCATTTCTGGGGCTGTTGCTGGGCCGGTTGGCATAGCCAGCCCAGGTCGTCCTGGCGCAAGTCCAGCAGTAGTAGCCTGCTGCAACACCTCCATCAGTACCACAAGCTGCTGTGACATTTCTTGAAGGACCGCCAAAAACTGGTATGTCAAGAAACTTGCCAATGGTGGTTGCACCATCTGCGCCTGTACTGAAAAATGCCCAGATGCTGGTGCATGTGCTGGATAGCCAAGCCCTATAGGCGATGGCATGGGACACAAAGGCGCTGGAAACAGAGTCGCAGAAGACCAGGGCGCCATGGTCACACCCGGGAACAGTGTGAAAGGTCCTTGCAGCAGCGCCGTCAGGGCTGACTGTGGAGCAGCAAGCATGGGTGCCTGGCCTGGTTGAGGAGTGAATGGCAGAGCCATAGGAAGGACAGATCCTGCTGGCTGTACAGGCAGCTGTAGCACAGAGGAGGAAGGGTAGGCAGCTGGGGCAGAGGGTGGGGGACACTCCAATGCTTTGTTTTGTTCAGAGGGATATTCCAGTATCACAAAATCATGCGGAACATAATCCCACAGAGAGGGGTAGGATCCCCATGCAGTCTCCACAACTCTCTCAGTCTCTGAAGGTAGTGGAGGCACAGTGAGTACACTGCCCATGTTGCCCAGGGTCAGCGTCCCATCAGATAACTCATCATCCCCTTCAGAACCTTCACTCACAGATTCATCAGAGCCCAATAATTCTTTTTCTTTTCTTCCTGCTGTCCATTTTCACATTATATCATGCAGGATCCCCCATGTACGTAGCAGGTCAACTATGCTCTTATCTCCAAACACAATTTCATGTATTAACTTATCCCCTAGACATTTCCAGGCTTCTAGGCTAAAGGCAGTGTTAAGGTCAGCTAGACATTCATGTTCTGTCACCCAATTTTGCAATTCACAAAGAGTTTTATCACTTATGTCAGCTCCTGCATCCGTTATTACAGATTTGAAAGCAGAAAACATCACACTTTCTTTCACAGAGTTTTGCCCCATCTTTTTAGACTAAGTTCTGCCCCTGGAGCCCCACAATAAAATGCATACACCTTCTGATTTCAGTTGCAGTCAGATCATGGCAGGGTCACCAACTGTCACAACAAGAAGGCTTCAGGCTGTAGCCCCAACACAGGCCAACGTACCTCCAGCACTCAGGAGGAAAACACCCAGCATCAAAGAAAAAACAGCCCACCTTCTAGGAGGAAATGCCCTACCTTAAATAATTACAAGTCACATGGTTCACCAGATGGGTCAAGACTATTGGTCACTTAACCATCTACCTCCCAGAGTGATTGGCTGAATGCTACAGCACCTGTTTCAAAACAACTTTCCCAGTGTAACAAGCTACAGGTGTTTCTCAGCCAGACTGCATGGGGAAAGAACTTTCACAGTATGCTGCAGCAGCTGGAAAATTTCTCCACAGGGATGCACTGCTCCTGAGCTTGGAGGAGGTGATCCTTGAATATTAACCAGCTTTCTTTGGCCCCTCTTCCCTCCAGGGCTTCATCCCATTGTACTCTAGCAAGGAGATCCCTGAAGAGGCCAAAGTCTGCTCTCCTGAAATCCAGGGTAGTGAGCTTACTGTGCACCCTCCTTGCCTCCCTAAGAATCTCGAACTCCACCATTTCATGATCACTGCAGCCAAGGCTGCCCTTGAGCGTCATGTTCCCCACCAGCCCTTCTTTGTTGGTGAAAAGATGGTCCAGCATACCACCTCTCCTCATTGGTTCCTCTACCACTTGGAGGAGGAAGTTATCATCCATGCATTCCAGGAACCTCCTGGATTGCCTATGCCCTGCTGTGTTGTCCCTCCAACAGATATCGGGGTGGTTGAAGTTCCCCATGAGGACCAGGGCTCGTGAACGTGAGGCAGCTCCTATCTGTCTGTAGAGGGCCTCATCCACTCAGTCTTCCCAGTCAGTTGGCCTGTAGCAGACCCCCACTACTATGTCCCCTGTCCCTGCCCTCCCTTTAATCCTGATCCATAAGCTCTCAGTTGGCTCCTCATCTGTCCCCAGGTGCAGCTCCATACACTCCAGATGGTCACTGACATAGAGGGCAACCCCTCCTCCTCTTCTCCCCTGCCTATCCTTCCTAAAGAGCTTATATCCTTCCATTCTGACACTCCAGTCAAAGGATTCATCCCACCACATCTCCGTGATGCCAATAAGATCATATTCCTGCAGGCACACACACACAGAATGTTAGGGATTGGAAGGGACCTCAAAGGATCATCTAGTCCAATCCCCCTGCCGGAGCAGGACCACCTAGACTAGATCACACAAGAATGTGTCCAGGCGGGTTTTGAACATCTCCAGAGAAGGAGACTCCACAACCTCTCTGGGCAGCCTGTTCCAGTGTTCTGTTACCCTTACTGGGAAGAAGTTCTTCCTCATGTTTAAGCGGAACCTCCTATGTTCCAGTTTATATCCATTTCCCTTGTCCTATCATTGGACGCCACTGAGAAGAGCCTGGCTCCATCCTCATGACAGTCACCCTTAACATATTTATAAACATTAATGAGGTCCCTCCTCAGTCTCCTCTTCTCCAAGCTAAAGAGACCCAGCTCCCTCAGCCTTTCCTCATAAGGGAGATGCTCCACTCCCTTCATCATCTTTGTGGCCCTGCGCTGGACTCTCTCAAGCAGTTCCTTGTCCTTCTTGAACTGAGGGGCCCAGAACTGGACACAATATTCCAGATGCGGCCTCACCAGGGCAGAGTAGAGGGGGAGGAGAACCTCTCTCGACCTACTCACCACACCCCTTCTAATACACCCCAGGATGCCATTGGCCTTCTTGGCCACAAGGGCACATTGCTGGCTCATGGTCATCCTGCTGTCCACCAGGACCCCCAGGTCCCTTTCCCCTGTGCTGCTCCCCAACAGTTCAGTCCCCAACTTGTACTGGTACATGGGATTGTTCTTACCCAGATGCAAGACTCTACACTTGCCCTTGTTGCATTTCATTAAATTTCTCCCCGCCCAACTCTTCAGCCTGTCCAGGTCTCTCTGAATGGCAGCACAGCCTTCAGGTGTGTCAGCTACTCCTCCCAGTTTAGTGTCATCAGCAAACTTGCTGACCATGCACTCTATTCCCTCATCCAAGTTATTGATGAATATGTTGAACAATACAGGTCCCAGTACCGACCCTTGAGGGACTCCACTGGATACTTGCCTCCAACTGGACTCTGTCCCATTGACCACTACTCTCTGGCTTCTATCCTTCAGCCAGTTCACAATCCACCTCACTACCCGATCATCCAGACCACACTTCCTCAGTTTAGCTGTGAGGATGCCGTGGGAGACTGTGTCAAATGCTTTACTGAAGTCAAGATAGACCACATCCACTGCTCTACCATCATCCACCCACTGGGTGATGTCCTCATCAAAGGCTGTCAGGTTTGTCAAGCACGACTTCCCCTTAGTGAAGCCATATTGAATGCCCCTAATGACCCTCTTATCCTTGATATGCCTAGAGACAGCACCAAGGACAAGTTGTTCCATTATCTTTCCAGGCATAGAGGTGAGGCTGACCGGTCTATAGTTACCTGGGTCTTCCTTCTTGCCCTTTTTGAAGACCGGAGTGACATTTGCTTTCTTCCAGTCCTCAGGCACCTCTCCCGTTCCCCACGATTTAGCAAAGATGATGGCGAGTGGTCTGGCAATGACATCCGCCAGCTCCCTCAGCACCCGCAGGTGCATCCCATCCGGACCCATGGACTTATGGATGGCCGGGTTGCTTAACTGGTCCCTAACCAAGTCCTCATCAACCAAGGTAGACTCCTCCTCTATCCTGACTTCCTCAGGAGCCTCAGGGTTCTGGGGCTCATCAGGATAGCCTCCAGCAGTATAGACTGAGGCAAAGAAGGCATTCAGTAACTCTGCCTTCTTCTTATCCTCTGTCACCAGGGCACCCTCCTCATTCACCAGTGGGCCTACATTGCCTCTAGTGTTAGTTTGATCTGCAATGTATTTGAAGAAGCCCTTTCTGTTGTCCTTGGCCTTCCTTGCAAGGTTTAATTCCAAGGAGGTCTTAGCTTTCCTAGTTGCCTCCCTACATCCTCTGACAGCAGACCTATATTCCTCCCAAGTGGCCTGCCCCTCCTTCCATGATCTGTACACTCTCTTTTTCCACTTGAGTTTGCCCAACTCCTCTTGCTTATTCCCCGTGCTGCGTGCATTAGCATAGAGGCATTTAATTTGGGCCCCAGATGAATCTGACTTCCTGGCTGGAGTGGCTGGAATTCTTTTCTGCTGCTATTCAGGTGCTTCCGGCAGATCTTTGTCAAGCTTGATATTACCCCCCTTCCCCTTCAAATCTAGTTTAAAGCCCTGCTAGCTGTTGTACTAATGCCCTTGTTCCCCTCTGAGAAAGGCAAATCCCATCTGGTGCCAGTAAGCCTGGTGCCATGTGGCCCATCCCATTATCGAAAAAGCCAAAATTGTGGCGATGACACCAGCTATGGAGCCACATATTAATTGATTGGACACATCTGCTTCTTCCAGTGTCACTGCTCGCAACTGGAAGGACAGAAGAAAAGATAACCTGTGCCCCAGATCCCTTTACCAGCTTTCCCAGGGCCCTGAAGTCTCCCGTGATCGACCTTGGACTTCGTGTTGCAGCTTCATCACCACCCACATGGAAGAGCAATAACGGGTAGTAGTCTGAGGGCTGTACCAGGCTAGGAAGTTTCCTAGTGATGTCCTTAACCTGGGCTCCAGGGAGGCAGCAGAATCATTAAGGTTGGAAAGGACCTCTAAGATCATCAAGTCCAACCATCAACCCAATACCACCATGCCCACTAAACTGTCGGGGGAGTTCCTGGCTACTACAATAGAAAGCACCTGTGCCTTGTTAGGACAGGTGCTGTGAGTCACGTTGGTCAACCGGAAACCACGTGACTCATGGAGGTTTAAAGGTGGGGCACTCCCAGGAGGGAGTGGGGCAGTTCCCTCCTGGAGACTGGAGTGATAGGAGCCCCTGGAGAGCAGCGTCTTGAAGCTCTCTGTTAGAAACCTTTGGTTGTGACAAGGACCTTTGGAGGGTGTTAGAGCCTTCTGATATACGAGGAAGATCACAACGACCTTCTGGGTTGTGATCCCCGAAGACTGAGGCATCAGTAGTCCGCAACACTAAACCATGTCCTGAAGCGCTACATCTACACGTTTTTTGAACACTTCCAGGCATGGTGACTCCACCACTTCCCTGGGCAATCTGTTCCAATGTTTGACCAGTCTTTAAGTAAAGAAATTTTTCCTAATATCTAATCTAAACCTCCCCTGGCGCAACTTGAGGCCATTTCTTCTCATCCTATCGCTGGCTACCTTGGAGAAGAGACCAACACTGACCTCACTACAACTTCCTTTCATGTAGTTGTAGAGAGCCATAATGTCTCCCCTGAGCATCCTTTTCTCCAGGCTAAACAACCCCAGTTCCCTCAGCCACTCCTCATAAGACTTGTGCTCCAGACCCTTCACCAGCTTTGTTGCCTTTCTCTGGACACACGTCAACACGTCAATGTCCTTCTTGTAATGAGGGGCCCAAAACCGAACACAGTATTCAAGGTGCAACCTCAGCAGTGCTGAGTACAGGGGGACGATCACTTCCCTGCTCCTGCTGGCCACACCATTTCTGATACAGGCCAGGATGCTGTTGGCCTTCTTGGCTACCTGGGCACACTGCTGGCTCATGTTCAGCTGGCTGTCAACCAGCACCTCCAGGTCCTTTTCCGCCGGACAGCTTTCCAGCCACTCTCCTCCAAGCCTATAGTGTTGCATGGGGTTGTTGTGACCCAAATGCAGGACCCAGCTCTTGGCCTTGTTGAACCTCATACAATTGGCCTTGGCCCATCGATCCAGCCTGTCCAGATCCCTCTGCAGAGCCTTCCTACCCTCGAGCAGATCAACATTCCCGCCTAGCTTGGTGTCGTCTGCAAACTTACTTAGGGAGCACTCAGTCCCCTCATCCAGATCATCGATAAAGATATTAAACAAGACTGGCCCCAGAACTGAGCCCTGGGGAACACCACTTGTGACTGGCCACCAACTGGATATAACTTCATTCATCACAACTCTCTGGGCTCAGCCATCCAGCCAGTTTTTTACCCAGCGAAGAGTATACCTGTCTAAGCCATGAGCTGCCAGCTTCTTGAGGACAATGCTGTGGGAGATGGTGTCAAAGGCCTTACTGAAGTCCAGGTAGACAACATCCACAGCCTTTCCCTCATCCACTAGGTGAGTCACCTGGTCATAGAAGGAGATCAGGTTGGTCAAGCAGGACCTGCCTTTCATGAACCCATGCTGGCTGGGCCTGATCTTCTGATTGTCCTCCACATGTCCTTTAAAAAGGAAAGTGCAAATTCTTCAATTGCATTCAGACAAGTGGTTCTTGGTATTTGTTTTGCCTTCAAAAGCCCACTCACAAGAATTTATTGCAAAATGAAGTCTCACTATGTTCCTAAAAAATATTTTAGTATGCATAGGGTTCATCTCATTACACTTGAAATGCCGGAAAAAGGGATAAAAAAGTATTTCAGAATATTGTTAGAAAGCATATCATAGAATCATAGAATCATAGAATCGTTAGGGTTGGAAGGGACCTTAAAGATCATCTAGTTCCAATCCCCCTGCCATGGGCAGGGAAACCCTCCACTACACCAGGTTGGCCAAAGCCTCATCCAACCTGGCCTTGAACATTGTCAGGGATGGGGCAGCCACAACTTCTCTGGGAGTACTTTAAACCTTATTTCTGTTCCAGACCTTAGTCATGGGGTGGAGATGATCCTAATCTGTATGGGAGGAACTATGCAGTCATACAACTATGACTGTGGCACACTAAGGAACGTACACTGCATTAAACAAAGCTGGTTGCAGTGCAAAGGAAGGCAAAGCTCTCTGAATCGTAGAATCATAGAATCACAGAATGGTTTGGGTTGGAAGGGACCTCAAAGATCACCCAGTTCCAACTCCCCTGCCATGGACAGGAACACCTTCCACTAGACCAGGTGGCTCAAAGCCTCATCCAACCTGGCCTTGAACACTTCCAGGGATGGGGCAAAATGAACTGCAAGTTTCAGGGTAAAGCTTTAGAACCTAATCCTGCTCCCTTTGATGTCATGGGAGAATGTGTCTTTTGCTCTAAACAAATGTCTGGGCTCCCATAAATATAAGCTTTTTGCACAGTCAGTTATTCTGAGAGTAATTTTTTGTTCTTCAAAGAGAATCAATAATTCAGTATTTTTAGTGTAACTTTCAAAGGCAGGAATTAATGTTTTTCATGCAGACATTGCTATTTTTAAAATGTAATTCTCAAGCAATTTTCACAAAAAAATATGTTAAATTGCAGGTACTTCTCTTGCTGCTGTTTACAACTGGGTACTGAGATAAAAAGCTTTCTAGTTATAAAGACAGTATGCATGTGTACGTTGTTGAAAATACTGGAGATACCTTTTTGCCCTTTTCATTCTGATGTTAACTTCCCTGACAGCTACATGTTGTTATTCAGCTTCATAAATTATGGACATCATGCAATATTACAGTAAAAACACACCTGACACCAATGTTTTCTTAGAGGTTGCTTGTTGTCATTTGATTTTTTTCTATAGAATGAATGAAAAATGTATTGTGCTTTTCCATTTTTGTCTCTTTAAGAGCTGGTATAACATACAGGTACCTGTCATTTTAAGTTATTAATGGGATGCTGTGCTGGGTTTACAGGAGAGGCTGCAGAAATGGCCCCTGTAAGTAGCTGTGAAAAGCTTAATATACTGGGTTTACGTGATGGGGTTTATGCAGCATGGGAGGGGCTGTGGAAATGGCCTCTGTAAGTAGCTGTGAAAAGCTTCCCCAGCTCCAAAACCAGTCGGACCGACCTCTGGCCAGGTCAGACCTCCCATCCCCTCAGGCCAGGGCCGAGCCAATCAGCGACTCTGCGAATGCCCTATTTAAGACAGGGACAAAGGAGCCCGAAGGGAGGCTGGACCTACACTGAAGAGAGATGGGGAGGTAGGGGGCTGGCTCCCCGGCCTCCCGGGCAGGCAACTGCACACGCTGAGCCACCGCTACCCAACTGGAGATGGCCACAGCGGCACAGCTTGGAGAGCTCCGAAGTGCCCCACTCCACTCCCGGGGCACTCGCTGGGAGGAGTTCGACTTGCCGGGAATGCTGAGGTTTGTTGAGAGGACTAAGACCTGAGAGAAACAGCCACGCAGACACCAAGGACAGTGAAGATGGAGCAGAAGGAGGTGTGATAGAGCTGAGATTCCCCTGCAACCGGTGGTGAGACGGCAGGTGGCCCCCCTGCTGCCCGTGGAGGTTAACAGTGGAGCAGAGATCCATCCACAGCTCTTGGAGAACCCCACGCCAGAGCACATGTCTATGCCTGAAGGAAGTCGTAGAGAATGGTCCTCATGAGCTGCTGGAGGCTGACAATGAGGCGGAGAGGCATCTGAAGCCTGTGGAGAACCCCATATCAGAGCGGGTGGCAGCTCTCTAAGAAGCTGGGACTCTGCAGGGAAGAAGCCCACGCTGGAGCAATCCGATGGGTAAGGATGGCATCCTGCAGGAAGGACTCACGTAGGAGAAGTCTATGGACTGTCCCGTAAGGAGGGGATCCATTGGAGCAGGGAAAAGAGTGTAAGGAGTCCTCCTCCTTTAAGAAAGGAGCAGCAGAAATGACGTATGACAAACTGACCTGCAATCCCCCATTCCCTGTCCCCCTGTGCCACTGGGGGAGGAGGTAGAGCCGGGAAGAATGGAGAGGTAGGGGGAAGGTGTTTTTGAGTTCTGGCTTCTTTCTTGTTATCCTCTCTGAATGAGTCGTAAACAAATTAAATCGATTTGTCCCCAAACTGAGTCTGTTTTGCCTGGGGCCATGGTTGGTGGGTGATCTCTCTCTGTTCTTATCTCGACCCTCAGACCTTTTGTTACATTTTTCTCCTCTCCATCTCACTGAGGGGGAGGAGTGAGTGTGTGACCTCGTGGTGGCTGAGCTGTCAACTGGGCTAAATCTCAACAGAATGTTACAGTCAGTTTTTGATTATGCAAGGCACTAGGGATTGTGAATAAATTTAAAATACAGATAATGTAAAATATGTAATTTAGACTATAAAATATATATAACAATAAAATACATTATATAACAGAAAAAGATGTCAGTGATAGATTACTCTACTGGAGAAGTAGATTGTCCTAGTATTGTTATATTAGGGCTGTAAGAACAGCCCTAATAACAGTTGTTTTTGTAGAGAAGATAAGTGACCAGTTATACATTATCATTGAAAGAAATCTGAAATCTGGCTAAAGATACTCTTTAGGCTCTTTTCTGTGGATTCACTATTGGTGAACTTCAGAAAGGAAGCAGGTACCATTCCTGCTATAATTTCCTGAACTTCTCACAATTTTTTTTTTCTGTAATCTGAGTCTCATGTGACTTTATCCTCTCAAAAGTCTTGTTTTGGACAGGAACTGAGAAAGCAGCTTATTGTCATGTTTTATAATAGAGATATAGAACTGCATGTTAGTTACATAAGTAATCCTGTGCAATTTCATATGAGAGCTGTGAGGGCCACTATGGATTATTTTGAGAGATGAAGATAAATACATTCAGGCAAATTTTTTTTCACTTTTTAAGGTGTAAAGGTAAATCTGTACAGCTTCATGGGCCAGCAAGTTAATGTGGACATTCATCTTCTGGCAAAGGACAGAAAGGAAAAATTAGCCTAATGGACTGTTGCATTCAGCGCAAGATGAAAGCCACACTTGTGTGGATGAAAGAAATCTGAGAATATCATATCATGCTTAAAATGCCTTGCCACTCCCTTTATAATGAACTTGCCAGTAAAAAGATTTAAGACAGAGAGATGATTATCTAAATCATGTATGTTAAAAGAGCTTCTTGGGTTTAGGCCTTTAAAAACTGCTTCTTTGAAAGAAAGCAGAACTTTCCCATTCCTCAGGTACTGAAGTGTTAATCATCTCAGCCAAAAGATTCAATGGCTACATATAAACTAATAGGTTAAACATGCCTGGGACTGTTCTCTGGCATTAAGGCTGGTAGCCATACAATGTTTTATGCCTTTATTATTAAACCCTTTTATTCTTCAAAATAGGATAGTCACATGCATTTACTGCCCATTGGGAATGGTTCCTGACTCACACTAACACCCAAACTGTGCCCAGGAATTGTTCGGGAAAATACTAGCTGGCATGCTTTTAGCCTGTGCCAAGGTCTATTTGAACAATTTTTAGACAAATGATTTCCAATGTCTGTGAATGTTTTGTGCTGGTTTCATTTACATTGCATTTTATAGAATCCTAGAATGATTTGGGTTGGAAGGGACCTCAAAGATCATCTAGTTCCAACCCCCCTGCCATGGGCAGGGACACCTTCCACTACACCAGGTTGCTTAAAGCCCCATCCAACCTGGCCTTGAACACTTCCAGGGATGGGGCAGCCACAACTCCTCTGGGCAACCTGTTCCAGTATCTCACCACCCTCCAGGCTGAACAGCCCCAACTCTCTCAGCCTGTCTCCATGGCAGAGGTGCTCCAGCTCTCGGATCATCTTTGTAGCCCTCCTCTGGACTTGCTCCAGCAGCTCCATGTCCTTCTTGTGCTGGGGACTCCAGAGCTGAACACAGTATTCCAGGTGGGGTCTCACGAGAGCAGAGCAGAGGGGCAGAATCACCTCCCTCGACCTGCTGGCCACACTTCTTTTGATACAGCCCAGGACACGGTTGGCTTTCTGGGCTGCCAGCACACATTGCCAGCTCATGTTGAGCTTCTCATCCACCAGCACTCCCAAGTCCTTTTCCTCAGGGCTGCTCTCAATCCATTCTCTGCCCAGCCTGTACTTGTGCTTGGAATTGCCCCGACCCACATGCAGGACCTTGCACTTGGCCTTGTTGAACTTCATGAGGTTCTCACAGGCCCACCTCTCCAGCCTGTCAAGGTCCCTCTGGATGGCATCCCTTCCCTCCAGTGTGTACACCACACCACACCACACCACACCACACCACACCACACCACACCACACGGTGTCATCTGCAAACTTGCTGAGGGTGCACTCAATCCCACTGTCCATGTCTCCAACAAAGATGTTAAATAGCACTGGCCCCAGTACTGAACCCTGAGGAACACCACTCATCACTGGCCTCCACTTGGACATCGAGCCGTTGACCACAACTCTTTGAGAGTGACCATCCAGCCAATTCCTTATCCACTGAGTGGTCCATCCATCAAATCCATGTCTCTCCAGTTTAGAGACAAGGATGTCGTGTAGGACAGTGTCAAATGCTTTGGGTAAGTCCAGGTAGACGATGTCAGTTGCTCTTTCCCTATCAATGCTGTAACCCCATCATAGAAGGCCACCAAATTAGTCAGGCAGGATTTGCCCTTAGTGAAGTCATGTTGGCTGTCACCAATCACCTCCTTATTTTCCATGTGCCTTAGCACCTGCTTTTCACTTATAACATCATAACTTAAAGATCAAGTCAATAATATCTATTTATGAAAAATGTCCTTTTCTGTATCATGATGTATTTAAATTCTAGTTTTTGATGTTTAGATTTCTCTTTGTCCTCCCACTGTTTTAAAATACCTATATGACTTCCCTCAGGTTCCCTAAACATAATTCATCTTTGAAGAGAAGAACAGCATAGAAAATCTTGGCCTAAGAAGTATATATTTGGAGAAATAACAGGATAAGCATGAGCAGTTTTCTTAAAGGTTATAGGTAAGTGGAAATCATTTACACATCTTGACTATAATGAAAGAACACTAGTGTGCACAGCATTGTTAATTTATAATTTTGAGTTACTATTGAATATTTTGTAGATTTTCTAACTTTCTCTACTGTATTCCTAGCAAATATTTCAATCCAGTGCAAGTACTCATATGAAAGATGATATAATGACTCCCCTAAAGAGGCTGTAATATGTATACCTGTGCTTTTGCTAGTATGTGTTCCATGCAGAGTTCAATGTATTAAGGTGGCCTGTTATCCATAATATTGTTGTCAGACAAAACATATTACAGCTAATTATCATTAGCTCAAGGTCAGCCTCACCTCCATCCCTGGAAAGATAATGGAACAACTTATCCTTGGTGCTGTCTCTAGGCATATCAAGGATAAGAGGGTCATTAGGGGCAGTCAACATGGCTTCACTAAGGGGAAGTCGTGCTTGACAAACCTGATAGCCTTTTATGAGGACATCACCCAGTGGGTGGATGATGGTAGAGCAGTGGATGTGGTCTATCTTGACTTCAGTAAAGCATTTGACACAGTCTCCCATGGCATCCTCACAGCTAAACTGAGGAAGTGTGGTCTGGATGATCAGATAGTGAGGTGGATTGTGAACCGGCTGAAGGATAGAAGCCAGAGAGTAGTGGTCAATGGGACAGAGTCCAGTTGGAGGCAAGTATCCAGTGGAGTCCCTCAAGGGTCGGTACTGGGACCTGTATTGTTCAACATATTCATCAATAACTTGGATGAGGGAATAGAGTGCATGGTCAGCAAGTTTGCTGATGACACTAAACTGGGAGGAGTAGCTGACACACCTGAAGGCTGTGCTGCCATTCAGAGAGACCTGGACAGGCTGAAGAGTTGGGCGGGGAGAAATTTAATGAAATGCAACAAGGGCAAGTGTAGTCTTACATCTGGGTAAGAACAACCCCATGTACCAGTACAAGTTGGGGACTCAACTGTTGGGGAGCAGCACAGGGGAAAGGGACCTGGGGGTCCTGGTGGACAGCAGGATGACCATGAGTCAGCAATGTGCCCTTGTGGCCAAGAAGGCCAATGGCATCCTGGGGTGTATTAGAAGGGGTGAGGTTAGTAGGTGGAGAGAGGTTCTCCCCCCTCTCTGCCCTGGTGAGGCCACATCTGGTATATTGTGTCCAGTTCTGGGCCCCTCAGTTCAAGAAGGACAAGGAACTGCTTGAGAGAGTCCAGCGCAGGGCCACAAAGATGATGAAGGGAGTGGAGCATCTCCCTTATGAGGAAAGGCTGAGGGAGCTGGGTCTCTTTAGCTTGGAGAAGAGGAGACTGAGGGGGGACCTCATTAATGTTTATAAATATGTTAAGGGTGACTGTCATGAGGATGGAGCCAGGCTCTTCTCAGTGGCGTCCAGTGATAGGACAAGGGAAATGGATATAAACTGGAACATAGGAGGTTCCGCTTAAACATGAGGAAGAACTTCTTCCCAGTAAGGGTAACAGAACACTGGAACAGGCTGCCCAGAGAGGTTGTGGAGTCTCCTTCTCTGGAGATGTTCAAAACCCGCCTGGACGCATTCTTGTGTGATCTAGTCTAGGTGGTCCTGCTCCGGCAGGGGGATCGGACTAGATGATCCTTTGAGGTCCCTTCCAATCCCTAACATTCTGTGATTCTGTCATCATAAACAGTGCTCTTTTAAATCACTGTAAGAAGTAGTTAAACTTTCTGGAACAAGAACAGCCTCCACAAGAATATGGGTACATGTCACCACCCAAAACAAATGCACATGTGGGCAGCACGTGTTTTATTGGGTATTTTGAGGATAGGCATGTGTGAGAAAAAAAGATGTAAAATGCCATAGAAACAGATGCAGAGAAGACACAGAAACCCATACACAGGCCTGAGCAATCACTGAGGAGGTAGCTTTAATTAAAACGGAGCAAGAGAGATTCAAGATGACTGTCAAGCAAAAAGGACTTGAGACTTTGAGTGAAATTTTCCCATGGTTTCAGAGGAAAAGAATATATGCACGATCTTTATAAATAGAGTGTGTAAAAATATCTGATGCCTCATATATTTTTTTCTGAGAGACAATCCACTAGCCATTCAAGTCAAAGCATGTAAGAATACATTTCCAATTTTAAAGACAGTTGCCTTCTAAATAGATCCACAAATTACAATAACCTGGCAGCATTCAAAATATGAATTTTCCTGACAGGCAAATATATACACATGCCCTATAAAATATGTTTTATGCTTTCATTCACTAGATATTTTCCTGAAGTTACTCATTACTTTCATACCTTCCCTAGTTCCATTGCTGTTTCCCCTCATTTCCAGACTTAAGTCAGTCTTGTGTTTACTCCAGGCTATACTAGTGATCACTCTCTTCTGGTCAAAGTGCTTGTTTCTCCTGCGTTTCCTTGGGCAATCGTTTCTCTGCCATTAGACTGTGTTTTCCCTAATGTTTTGGATTGTTTCCTTCTCACTTGATCCCAAAGATAGAGGCAGCATACATTTTTTCCTATTTTTCCTTTTCCTATTTTGACTCTTCTTCATTGGCAAAATTAATCCAAAATACTCCAGAGCTGAACACAGTATTCTCAGCTCTCGTGAGACCCCACCTAGAATACTGTGTTCAGATCTGGAGTCCCCAACATAAGAAGGACATGGAGCTACTAGAACGAGTCCAGAGGAGGGCCACGAAGATGATGCGAGGGCTGGAGCACCTCTGCTATGAAGACAGACTGAGAGAGTTGGGGCTGTTCAGCCTGGAGAAGAGAAGGCTCCGGGGTGATCTTATTGCAGCCTTCCAGTACCTAAAGGGGGCTTACAGGAAAGCTGGAGAGGGACTTTTTACAAGGGTGTGTAGTGATAGGACAAGGGGCAATGGATTTAAACTGAAGGAGGGGAGATTTAGATTAGATAGAAGGAAGAAATTTTTTTCTTTGAGGGTGGTGAGGCAGTGGAACAGGTTGCCCAGAGAAGTCATGGATGCCCCATCCCTGGAAGTGTTTAAGGCCAGGTTAGATGAGGCTTTGGGCAACCTGGTGTAGTGGAGGGTTTCCCTGCCCATGGCAGGGGGATTAGAACTAGATGATCTTTATGGTCCCTTCCAACCCTAACCATTCTATGATTCTATGAATCTCTACCTGTTTCTCTCAAACAATCCACTGGCTTAAAAGAGAATCTCTCTATAAGCAATGATCTTACTGGTTTTATTTTTTTCTCTTGATCATGTTTATAGACTAGTCAAATGCCCATAGAGGCAAAAGAAGAATTTACTGTCTTTGAGTAGGTGAATGCAGAATTTGCTTTGGTGGGTATGCCATTTTAATACTATAGAAAAGGTATTTGTGTTGAACATTTGGATAAAAAAGTCAGTTAACTAAGGAATAATCTATTGGTAAAGAGATTAATTGTAAAACCCATGCTATAAAATTTATATTTGAAGTATAGTATAGTATAAAAAGTACTTACATTAAAATATTGTTTCAGAAAAATTGTTATATATGTGAAGACTTGAAAACATGATCTTTCCATTTTCATTTTTTCCCACCTAGTTTCAGAAACTTCATTTAGACTATAGAGTCCAAATGTTTCATTCTTTTTTATTTAAAATGTAAATGTGCTGTGTTTATGACTGTCTATGAAGTGCTTAGCATATTACTTATACTATGAAAACTTGGATGTTTCCATGTAATCTTCAGAAGTACTGAAGTTGACTGCCCAGTCTAGGGGCATGTTGAGTTGTACAGGCTATATGTTTTGATGTTAACCTCATCTGAGTTTCGCTTAAGAATGCAGTTTCATGAAAAATTGGTCATCTAAACAAGTACTAATAGAAGTTTGGGGATTTTGTTTTGGTTTTAGAATCTAGATTAATAAAGGTAAATGCAGCTTTTTCTAGTTTATTTCAATTTTGAATGCAAAGCATCAGGTTTTATTTTACAGTTAGTCACATGATATTCTTATGGTCCTCTTATTTTCTAAATCTTCTCATTAATACCAGCTAGAGCTTGAAAAGATAAAAACGTTTAGTATTCCTATATTGTTGATGATCAACTCAAAAATATAACATGGTCTATGGGGGAAGGCGTGTCACATACATATTTTATAGCCTGTGAGGCTTTGTTTCATTATCATGAACATTGTATTGCACAGTACTCTGATGACCTTCATAGTGTTATGAAGTTAGTATAAAACTGTGTAACTGTTGAACATTCACAATCTATCAAACTGATTATCCTTAGCAGTTACTTACATCTTTTTTTCTCCTTCTCACTCCTTTAATAATCTTCCCTCTCAACAATAAAACCACATGTGTATATTTAAATGAAGATTTTTCTTACCAGGCCTCATAACAGCTTTACCCTCTTCTAAAAGCAGTTCAGATGTCTATATGACTGTTGCTCTTCACATGTAATAAATATTTTTTTGTCCAGTTCTCCCAAATTTCATTCAAAATGCTATATACTGGTGCCAAAATGTCTGAAATAGAAGTTTTCACATGTAATTTCAGGGAAGTTATAGAGCTGTAATAATCAGGCTATAGAAATACAACTACATGTTTTGGTAGCTGTAGAATAATTATAGCTAATTATTGCCTTTAAGAATATGTTTTCTTTTCATCTGAAAAAATTTAAAGGATAAATTCTTACAACTGTGTATATGCCAAGCAAAAAGTTACAGTACTATTAATCTAATAGGCTTCCTCCAGCATACAAACTTCTCTTTGCAAAAACATATTGCAACTTTTTAAAATTAAATGCTATTTTTGGTTATGTGTTAATGTAGAGCTCAAGAAAGGTTCTGGATTGCTAGCTTAGTGCACTGAAGTCCTTATTTATCCACAAAAAAACCCCAAATAGTTAAGGAACAATTATTAAGGCAAACTTCCTGGTGCTGTTTCACTGGTGCCTCCCAGAGGGACCACCATTGTTATAATGTAGTTCACTTACTTCTATCTCTTTAGTATGTGGACTCTCCATATATACCATGTTACCCCAGTATTACTGCTTATACTATTCAGCTGGTACTTAGGAGTAATTGGGCAGACAAGAAATGTTCTTATTAATCATATTACTTCTTTTTACAAGGGCATGTAGTGATAGGCCAAGGGGCAATGGCTTTAAACTGAAAGAGGGGCGATTTAGATTAGATCTAAGGAAGAAATTTTTTACGTTGAGGGTGGTGAGGCAGTGGAACAGGTTGCCATGAGAAGTTGTGTTTGCCCCATCCTTGGAAGTGTTCAAGGCCAGGTTGGATGGGGCTTTGAGCAACCTGGTGTAGTGGAGGGTGTCCCTGCCCATGGCAGTGGGGTTGGAACTAGATGATCTTTGAGGTCCCTTCCAACCCAAACCATTCTATGATTCTTTATAGAAGAAAATATCACATTCAAAAACATTAATTTGGGTTCCCAAAGATGATACCCCTCCTATTCACCTCATTTTATGCTCCTAATTTGTTTATTCTGTGTGGGTTTGGTTTGCTTCTAAGCTTCAGAGTTTCTCAGAGGAAGTGGGTTTGGCATTTTATAGTTGCCTGAAAAGCACTGCACATGCTTATAATTCTACAGAAATATTTTTAGTATGATGGAAAGCTCTCATGTTTATCACTAATAGCTGCTCTTACACCAGCTACTTCATTAATATTTTAAGTACCCTGTTTCCTTCTGTCTAGGTGCAGATCAAAGAACTCAGTTCCTCGCTTTCTTGAGAAATTTTTATGGGCCTCTAAGTCAAAGATGCCACAGTATAATCACTTAACAGTAAAAAGTATTTTTTGTATACACTGACATTTTAAATCGATCTTAAAGAACACAATCGATATATCTAAAATACTCCAAAACATTAGTGTAATCAGATGTCTGGAGAAGCACTCGATGCCAGAGCATGTTCCTGAGAACTGCCTGTGGTGGGTCTCAGTCAATCAGCCCCCGGTTCTTAAACACTTTTAATGAAATCTGATCGAGTTACTTGCATTTATGCTCAGGATTCCCGTTAGCCAAGTCTATTTGTTACACCCCTTCTACTGAGCAGATTTTGGCTCAGTACGTCAGATTATATTATTATTTGCACTAAAGAAAGCCTCTGGACTCCTGACTGAGCGGCACTCCGGGGTTGCCCCCGCGGTGGCCGCTGCCCGCGCCTTTGTCACTCCAAATCCCATCTCCCATCACTGCTCCCGTGCCTTCCCTTTCTTCTCTCCTCCCAGTCCCATTCAGGTAAATGAGGCCTGTTATGAGCAGCCACTGCGCCAGTGAGGAAGGAAATTCTGGTGATGCTGGAAGGAGAAATAAAAGTGGATCTAAAAGCTCCTAAAACGCCCAGCCAGCCCCAAACACGCTACCGGGTTGCCGCCTTGCCTCCTCCCTCAAACCAGGCTTGAACACCAAGCCGGCTGCTGAGTGGAACTTGCCCACGCAGGAGAGAGAGGTGCCCTCAGGATTTTACCTCAGATTCGCCTCTTTTAATTCATAGATCTCCTCCTCGTGCTTTATAATGACTGTTTATCGCTCCTTTTTTGAAACTTTGTCATTAATTTTATAGCGAATAATTAATAGTGTGGAAGTAGATTCCCCCCTCCCCAGGTAATGGAACAGTCCGCCTGGTTCCTCGGTTAACTCCTTTTCTGCCAAATCCTAATCTCCTCCTGTAGAAGGTTATTTCAGAGACTTGGATCCTGACTCAAGCTCTGTCACACTTAAACACCACAGACAGGTCAGGGTTTTAAGAACTGTCTCATAGGGGCAGTGTGAAATGGAGGAAACGACTTCTTACTCTCGAGATGGACTTTAATGCCATCAGGTAAAGTAATCCATCGTGTTTTCTTCTTAGTAAATGTGGAGATACGTGTCAATGCTTAAGTTTTGATTGGATAAACTGATTTTTTTAATTTATTTTTTCAGTTTTGCAGTGGAAAACTTTGTAGACCCTGCAGCATACCTGCCGCCCCAGGTCAGCAGTGGAGCAGTTGCTCTTCAGGCAGGTTAAATCACCTTTCAGAAACAATTTATTTTTTTTTTCTCTTGAGCAGTAACTGGAGACATGGAGGTGTCCTGACCTGAGACCTAGGGTTCTAATCTGCATTTCTAAATTTAAGCACTTAAGTGTATGGTAACATGTTATGGATTTTGATATATAGCCTTTCCCAATAAGAATTGCAGAGGAATTAAAGAAAATTGTATTAAATGTACTTACTTTTTAAAATAATGTAACGTGAGGGGTCATTTAGATAAAATTTCTGTTTCTTCAACTATCCCTCCATTTCTCTATTCCTCCTTCCTCCCAACTTCAAGTGGCAATTCAATCCCTCAAAAAGCTTTGGTTATCCTAAATAAAGCATATTAAAAAAAACCTATTGACTTCTCAGCCTCTTCAGTCTCTTGGCTGTACTGAACTCTAGAAACCCTATTTCCCTTCCTCAGATTATCTCCTGGGTTCACAGCACTGGATCTCTCTGGAATTTTTCCTGACCTTAATGGCTGCAATTAAATGTTTTTCTTTCAGTATTTTCCTTCTCTGACATCTTTGCTGGATCAAGGTTCCTTCTTTGGACCACTCTTTTTCTTTCCTTTCTCTTTTATTCTCTAATTCCCAAAGGATACTGTTCTGAAACATACTGAAATGTATGGCAAGAGACATTTACATTTTTTAGGAAGAAAGGGAGGCATATAGCTTAAAGTAAATGCAGAAGAAAATTGTTACTTTTACTCAAAGTTAAGATTATTAGACGTGTCTTGGTAGCAAGGAACATGTGGAAAGAGTTCTGGTAGCACTTCTACAAGGAGTTTGTGTCACCTGCACTAGTGCAGGAGAGCTTTTTCCAGAAGCCTCCTAAGTTGTATGAATGGATGTACGAAATGCAGGTCCTAGACTACTTAAGGCCAAGCAAGGTGAGTTACTTGTCCTGGTGTCTGACAATTCATGAATACTGGTATCACATTTTCTATAACAAACTAGGCATTGGAATATTTAAATTTATTAAATGTGTATAACTTTGTCGTGGTTTTAGGCTGATCCAGCAACTAAAACTCACACAGTCTCTCCTTCTCCAGTAAAGTGGAGAGGAGAAAAATATAATAAAGGGACTGAGGGTCGAGACAAGAACAGAGGGAGCACCCACCAACCATGGTCCAGGGCAAAACAGACTTGGCTTTCTTAAAAGCAAAACAATTTATTGATGGTTACTTAAAAGGACAAAGGGAAACAAAACCGGTTACTTGAGAGGATAGAAAGAAACAAAGCCAGATCTTAAAACCAACACCTTCCTTCCCCCCACCCCCCCCACCTTTCCTTTTTCTCCCAGCTCTACCTCCTCCCCCTAGCAGCGCAGGGGGCAGGGACTGGGGGAGTGCAGGTCAGTTCATTCCATGCTGTTACTACTGCTTCTTTCTTAAAGGAGGAGGAGTCCTTACACCCTTTTCCCCTGCTCCAGTGGATCCCCTACTCACGAGGAAAAATCCACAAACTTCTCCAGCGTGAATCCAGCCCACAGGAAACAATCCTTCCCCATGGATTGCCCCAGTGTGGGCTTTACCACAGTCTCGTATTCTTAGGGAGTTGTAGCCGCTCGCTCCAGCATGGGTCGTCACGCAGACTCCAGATGCCTCTTTGCCTTGTCATGCATCCCAACACGACCGTCTTCAGGCTCAGGCATCTCCACTCCACGGGCTGCGAGTGGGTCTCTACTCCACCAAGGCCGTCCTGGTTGCAGGGGGGCCGCCTGCTATCTCGCCACCAGCTGCAGGGGAAACTCAGCTCCGGCACACCTCCTCCCGCTCCATCCTCACTGACCTGCTGTCGATGCAGCTGTTTCTCTCAGATCTCAGTCTTCTCTGGGTGAACTCGGCCCAGTGGGCACCCTGGGAGTGGGGTGCCCCCCGAGCTCCCCAGCTGGCTCCGCCGCCGCCATCCTCAGTGGGCGGTGCTGGCCTGACGCAGGCAACTGCCCAGCCGGGAGCCAGGGAGCGGGGGCAGTGCCCTCCTCCCTTCTCTCCTTGCTCCTGGGCAAAGCAACTTTTCCGGTTCCTTTGTCTTGACTTAAATAGGGCAATTCGCAGAGGCGCTGATTGGCTCAACCCCAAGGGGGATGGGAGTCCGATCTGGTGGCCAGAACCAATTCTAACCCGGTTCCAAAACCAGGGAGGTCACAGGGAGCAAAGCCCCTCTCCTGCCACCAGAACCGCACCCCCCCCGCCCCAATCAAACCATGACAAACTTCTTGTCTGAAAAGTGTTTAGCGCATTTGGTTTATATTTCAAAATTAAGCCTAGCTTTCTAATCTAGAAAGCACACATGGTATACAACTGCAACCACAACTCTTAAAAGTACAAAGAGAAGGACATCATTTTGCAAAATAAAAATAAGTTGCAAGATTTTGTTTATGCTGTGCTTTAGCCCAGCCAGCAACTAAATGCCACATAGCCCCTCACTCACCCTCCCCCAACCCCGGGGAATGGGGAAGAAAATTAAAGGGGAAAAGGGAAAGAGACTCGTGTGTTGAGATAAGAACAATTGAATAATAAAAATAATAATAATATATGAATATATATGTATAGTGATAATAACATATACAAACAACTGATGCACAGTGTAATTCCTCACTACTCAGTAACTAACACCTGTCTCATCCTGGCTAATGATCCCGAAACAGATAATTCCTGACACCACAATCCCAGACAAGTGAGAAGCCTGAAAAGAGGGAGAAAGAAATAGCACTTACAGAGTCTGAAAGAGAGCGAGCCTCTGGAAGAGAAAAATCCCTTGGAAGAGCAAGAGCACTTCTTCCTGGTCAACCCTCATCTATATACTGGGCATGACGTTTCATGATATGGAATACTCCATTGGCCAATTTAGCCCTCAATCCTAAATCTAAGCTGAAATCATAATGGGAGTCGTGGACCCTTTGTCCTAGCTATGCTTCCCCCCCAGCCTGTTGTGCTGCACACTGGCAAAACATGGCAAGCTGAGAAGTCCTTCAAGTCTCAGCACCAACTATAAACATCAGTGCACTATCAATATTCTTCTCATAATGAGTCCCAGGCTAAAACTAAAACATGGAGCTCTTCTAGCTACTAAAAACAAGAGCTAACTCTTTCCCAGCTGAAACCAGGACAGTATCCACCCCTTATTCATATCATCCACGTCATGCTCAAGTCTCACATATATACATAGATATCATTCACTTAGTCTATGGGTCATCTCTCCAAAATGTCTGATGTCCATAACTCTGGGCTCCATCTGTCATGGCAGTCCTTTAGGGCAGGAGAGGTGATGCAGAGTTTGTAGTCTGTTGCATGCAGCATCTGGAGCTTATAGTTGATGTATACAGTGCAATCCATGTCCATGGTCTGCAGGTTGAAGATGTCGATCTCAAGGAAGTTGCTGGGTGTCTGGAATCAGTTCTGGTTCTGTTGAAGTTCATTCTTCATTGACCTGGATGATTCTTAATATAATGTTATTAGTATAATATATAACAACCATAACAGTGATGGTATGCAGTGGCAGGGTTATTCAGCAATTACCATCATACAATTCAATTCATTGGCTATTTTTACCCAACAAAAAAAAAAAAATCCCCTTGAGTTACACATTGGACTTCCCCATCCACCAAGTGCACCCAAGTCCTCGAGCAAAAGCAATCCCACGAATGGGTTTACCTTTACCCAAGGCAGGAATAACCCAGACTGTCTTCCCCAGTATATTCCTCATGTGCACTACAGGGACTTTATCCCCTTCTACAGTACGTAAAAGTTCTGATTGGGCAGGACCAGCTCGATTGGCAGATCCTCTAGTGTTGACTAACCAGGTGGCTTTTGCTAAATGTGTATCCCAATGTTTGAAAGTTCCACCACCCATTGCTTTCAGGGTGGTTTTTAGCAGTCCGTTACATCATTCGATCTTCACAGAAGCTGGTGCATGATGGGGGATGTGATATACCCACTCAATGCCATGCTCTTTGGCCCAAGTGTCTATAAGATTGTTTTGGAAATGAGTCCCGTTGTCTGATTCAATTCTTTCTGATATGTCATCTTGCCATAAGACCTGTTTCTCAAGGCCCAAGATAGCGTTTCGGGCAGTGGCATGGGGCACAACATAGGTTTCTGACCATCCAGTGGTTGCTTCCACCATTGTGAGCATGCAGTGCTTGCTATGGTGGGTTTATGGGAGCGTGATATAATCAATCTGCCAGGCTTCCCCATGTTTATATTTTATCTTGCCACAACGGGGCAGCCCGGATGGGTTTGCCTCTACGGTGCCAGTTTCTCTGCTTCCGTTGCTGTAACCATCCCCACAGGGCATTTGCCACCATCCATGAGTTGGTATAAAAATAGTGCACTGGCCGTTTTTCTTGCTCACCAATATCTAAACCAGTTGGATGGCTTTCACCTCTGCAAATTGACTTGATTCACCTTCTCCTTCAGTAGCTTCTGCGATTCGTCATGTAGGATTCCACATAGCAGCTTTCCACTTTTGGTATTTTCATACAAGGTGGCAGGATCCATCAGTGAACAGGTCATATTGCTTCTCATTATCTGGTAGTTTATTATACAGTGGGGCTTCTTCAGCACGTGTCACCTCCTCCTCCTCTGGTGACATTCTGAAGTCTTTACCTTCTGGCCAGTTAGTGATCACTTCCAAAATTCCTGGGCAATCGGGGTTTCCTATCCAAGCTCTTTGTGTGATCAGTGTGATCCACTTACTCCATGTAGCATCAGTTGCGTGATATGTAGACAGGACACTCCCTTTGAACATCCAGCCAAGCACTGGCAATTGGGGTGCCAGGAGCAACTGTGCTTCAGTACCAACCACTTCAGAAGCAACTCAGACTCCTTCATATGCTGCCAATATCTCTTTTTCAGTTGGAGTATAGTTGGCTTCGGATCCTTTGTATCCCCGACTCCAAAACCCAAGAGGTCAACCTCGCGTCTTCCCTAGTGCTTTTTGCCAGAGACTCCAGGTAGGACCATTCTCCCCGGCTGCAGTGTAGAGCACATTTTTGACATCTTGTCCTGTCCGGACTGGTCCCAGGGCTACTGCATGAACTATTTCTTGTTTAATTTGTTCAAAGGCTTGTTTTTGCTCTGGGCCCCATTCAAAATTATTCTTCTTTTGGGTCACTTGATACAGGGGTTTTACAATCTGGCTGTAATCTGGAATATGCATTCGCTAGAAACCCACAATGCCTAAGAAAGCTTGTGCTTCCTTTTTGTTGGTTGGTGAAGATATAGCAGTTATTTCATTAATCACATTCATTGGGATATGACGATGTCCGTCTTGCCATTTTATTCCTAAGAACTGGATCTCCTGTGCAGGCCCCTTGACTTTACTTTCTTTTATGGCAAAACCAGCTTTCAGAAGGATTTGGATTTTCTCCCCTTTCTCAAAAACTTCTTCTGCTGTGTTGCCCCATACAACGATGTCATCAATGTATTGGAAGTGTTCTGGAGCTTCACCCTGTTCCAGTGCAGTCCGGATCAGTCCATGGCAAATGGTAGGACTGTGTTTCCACCCCTGGGGCAGTCGATTCCAGGTATACTGGACACTCTTCCAAGTGAAAGCAAACTGTGGCCTGCATTCTGCTGCCAAAGGAATTGAGAAAAACGCATTAGCGATATCAATTGTGGCGTACCACTTGGCTGCCTTTGACTCCAGTTCTTATTGTAGTTCTAGTATGTTTGGCATGGTAGCACTTAGTGCTGGCGTGACTTCATTCAAGCCACGATAGTCTACTGTCAGTCTCCACTCTCCCTTGGAGTTTTGCACTGGCCACATGGGGCTGTTAAAATGTGAGCGGGTCTTAGTGATCACCCCTTGGGTCTCTAGTCAGTGAATCAACTTATGGATAGGAATTAGAGAGTCTCGGTTGGTACGATATTGCCGTCGGTGCACTGTTGTAGTAGCAATCGGCACTTGTTGTTCTTCGACCCTCAGTAATCCCACAGCAGAAGGGTCATTTGAGAGACCAGGCAAAATAGACATCTGCTTGACTTCCTCTGTCTCTATTGCAGCTATGCCAAAAGCCCACTGATACCCTTTTGGGTCCTTGAAATACCCTCTCTTAAAATAATCCATACCAAGGATGCATGTAGCCTCTGGGCCAGTCACAATGGGTTGTGTTTGCCACTGCTCTCCAGTTAGGCTCACTTCAGCCTCCAACATAGTCAGCTGTTGGAATCCCCCTGTCACTCCAGAAATGTAGGTGGGTTCTGCTCATCTAAAGTTCGATGGTATCAGGGTGCATTGGGCACCAGTGTCCACTAAAGCCTTATACTTTTGGGGGTCTGATGTGCCAGGCCAACGAATCCACACAGTCCAGTAAACTCGATTGTCTCTTTCCTCCACCTGGCTGGAGGCAGGGCCCCTCTAATACCTGTTATCATGTCCATAGTTCACTTCTTGTGGCATCAAAAAGATGGAGATCGAGGAAAGGATTGTGAGAAGGATCAGCTCTCCCACTTGGTCTGAACTGCTCACCGTAGACTGGAGCAAGGAAAGGATTAAGGGTAGGATTAGCTCTCTCACTTGGTTTAGGGAACTGCTCACTGGAGACTGGAGCAACAACTTTCCTGGAAGAATTGGAAAAATTCCTGTTTCTGGTTGTTCTTCCCTGCAACTGGCATACCCATGCCTCTGGGACCGAGGTAGGTTTTCCATCCCACCTTCTCATGTCTTCTCCATGATCACACAGGTAAAACCACAGCCTGCCCCATGGTGTATACTGTCTCTCTTGAGTAGGGAAACGCTTGCTTCTAATAGCTGAAATACTCATCCATGCAGGTGGGGAGTAGGACATTTGTTCTTTAAATTGCCAGAACTCCTGGGGTAGTTTCTCCACAGCTGAGATTCAGGCCCGTACAGAAGTGTTCTCTTCATATTGCCGGAGTCGGGTAACCACATCACCCACGGGTGGTTCATTGTCTCCGAGATCCATCACTGCCAGTGAGGAAGAATATTATGGTGGCATACTTTGTAGAACCTTCTGCCATATGGGTCTTGTGTACCAGTCTTCATCTGGATCGCTGGGTAACTGTGTGTTTCTCAGGTCATAATAAATCACCTCTCGCACGGCTAATTCCGTCAGGTACTGGATACCTCTCTCTCTGTTGACCCACTTGCCTGGATCACGTGGAATTTCTTCCTTGAAGGGATATCTTTCCCTTACAGCTGCAAGGAGCTGTCTCCAGAGGCTGCAGACTTGTGTCCCTTTTCCAATCGCTTTATCAATGCCTCCATCCCTAGTGAGGGATCCCAACTGCCTGGCTTCTCTGACATCTAAATCCAGGCTATTGGCCCCATTGTCCCAGCATCTGAGCAGTCAAGTAATAATGTGCTCACCTTGATGACGGCTGTAATCTTTTCAAATGTCTTGCAGCTCATTCAGGGAGAGAGATTGGATGGTTATAGTCTTGTCTATAAGATCTTCCTCTGTCCTCCGCCAAATTCTTCCTCAGGGGGAAGTGGGACATTCTTCCTCTCTCTCCCATTGTGACGGCCTTGCTTTAGAGTAGCCTGCCTCCTCTTCCTCCTCTTCTTCCCTTCCTTCTTAGGGAAGTCTGCTGCCTCCCTGGGGCCCACGTCAGGGACGTCACTAGGAAACTCCCTGGTTTGGTACGGCCCTCTGATTATTATCCATTACTGGTAATGCAAGTTGGTAGTGATGAGCTAACAGAGAGAAGTCCAAAGGCCATCAAAAGGGACTTTAGGGCATTGGGGCGATTGGTCGAAGGGTCAGGAGCCCAGGTAGTGTTTTCTTCAATCCCTTTAGTGGCAGGAAAGAACATAGAGAGAAACAGAAAATCAGATTTGATTAACAGATGGCTCAGAGGCTGGTGCCACCGACGGAAATTTGGTTTCTTTGATCATGGGGAGGCTTTCCCTGAACCAGGTCTGATGGCACCAGATGGGACATGCCTTTCTGAGAGGGGAACCAGGGTCTTAGCTCAAAAGCTAGCAGGGCTCATTGGCAGGGCTTTAAACTAGATTTGAAGGGGGAGGGGGGGAATATCAAGAATGATAAAGATATACTGGAAGTACCTGTAGAACAGAAGAAGGGAATTCCAGCTGCTCCAGCCAAGAAGTCAGATTCATACCGCTGTCAGCATGGCACCAGTGCCAGCACCGAGGGTCCAGAGGCTGAGGAAGGATCGCAGGTATGTTCAAACGAACTTACACTGCCGTCCAAGAGAACCCCTGTCGCTCCAGCCAGCGAGTCGGCTTTGTCGGAGGCCCAGCTGAAGTGTATGTACACCAACGCACGCAGCATGGGAAATAAACAGGATGAGCTGGAGATGCGTGCACATGAGCAGGGCTACGACCTTATTGGCATCACGGAGACGTGGTGGGACGACTCCTATGACTGGAGTGTCAACATGGAGGGGTATAAGCTTTTTAGAAAGGACAGGAAGGGGAGACGAGGAGGGGGTGTCGCTCTCTACGTCAGCAACCGGCTGGAGTGCGTGGAGCTTCGCCTGGGGTCGGAGGAGGAGCTGACAGAGAGCTTATGGGTCAAGATTAGAGGACGGGGACGGATAGGGGATGTTACGGTAGGGGTCTGTTACAGGCCACCTGGCCAGGAGGACAGAGCAGATGAGGCGCTTTATAGCCAGATAGGAACAGCCTCGCGGTCACAAGCCCTGGTCCTCATGGGGGACTTCAACCACCCTGACATCTGTTGGAGAGACAATACGGCAGGGCACAGGCAGTCCAGGAGGTTCCTGGAGTGCGTGGACGACAATTTCCTCCTGCAGGTGATAGAGGAGCCGACAAGGAGGGGTGCCATGCTCAACCTTGTGCTCACCAACAGGGAGGGACTGGTGGGCGATGTGAAACTTAAGGACAGCCTTGGCTGCAGTGACCACAACACGGTGGAGTTCAAGATCCACGGGGCAGCAAGGAAACTATACAGCAAGCTCTGTGCCCTAGACTTCAAGAAGGCAGACTTCGGCCTCTTCAAGGACCTGATGGGCAAAGTGCCGTGGGAGGCGGCCCTGGAGGGACGAGGGGCCCAGGAAAGTTGGTCCACATTCAAGGAGCACCTCCTCCAAGCTCAGCAGAGGTGCATCCCGATGAAGAACAAGTCGGGCAAAAAGACCAGGAAGCCCGCGTGGATGAGCAAGGAGCTCCTAAACCAACTGAAAATGAAGAGGTTAGCCTATAGAGGGTGGAAGCGGAGACAGATAGCCTGGGAGGAATACAGAGAAGCTGTACGAGTGACCAGGGATCAGGTGAGGAAGGCTAAAGCCCTGAAGGAATTGACTTTGGCAAGGGATATAAAAAGCAATAAGAAAAGCTTCTATAGGTATGTAGGGGACAAAAGGAAGTTCAAGGAGAATGTAGGCCCCCTCCGGAAGGATAATGGTGCTCTGGTTACCGGCGACATAGAGAAGGCTGAGTTACTCAATGACTTTTTTGCCTCAGTCTTCACTGATAAAGCCTCTTGTCTTACCACCCAAGCTGTGGAAAGAACTAGCAGGGACTATGAGGATGAACCACCGCCCACTGTACTTGAAGAGCAGGTTCAGGAACATCTGAGGAACTTGAAAGTGCACAAGTCCATGGGACCTGATGAGATCCATCCGCGGGTCCTGAAGGAACTGGCGGATGAAGTTGCCAAGCCACTGGCCATTGTATTTGAGAAGTCGTGGCGGTCTGGCGAGGTCCCCGATGACTGGAAGAGAGGGAACATAACCCCCATCTTTAAAAAAGGGAACAAGGAGGACCCAGGCAACTACAGGCCGGTCAGCCTCACCTCTGTGCCTGGCAAGGTCATGGAGCAGATTCTCCTGGGAACCATGCTAAGGCACATGGAGAGCAAGGAGGTGGTGGGTGACAGCCAGCATGGCTTCACCAAAGGCAGATCGTGCCTGACCAACTTGGTGGCCTTTTATGATGGGGTGACAGCATCGGTGGACAAGGGTCGACCAACGGATATCATCTACCTGGACTTGTGCAAAGCTTTTGACACTGTCCCGCACGACATTCTTCTCTCTAAACTAGAGAGGCATGGGTTTGATGGATGGACCACTCGGTGGATAAGGAATTGGCTCAATGGCCGCACTCAGAGAGTAGTGGTCAACGGCTTGATGTCCAAGTGGAGACCGGTCACGAGTGGCGTCCCTCAGGGGTCCGTGTTGGGCCCGGCCCTCTTCAACATCTTTGTCGGTGACGTGGACAGTGGCATGGAGTGCACCCTCAGCAAGTTCGCCGATGACACCAAGCTGTGTGGTGCCGTCGACACGCTGGAAGGGAGGGATGCCATCCAGAGGGACCTCGACAGGCTGGAGAGGTGGGCCCGTGCCAACCTCATGAAGTTCAACCAGGCCAAGTGCAAGGTCCTACATCTGGGTCATGGCAATCCCAGGCACAAATACAGACTGGGCGGAGAATGGATCGAGAGCAGCCCTGAGGAGAAGGACTTGGGAGTACTGGTGGACGAGAAGCTCAATATGAGCCGGCAATGTGCTCTTGCGGCCCAGAAGGCCAACCGCATCTTGGGCTGCATCAAGAGGAGCATGGCCAGCAGGTCGAGAGAGGTGATTCTCCCCCTCTACTCTGCCCTCGTGAGACCTCACCTGGAGTATTGCGTCCAGTTCTGGAGCCCCCAACACAAGAAGGACATGGACCAGCTGGAGAGGGTCCAGAGGAGGGCCACGAAGATGATAAGAGGGCTGGAGCACCTTTCCTATGAGGACAGGCTGAAAGAGTTGGGGCTGTTCAGCCTGGAGAAGAGGAGGCTCCGGGGTGACCTGATAGCGGTCTTCCAGTACCTCAAGGGGGCCTACAAGAAAGATGGGGAGAGGCTGTTCAGGAGGGCCTGTTGTGATAGGACAAGGGGTAATGGTTTTAAAATAGAGGGAGGTAGATTCAGGTTGGATATTAGGAAAAAATTTTTTACCATGAGAGTGGTAGAACACTGGAACAGGTTGCCCAGAGAGGTGGTGGATGCTCCATCCCTGGAGACATTCAAGGCCAGGTTGGACGAGGCCCTGAGCAACCTGATCTAGTTGGAGATATCCCTGTTTGTTGCAGGGGGGTTGGACTAGATGACCTTTGAAGGTCCCTTCCAGCCCTAACCATTCTATGATTCTATGATTCTATGATTCTATGATTCTATGATTCTTCTGTCTCCACTTCTGTCTCCTCTCTCTTCCACCCAGTTCCTGCTTGAGATGAAGTGGAAAGTTCTTCCTCTTCCTCTGGTTGTCCTGATGGCCCTGCTTTTTCTCTTCTTGTTCTTATTTAACCTTTTCTCAAAGTGCCGGCTTTGGTGTACATTTCCTCTTCTGTAAGGGGTAACTGATAATGGCACGGACCATGTGATGTTTTTCATTGTGGTCTGAGTAGCTGCAGTATGTGTGCTCGAGGTTTGAGTAGGCGTAGCAGGTGCCAGGGTCCGAGTAGATGCAATGCTTGTTGCAGGGGCTTGAGTATAGCACCTGCATTTGCGCCGAGCACCAGTAGCAGAAGCTGAGGTTTGAGTGGCCACAGTGCTTGTCGCAGGGGTTGAGATAGCAAGTAAAATAACACCGATAACCAATTAGTAAAAATTTCTAAATGATTGATTAGCCCTAATTATATACATAATTAGACATAAAATTGGGAGACGTTGCAACAGGATTATACTGGTTTGACCATTCCAATGATATTCAACATTCTCAGAATTCTCAAAAGCTTTTGTAAATGGTCTGGAGGGGGAGGGGAAAGTGAAAAGAGATGTCCCTCTCATGTATCAGCTTTGCAAAGGGAAAAAAGCTACTGGTGTAATTGTCAACACTACCAGCCAGGTGGCACCTACAGTTAGTTCATAAACGAAGTCCACATGGCCACCCCCTTGTGCACTGCTGAATGCAGGTACAGAACTGGTCTCAACACCCACGATCAGTACCACACAGCACAGCGATACTCTTAATTAGTGAAAAAATGCCTTTCATCCCAGTCCAACATCCAGAGATATTAAACTGCATATAAATACTGAAAAACATCACATATGGCAGATCAAGTGCTGAATAATACAACTGTGAAAGCACATAAAACACCATTCCAGCCAGGGACATCCAAGGAAACCTAATGAATGTTTATAGCTAATTTGTTTTAACACAGTCCAGTCAAATCTGTCATTATCTCAACTCTTCAAGCCCCACAAAAGACTGTCATTGTTTAGCCCAGCCAGCAACTAAATGCCACAACTAAATGCTGCTCACTCACCCTCCCCCACCCCCAGGGGAATGGGTAAGAGAATTAAAGGGGAAAAGGGAGACTTGTGGGTTGAGATAAGAACAATTGAATAATGATATTAATATAAAATTAAAAGTAATAATGATAATATATGAATTTATATATGTATAATGATAATAACATATACAAACAAGTGATGCACAGTGTAATTGCTCACCACCTGGTGACCAATGCCTGGCCCATCCCTGCAAATGATCCCAAAATAGATAAATCCTGACATGACAATCCCAGAGGATCAAAAGGCCCAATAAGAGGGTGAGAAAGAGATAGCACTCCAAGAGTCTGAGAGAGAGAGCCCCTGGAAAGAGCAAGTGCCCTCAGAAGAGTAAGAGCACTTTTTCCCGATCAACCCTCATCTATACACTGGGCATGACGCTGCATGATATGGAATACTCCATTGGCCAATTTAGCCCTCAATCTCAAGTCTAAGTTCAAATCATAAGGAGAGTCGTGGACCCCCGTCCCGGCCGTACTCCCCCCTATCCTGTTGTGCTCCTGCACACTGGCAAGAACACGGCAGCTGAAAAGTCCTTGATGTCTCAGCACCAACTACAAACATCAGTGCACTGTCAGCGTTCTTCTCATGACGAATCCCAGACTAAAACCAAAACACAGAGTTTTTCTAGCTGCTAAAAAGAAAAACTGACTCTGTCCCAGTCAAAACCAGGACAGTTTAATACAATGCATATGAGAAATGTCTGCTTTTGCTTAAAGAACTTGTGCAAGTTTTTAAAAAGCATAAACAATGGTACTGTATTCACTCAGTGAATTTTGTTGTTTGGTTCTCTTCAGTCAAATGTAGAGCTTTCCTTTTCATATGAGGAAGTGTTGGGAGCACTGGGAACTTTTAAAGTTCTTATCAATTCTGTTGACCTCCTGAACTTCTCTCCAGTTAGGCTCCAGAAAGGACTTTTTTTCTCTCATTCTACAGCCTCACAAATGGCTATGATTCTTTGGGTGGTGGTTAAAATCCATAGCTTGTTTTTCTTCCCTTAGAAATAAACAAGGAGATAATATAAAACCTTTGTTTCTTCTCTGGTTTCAGTCTTTCAGAACACCCATAAACCTTTCCTTGTAAAAGGCACCTTGGCCACCTTTGGCCTTGGTTGATATTTAAGGTTGTCCATACCAATGCTTTTATGCACTGCTTTAAACTGAATGTCTCTCATGGCATCTGTCAGCTTCTGTCTAGTCCTCATGTCAAGAAATTCAGTATTAGGATTATATTTACAAGAAATTTAGGTATGGAAATATATAGCAAGGTCAGAAAAAGAACTCTAAACTCTATATTGATATGTGGAGAGAAATTGTCGGGGAAGTCTTCTGGCTGCTGTATGGGTTGAATAGAAAGCACCTGTGTTTCGTTAAAACAGGTGCTGTGAGTCACGTTGGTCAGCCGGAAACCACGTGACCCATGGGTGGCTAAAGGTGGGGCACTCCCTCCTGGGAGTGGCACGTTTTCCTTCAGGATGTTGGAGAGGTAGGAGCCCTTAGAGAGTGGTTGGAAGCCCTCTTGTGATAAAGACCTTCTGATATATGAGGTGATCGCAACAACCCTTGGTTGTGATACAGTGTGACAAGAATACCTACAGTTTGTGACATCTGGTGACCCTGATGTGATTTGTTGGAACGTGAGCTACTTGGACTGCAGGACAAAGCACGGTAGAGCCCAGCGAAGCTCGAGAGCAGCGGGGAAGCTGTGGATTGATCGGTTTTGACTTAGACATCTGGAACGAGGTGAGCTGCTGGGAACGGAAAATGCGACAGAGCTTTGTAAAGGAAAGCCAGACCTTTGCATTCCTTAAATCTGCGATAATGGCTGCAGGGGCCAATATAAGCAATGAAGATCTCTATAACTTACTTAATTGGGCATCGGAGTGTGAAGGCCTAACGAATCTTAATACCACCTTTAGCCTTGAGCTGTGGAAAAAGCTGGGGGATAAGTTACTTTGTGAAACTGTGTTTGAGCAAAAGGACCTGACCGGCCTGCTGCATACATGGAGGGCCCTAGACAATATAATTCAAAAGGGGATGGCAGAAGGAGAGGAAACAGACTATGTATCCGTGGGCGAAGGTTTCGACGGAGATGATGAACTGTCTGAGGGAGGTCTGACCCCAGACAGCGTGGACAGTGAATCTGATATATCTTCACTGTTCGTGGAGATTAAGAAAGTTGCGGGGACCATGCAGGGACTCTGCCCCACCCTGCAGGAGGTATTGAAGGGTCCCCCACCCTTTGCCCCAGCAGCCCCCCCCTTCCTCTTTGGGATTTGTCATGCCTATGGCTCTGCCACTTGATCAAATGACCTCATCCCTGGCAACTTCGTATCCCGCAACATATCTGGCACAGGTGCAAGCAACGCAGCCAATATTGGTACAACAGGCTATGACAATACTGTGAGGAGTGTCCCAACAGCTAGCAGTTGTGGTGGAAATGCTGCAGCAGGCCATAACCCCCCCTGCAGTAAGAGAGGTTATAGGAGAGACCTCTAAAGTAAGTGACAGTTCAGCTGGGGAGTTGCCACCGGTATCTAAGCCAAGGAAAAGGTCGCTGAAATCCGCCTGTTTAATGGAGCCAGACCCCCTGAGAGCATACCTATTCCCCATAGCACAGTTAAAAGCGGCAGAAAAAATTACCCCACCTGCCACGACAGTTCAACCTCGTGACCCAGTACTTTTTTGGGATGAGGTTAAGATGAAGGCAATGGAGGCCGGGGACTGGAATTTGGTTCAAGCTCTGGGGGTACCAGTCAACAATAATAAAGAATCATCTGTAACGGAAATGGGGGGAGGGCCGAGTGCATTCCCTGTAGAACTGGCCCTCCTGGGCTCTAACCAGCCCAATCAACATTTGGGCTGGTCATGGAAAGTGATACAGGATATGCAGAAGGTGGTAGCGCAGTACGGACCGAATTCCCCAGCAGTGACACAATTATTGTGATTATTGAACCTAGAGGTACTGGTGCCGTATGACTTTGAACATCTGGCTCAGGTCATGTTCCAGCCAGTACAACGCTCCGTTTTCATGAACGTTTGGAGGCAGTTGGCTGACCATCAGGCACTGCAGAATATACAATTGCCCCAAGGTGACCTGTGCTATGCTGTCGGCACAGATGTACTGATGGGAACAGGTCATGTATTTAGTAATCTGGCAATCCAAGCGCAGTGGCATCCCCAGATTCTTGAACAAGTTAAACAAATAGGGATGCAGGTGTTAATGCGCACGACAGAAATGGCAGAGCCCAAAGCGAGGTATTCTACGATTAAATAAGGGGTCAAGGAACCTTTTCTACAGTTTGTGGAAAGGTTGCAAGGGGCAATAGAAAAGCAGATATTTGACAGCAGACTACGGGCCTTGTTAACAAGACAGCTGGCAAAAGATAACACCAACCCTGATTGCCGGAGAGTTATTGAAGTATTGCTGGGGGACCCCCTCTCTAGAAGAAATGGTTATTGCATGTGCCAAAGTTGGGTCCGTAGAACATGAGATGACCACACTAGCCACTGCCCTAGCTAAGAAACAGAGATGTTATGTTTGTGGGAAAATAGGTCATCTCGCTAAAAACTGCAGGTCAAAGGTTTACACTAACGGCTGGTCAAATGGGGGAAATAGGAAAGGCAAAACAAAGAGACGCGTGTCCTACAGTCTGGAAAAAACCTTTGTGGGAACATTGCGGCAGCCGCAGGCCAACCACAGTCCGGAAAAAACCTCTGAGGGAATGTTGCAGCAGCCGCAGGCCAATCCAGCAATAGATCAACAGGAAAAGCAGCCAGAACGGCTGGGGTGGATGTATCCGTCGCCACCAGACCAATGGATATATCCACCACCGTCGCGGTATAATGAGAAATAAGACTTCCCCTTGGTTCTGGTTCCAAAGGTATTGGACAAGTGGTGACAGAAAATGGAGTCAGAATGATAGAACCCCTAAGGCGATTAGGTTTTTTCAAAAAAAAGAAAGGGGGAATTGTTGGGGAAGTCTTCTGGCTGCTGTATGGGTTGAATAGAAAGCACCTGTGTTTTGTTAAAACAGGTGCTGTGAGTCACGTTGGTCAGCTGTAAACCACGTGACCCATGGGTGGCTAAAGGTGGGGCACTCCCTCCTGGGAGTGGGGCATTTCCCTCCAGGACGTTGGAGAGGTAGGAGCCCTTAGAGAGTGGTTGGAAGCCCTCTTGTGATAAAGACCTTCTGAGTGAGATAAAGACCTTCTGATATATGAGGTGATTGCCAACAACTCTTGGTTGCGATACAGTGCGACAAGAATACCTACAGTTCGCAACAAGAAATGACAACCTTTAATAGTTTATATCTAGGTTGGAAGCATGTACGCTAAAATACTCTTGCCCCAGTAAAATTTTCTAAATAGAAACATAGATTGGTTTGGGTTAGAAGGGACCTCTAAAGATCGTCTAGTTCCAACCCCCTGCCGTGGGCAGGGACACCCTCCACTACACCAGGTTGCTCAAAGCCTCATCCAACCTGGCCTTGAACACTTCCAGGGATGGGGCATCTATAACTTCTCTGGGAAACCTGTTCCAGTGCCTCACCACCCTCAGAAGGAAGAATTTCTTCCTTATATCCAATCTAAATCTCCCCTCTTTCAGTTTAAAGCCATTGCCCCTTGTCCTATCACTACCTTGTCCAAAGCCCCTCTCCAGCTTTCTTGTAGTCCCTTTAGGTACTGGAAGGCTGCAATAAGATCTTCCCGGAGTCTTCTCTTCTCCAGACTGAGCCACCCCAACTCTCTCAGCCTGTCTTCATAGGAGAGGTGCTCCAGCCTTTGGATCATCTTGATACCCGAAAAGTCGGTGCAATTGAACTTTCCAAGACTCATTCTGGAGTTCTAGAAAGCAGACTTTCTTTATTGCAGCGCTGGGTGCACAGGGGATATCTCCTCCTGGCATGCACACCTGGCTTCTGGACAGAAACTTAGTTGTACACTACAATCATGCATATTCATAACATGTTTACATGTTCATTGCTATTCTCTTAAACAATTGGTTAATTTTCTCTCGCTTTGCATGTAAATTACTTCACATGCTCAGTTCTCTTCCTCTGCCCCTTTCTTTTGGATCTGGGGTATGTTTAGGGGAGGTGGTACGCGAGTCAGTGGTCGCGATCTCCCCCTGCCGGAATTACCTTTCCCCCAAGTCACTGCATGTTCACAGCTCAGAAAAACATGATAACAAAGTTTATGCAGTTTCTGGGATGTTCCCTCCAAGGGCAGACAGTTCTTGATAGAGTCTCACTTTTAATCACTCCTGACAGCTTCAAGGATGGTCATCTTGTTAGTTTCTTTAGGTATGCGTAAATCACCTACTGCTGACTGAATCCTTCATGAAACTCTTACACAAAAATTTTAACCCCTTCATTGTTGGATAACAATCTTTGTGACTCTCCTCTGGATCCACTCCAGCAGCTCCATATCCTTCTTGTGTTGGAGACTCCAAAGCTGAACACAGTACTCTAGGTGGGGGTCTCACGAGAGTAGAGTAGAGGGGCAGAATCACCTCCCTCGACCTGCTGGCCACACTTCTTTGGATGCAGCCCAGGACACGGTTGGCTTTCTGGGCTGCAAGCGTGCATTGCTGGCTCATGTTGAGCTTCTTATCCACCAGCACTCCCAAGTCCTTTTCCTCAGGGCTGCTCTCAATCCATTCTCCGCCCAGCTTGTGCTTGGGATTGCCCCAACCCACATGCAGGACCTTGCACTTGGCCTTGTTGAACTTCATGAGGTTCTCACAGGCTGTCATGGTTTGATGTCGAGGGGGGAGGTTCTGGTGGCAGGAGCTGCCCATCAGATCGGACTCCCATCCCCCTCGGGGCTTGAGCCAATCGGTGCCTCTGCGAATTGCCCTATTTACTTTGGGACAAAGGAACTGGAAAGGTGTGCCCTTGGCCCAGGAGCGAGGAGAAGGGAGGGGAGCACTGCCCCTGCTCCCTGGTGCCCGGCCGGGGCGAGCAGCTCCCTTGCAGCCAAAGGCAGTCCCAGAAGGAGCAGAGACCCACTCGCGGCCCATGGAAAACCCACGTGGAAGAAGAGATGCCAGAGCCTGAGTACAGTACGCATCTAGAGTCCGTGGGACAACCCCCGTTGATGGGGAGGTGTTTTGTTTAAAGGAGATGCCTGAGCCTGAGACTATTGTGAATCATGGGCACAGGTAGAGACGCATTTACACATTTAAAGTCTATATGATGACCCATGCCCGAGCGAGTGGCAACAACTCCCTAAGAATCTGAGACTGTGGTAAAGCCTGTGCCGGAGCAATCTGCTGGGGAAGGATTGCATCCTGCAGGTAGGCCTCACACTGGGGAAGTTTGTGGATTTTTCTCGTGAGTAGGGGATCCACGGGAGCAAGGAACAATGGTGTAAAGACTCCTCCTTTAAGAGAAGCAGCAGTAACATCATGGAATGAACTGACCTGCACTCCCTCATTCCCTGTGCTGCTGGGGGGAGGAGGTAGAACTGGGAAGAAAAGGCAAAGGGCGGGGGGGGGGATGGAGAGGTGTTGTTTTTAAGATCTGGCCTTGTTTTCTTTTTATCCTTTTAAGTAATTGGTTTTGCTTGTCTATTCTTTAAGTAACTGTTAATAAATTGTTTTGCTTTTCAGAAAGCTGAGTCTGTTTTGCCCGGGACCATGGTTGGTGGGTGCTCCCTCTGTTCTTGTCTCGACCCTCAGCAATTTTATTATATTTTTCTCCTCTCCATTTTACTGGAGTGGGCGACCGGCTGCATGGAGTTTAGTTGCCGGATTGGCCTAAAACCATGACATAGGCCCACCTCTCCAGCCTGCATCCCTTCCCTCCAGCGTGTCGACCATACTACTCAGCTTGGTGTTGTCAGCAAACTTGCTGAGGGTGCGTTCGGTCCCACTGTCCATGTTGCCGACAAAGATGTTGTCGTGGTTTAGGCCGATCTGGCATCTAAACTCCACACAGCTGCTCTCTCACTCCATCCCCAGTGAAGAGGAGAGGAGAAATATATAATAAAAGGACTGAGGGTTGAGACAAGAACAGAGGGAGCACCCACCAACCATGGTCCCGGGCAAAACAGACTTGGCTTTCTTAAAGCAAAGCAATTTCTTAAAGATTACTTAAAAGAATAAAGACAAGCAAAACCAGTTACTTAAGAGGATAAAAAAGAAAACAAATCCAGATCTTAAAAACAACACCTCTCCACCCCCCTTTCCTTTTCTTCCCGGCTCTACCGCCTCCCCCAGCAGCACAGGGGACAGGGAATGGGGGAGTGCAGGTCAGTTCATCCCATGTTGTTACTGCCGCTCCTTTCTCAAAGGAAGAGGAGTCCTTACACCCTTTTCCCTTGCTCCAGCGGATCCCCTACTCACAAGGAAAATCCACAGACTTCTCCAGTGTGAGTCCTACCCGCAGGAGTCAATCCTTCCCCATCGGATGGTTCTGGTGCGGGCTTTACCACAGTCTCAGATTCTCAGGGAGCTGTTGCCACTTGCTCCGGCGTGGGTCGTCCCACGGACTCTAGATGCCTCTCTACCTTGTCGTGAGTCCCATGCTTCACAGCCTCCCTCAGGCTCAGGCATCTCTTCTCCAACGTGGGCTTCTGCACAGGCTGCAAGTGGGTCTCTGCTCCACCGAGTCTGTCCTGGCTGCAGGGGGCTGCTGCCGTCTCGCCACTGGTTGCAGGGGAAACTCAGCTCTGGCACACCTCGTCCCGTTCCATCTTCACTGACCTGGTGTCGGTGTGGCCGTTTCTCTCAGATCTCAGTCCTTTCTGGGTGAACTCGGCCCAGTGGGCACCCCGGGAGTGGGGTGCTCCCCAAGTTCTCCCGGCGGCTCCGCCGTGGCCATCCTCAGTGGGTGGTGCCAGTCCGGCGCAGGCAGCCCCTGGCTGGGAGCTGGGGAGCGGGGCAGTGCCCTCCTCCCTTCTCTCCTCACTCCTGGGCAAAGTACCTTTCCGGTTCCTTTGTCTCAACTTAAATAGGGCAATTTGCAGAGGTGCTGATTGGCACAACCCCGAGGGGGATGGGAGTCTGATCTGGTTGCCAGAACCAGTCTGACCCGGTTCCAAAACCAGGGAAGTCACAGGGAGCAAATCCCCTCTCCTACCACCAGAACCCCCCCCCAACATCAAACCGTCACAGAAGTTAAATAGCACTGGTCCCAGTACTGACTCCTGAGGAACACCACTCGTCACTGTCCTCCACTTGGACATTGAACCATCGACCACAACTCTTTGAGTGCGACCATCCAGCCAATTCCTTATCCACCGAGTGGTCCATCCGTCAAATCCAAGTCTCTCCAGTTTAGAGACAAGGATGTTGTATGGGACAGTATCAAATCCTTTGGACAAGTCCAGGTAGACGATGTCAGTTGCTCTTCCCCTATTCATCAATGCTGTAACCTCATCATAGAAGGCCACCAAATTAGTCAGGCAGGATTTGCCCTTAGTGAAGCCATGTTGGCTGTCACCAATCACCTCCTTATTTTCCATGTGCCTTAGCATAGTCGCCAGGAGGATCTGCTCCATGATTTTGCCAGGCACAGAGGTGAGACTGACTGGCCTGTAGTTCCCTGGGTCTTCTTTTTTTCCCTTTTTAAAAATGGGGGCTATGTTTCCCTTTTTCCAGTCAGTGGGAACTTCACCAGACTGCCACAACTTCTCAAATATGATGGATAATGGCTTAGGAACTTCATCTGCCAGTTCCCTCAGGACTCGCGGATGCACCTCATCAGGTCCCATGGACTTGTGCACCTTCAGGTTCTTTAGATGGTCTCGAACCTGATCTTCTACAGTGGGCGGTTCTTCATTCTCCCAGTCCCTGCCTTTGCCTTCTGTGACTTGGGCTGTGCCGCTGGAACTCTTGCCAGTGAAGACTGAGGCAAAGAAGTCATTGAGCACCTCAGCCTTCTCCATATCCTGGGTAGCCAGGTCCCCCGTTTCCTTCCAGAGAGGGCCTACATTTTCCCTAGATCTCTTTTTTTCACTGACATACCTATCGAAGTTTTTCTTGTTGCCCTTGATGTCCCTGGCCAGATTTAACTCTATCAGGGCTTTAGATTTTCTAATGTGATTCCTGGTTGCTTGGACAATTTCTCTGTATTCCTCCCAGGCTACCTGTCCTTGCTTCCATCCTCTGTAGGCCTTCCTTTTGTGTCTGAGTTTGTCCAGGAGCTCCTTGTTCATCCATGCAGGCCTCCTGGTGTTCATGCCTGACTTTCTCTTTGTTGAGATGCACCGCTCCTGAGCTTGGATGAGGTGATCCTTGAATGTTATCCAGCTTTCTTGTGCCCCTTTTCCCTCCAGGGCCTCATCCCATTGTACTCTAGCGAGGAGATCCCTGAAGAGGCCAAAGTCTGCTTTCCTGAAATCCAGGGTAGTGAGCTTGCTCTGCTCTCTCCTCACCCCCCTGAGTGTCTTGAACTCCACCATTTCATGGTCACTACAGCCAAAGCTGCCTTTGAGCTTCACATTCCCTACCAGCCCCTCCTTGTTGGTGAGAACATGGTCCAGCATAGCACCTCTCCTCGTTGGTTCCTCTATCACTTGAAGGAGGAAGTTATCATCAATGCATTCCAGGAACCTCCTGGATTGCTTATGCCCTTCTGTGTTGTCCCTCCAACAGTTATCGAGGTGGTTGAAGTCTCCCATGAGGATCAGGGCTTGTGAACACGAGGCTGCTCCTATCTGTCTATAGAGGGCCTCATCTGCTTGGTCTTCCTGGTCAGGTGGCCTGTAGCAGATCCCTACTATAATGTCTCCTATCCCTGCCCTCCCTTTAATCCTGACCCATAAGCTCTCAGTCAGCTCCTCATCCATCCCCAGGCAGAGCTCCATGCACTCCATCTGGTCTTTGACATAGAGGGCAACCCCTCCTCCTCTTCTCCCCTGCCTATCCTTCCTAAAGAGCCTGTATCCTTCTATTCCAACACTCCAGTTATAGGATTCATCCCAGCATTTCTCCATGATGCCAGTAAGATCATAACCCTGAAGGTGCGCACACACATCTCTAACTCCTCTTGTTTATTCTTCATGCTACGTTCGTTTGCGTAGAGGCATTTAATTTGGGCCCCAGATGAATGTGACTTCTTTGCTGAAGTGGCTGGAATTCCTTTCTGCTTCTCTTCAGGTGCTCCCAGCTTGTCTTGATCAAGCCTGATATTATCCCACTCCCTATTCCAGTCTAGTTTAAAGCCCTGTCAACAAGTCCTGCTAGCTGATGTGCTAAAATCCTCTTCCCCCTTTGAGAAAGGGAAATCCCATCTGGTGCCAGCAAGCCTGGTGCCTTGTAGGCCATCTCATTATCAAAAAAACCAAAATTGTGGCAATGACACCAGCCACGGAGTCACGTATTAGTGGAATGGACATGTCTATTTCTTCCAATGTCACTGCTCACAACTGGAATGAGAGAAGAAAAGATAATCTGTGCCCGAGATTCCCTTGCCAACTGTCCCAGGTCTCTGAAGTCTCTCTTGATTGCCCTTGGACTTCATGTTGCAGTTTCACCACCACCCACATGGAAGAGCAGTAACGGGTAGTAGTAGTCCGTGGGCCGTACCAGGCTAGCAAGTTTCCTAGTGATGTGCTTAACCTGGGTGCCAGCGAGGCAGCAGACTTCCCTAAGAGGAGGGTCTGCCCAGCATATTGGACCCTCAGATGGGAGTTGTCTATAACTATTACCCGTCTTTTCTTCTACGTGGAGGTGGTTGTGATATGGGGGGTAGGCCTTTCTGACCCTGGCAACGCCTCTGGTGTAGATGGACTGTCATCCACATCATCCATTGTTGGGCCTTCCGCATCCAGAGTCTCATACCTGTTGTACAGAGGCACCTGGGAAGGTGAGGCGGGCAAGGAGGGGGTTCGCCTGTGGCCTCAAGCACAGACTTACCTCCATAAGATGAAAGCTTCCCCCTAGTAAAAGATCTCAGGGAAGGTTAATAGTGCAAATACTGCCTGCTTTCTTGCAAAGACGAATCACTCAGTGGGCATAGTACAGCCTCAGCTGGAGCAAAGAAGTTTAATTTGCCTACTGCATGCCTGCAGTGATGAACAGCCCTCAGAATTTGGAAGAACAATGTTATGGCATGTAATTAACTAATTAACTAAGGTTGAGACCCTGCCTACAAAAGGTGGGCCATTTCCTCCTGGCTGTGGAAGATATAATGGCATCCTTGGAGCTGCAGCTCAGGCTGGTGAGCAACACAATGTGTTATGTCTTACCTAGGGAAAAGCTTATTTAAAAATTATAGTGTTACATTTTAGTAGCTACTATAGACAGTGTGATTCCTGTCTATTCTGCTCAACAAAAGATCTTGTTAAATGATAACATACTGCTTTAATTTGTATTTCACTGGCTAAGTGCATATCCTGCTAGGGAATCTTATAGACTGAAATGTGGATTTTCAGAGAAATTTATTGCTCACAATTTTGCAACCATTTAATTTTCCTAAGTTTTTCTTGGACTCTGAGTTACTATTCCTTCAGACATAACAGATGTACTGTGCTATTATTACCAAATCATATTATTTGCCTCCCTAGAATGGGATAGGGATTTGATGATAGGCTAATAATGACATTACCATAGCTTGACATTGTCCCAGCATTATTGAGTTGTTGAGAAATTTTGCATCTAAGATTTGCATCAGACATTTTCTCAATTTGAAAAAGTTCTGTTACCCTTAATATTAATTATTATTATTTTTTTAATGTGGATGATTTGTTTTAGTTTTATAGGTTTGCCAGGTTTAAAAAACATGCTAACATTTAGCAAGGTTTTGAAACCTAGTCGGTAAAGCACCTTTTTGTGCAGTGAGAACAAAAAAAAATTAAGCAGATAAAAACTAACAGTCAAAGATTAATTAAATTCAATTTAATAGAAATAGGACTGAGTTTTATGTTTTATTTGGCATCACAGAGACAGTGAGATGGCTCCTATGACTGGAGTGTTGGAGTGCAAGGATATAGGCTCTTTAGGAAGGACAGGCAGGGGAGATGAGGAGGTGTCACCCTCTATGTCAATGACCAGCTGGAGTGCATGACGCTCCACCTGGGGATGGACTTGGGGGTGTTGGTTGATGAGAAGCTCCACATGAGCCGGCAATGTCCACTTGCAGCCCAGAAAGCCAATCGTATCCTGGGCTGCATCCAAAGAAGCATGGGCAGCAGGTCGAGGGAGGGGATTCTGACCCTCTGCTCTGCTCTTGTGAGACCCCACCTGGGTTCAGCTATGGGGCCCCCAACATAAGAAGGACATGGAGCTGTTGGAGCAGATTCAGAGGAGGCCACGAAGATGATCCGAGGGCTGGAGCACCTCTGCTATGAAGACAGGCTGAGAGACTTGGGGTTGTTCAGCCTGGAGAAGAGAAGGCTCCGGGGTGATCTTCTAGCAGCATTCCAGTACCTAAAGGGGCTACAAGAAAGCTGGAGAGGGACTTTTTACAAGGGCATATGGTGATAAGACAAGGGACAATGGCTTTAAACTGAAAGAGGGGAGATTTAGATTGGATATAAGGAAGAAATTCTCCCCTCTGAGGGTGGTGAGGCACTGGAACAGGTTGCCCAGAGAAGTTGTGTTTGCCCCATCCTTGGAAGTGTTCAAGGCCAGGTTGGATGAGGCTTTGAGCAACCTGGTGTAGTGGAGGGTGTCCCTGCCCATGGCAGGGAGGTTGGAACTAGATGATCTTTGAGGTCCCTTTCAACCCAAACCATTCCATGATTCTACAATAACATAGCCTTTCTACGTGTGCAATATTAGGAAAGACGAGGAGTATAGAGGTCATCTCCAGAATGCAAATAAACTTTTTCCAAATTCCTGATTTTTATTTCTGCCGTTTAACATTTTCCAAGGAAGGGTAACCATAAAAGGAAATCCAGACTAATCTGATTTTATTTCTTCGTATATTTGATACAGTTTTTTTGTGCCTACAGTGGACCAGTTGAAGCAAATGGCTAAGTACCTATATTTAACTTTTGTATTTTACTTTTCACAGATGTAGAGGATGCATCTTCAAGAAGTACAGGAGGAAACATTTTCTAGAGAATTATGTAGCAACTCAGTTCTTTTGCATTTTCCAAAATGAAAAAAAAAATGGACAATATTCTTATGTCATATTCTTTTAATTCTTACTTATTGCAGTAAAAACAACCAATGCCTGTCCTCTAGAGGTTTTTTTACTAGCACCTGTCCTGCTCTGTTGGATTACCGACGTATGGGAAAGCTGATTCAGTCTTTCCCCCAGCAAGCAACATTCACAGTCTGTTCTGCCCAACAAGTATCTACTACTCAGGGCAGCATCCATTATGCTTTCTTTTCTCTGGTCCCTGTGATTAGGAAAAACTCTTGTGACAAAACCAATGAAGTCATTTGTTTCACAGTTCTTTTTCATACCTTTTCCTATAATGCTTGTAATGACTATACTGTGCTCATTTTTAACAACAGTTTTATAATTTTGAATAATTATTTATAGTTTAACTGCTACTTTGTTGTCCCTTTCCTTGCACCCACCTTATCTATTTAACCTCCTTGTGATAAAGGTACAAGAGCGAGAGTGAAAACATGTCTTTTTCAGTCCCACTAGTTTATTAAAAAATACGTAAATTTTTGCTTGCAGTGATGGGCAATTCACTTGATACTTCCATATTTCTTAAGAGATCTAAATATGTGCTTTTTTTACATAACCATTCCAGTTAAGTACAGCTTATCATTGTTTAATCCCTTTTACTTTTTCTGGGTGCTATATTATGAAGGTTTTTGCTAATAAGTATGTCAAAAATTAAGGTTCTGATCTCATATATCTACTCTCACTCATTTGTGATCTTATATTAATGATATTTTTTAAAAATCAAGTTGCCAAAAAGTTCTGTCATTTAGCATCTCCATTGTGTCCATTTGTTTATTTATCCTCTGGACTGCAACTTAAATCTGTGCAATTAAGTGGATTTAATGGCTTTAAACTGAAAGAGGGGCGATTTAGATTAGATATAAGGAAGAAATTTTTCACTCAGAGGGTGGTGAGGCACTGGAACAGGTTGCCCAGAGAAGTTGTAGATGCCCCATCCCTGGAAGTGTTCAAGGCCAAGTTGGATGAGGCTTTGAGCAACCTGGTGTAGTGGAGGGTTTCCCTGCCCATGTCAGGGGGGTTGGAACTAGATGATCTTTGACGTCCCTTCCAATCCAAACCATTCCATGATTCTATGATTCAGATTGCCTCCACTTCTGCTGCAGTCCTTATTCATTTCATGACTATTTCCTATTGTCAACCTTGCAGTTCTCCCCTTAAAAGGATTGTTTTAAAAAACCCTTCCTAAATTTGGGGAAACAAATTACTTAGCTACATGGGGAGACTGACCATATCAGTTTATTTAATCTTTTTATATTTTTGTAGAGTACTATTATTTTGAATATATATAACAATCCCCTCCCCTGGTCCAATTTTTGTATCCATCTCTTATTTTTATTCCCTCTGCTTCTCTGATGTTATCCTCTTCTCAGTGATTCTTGCACTTGTGAGAGGGGAAATGTTACTAGTGACAGCACTTTATCCCCCAGGAAACTGAATCTTTGGATCTCACTTTAGAGCCATGTGTTTGTCTTTGACCTTTCCTTATTGTTTCATAATATTATACATATTATGAATATTACAAAACAGCAAGGAGTGGATGAAGACTATGTTATATTACAAAGCAAAAATGCAATGCTTGGACACATAGAAAGATTACATTATATGTTCAAAAAAATCAGATTTTTTTTTATTGGACATCCACTGCCAGCACTGATGTCTGATGCAAATGCTTTGGCTAATGAAGCTCTGATATTTCCATTTTCTCATGTGGTTTTCTTTATCAATAATGTAATTTTACTGTAGCTATTTTATTATAGTTTATAAGGAGATGTCATGGTTTAGCCCAGCCAGTAGCTGAGCAACCACACCGCTGCTCGCTCACTCCTCCCCATTGGCAGGATGGGAAGAGAAAATCAGAAGAAACAGAGTAAAACACATGGGTTGGGATAAGGACTATTTAATAGAATAATGAAAAAAGATAAGAAAAGAGTAATAACAAAAAATAATAAAAAGAGCAGTACAAAACAAGCGGAACAAATGCTCACCACACCAAATGCGGAAACCAGAAGACAGAACTCCTGCACAGCCTACCCACTCACGATCAGCGAAGATATGGAAAAAAAAATCCTTCCCTCAGCTAGCTCCCTCAATTTATAAACTCGGGGCATGACACATATGGCATAGAATAGCCCTATGACTAATTCTGGTCAGTTGACCACTCTGTGCCCCCTTCCCAGTTTTCCTGTGAAAAGTTAACTCTATCCCAGCCAAACCCAAGACATTATCCACCCCTTATTCTATACCATTTGTGTCATGCGCAGATCATACATTTTCCAATTAATTCCCACCACTGCTCCTGTATTTTTTATATATATATATATACACATGCACATATCATTCTCTTAGTCTATGGGCCATCCCTCTAACATGTCCATTGAGTTCATTTAATCCATGACTTCAAGGCTCCATCTGTCATAACAGTCTTTTAGGTCAGAAGAGATGGTGTGCAGTGTTAGTGTATTGCATGCGGCATCCGGAGCTCACAGCTGGTGTCTGGCACAATCCATGTCTGTAGGTTCAAGATGTCAATCTCAGGGAAGTTGGTGGACACCAGTTGCCAAAGACAGTTCTAGCTCCATTGTTGCTGCACTTTGTTTGGTTTCATCAAACTCCATCCTTCTCTAATGCAAGTGATTCTTACTGTAATACCATTGATACAGCATACAGCAACAGTAGTAATGATGACATACAGTAACAAGGTTATTTAGCAACCAACAAAATGCAATTTAATTCACTGGCTATTCTCTCCCAAAATCAAATCCCCTTGGGGTACAAATCAGACTTCCCCATCCTTTTGCATCACCCAACAAGTACACCCAGGTCCTTGGGCAAAAGCAATCCCACAGGTGGATTTGCCTTTGCCTAAGGCGAGACTAACCCAGACTGCCTTCCCCTACATACTCTTCATGCGCACTACAGGGACTTTATCCCCTTCTACAGTACATGGGAGTTCTGATTGGGCAGGGCCAGGTCAATTGGCAGAACCTCTAGTGTTAACTAGCCAGGTGGCCTTTGCTCTAAATGAGTGTCCCAATGTTTGAAAGTTCCACCACCCATTGCTTTTTGTGTTGTTTTTATCAGTCCCTTGTATCATTCAATTTTCCCAGAGGCTGGTGCATAATAGGGGATGTGATATACCCACTCAATGCCATGTTCTTTGGCCCAAATGTCTATGAAGTTGTTGCAGAAATGAGTCCCATTGTCTGACTCAATTCTTTCTGGGGTGCCATGCCGCCATAGGACTTGTTTCTCAAGGTCCAGGAGAGTGTTCCCGGCAGTGGCATGGGGCATGGCCTAGGTTTCCAGTGATCCAGTCTTTGCTTCCACCACTATGAGCACATGGCACTTGCCTTGGCGAGTTCGTGGGAGTGTGAAATAATCCATCTGCCAGTCCTTCCCATGCTTATATTTTGACCATCAGCCTCCATACCAGAAAGGTTTTAACTGCTTGACTTGCTTGATCGCAGCACATGTTTCACATTCATGGATAACTATGGACACTATTGCACAGGTTAAGTCCACCCCTCGATCACGAGCCCATCTGTATGTGGCATCCCTTCCTTGATGGCTGTCATGGGTTAGGCTGAACCCCCACACACAGCCGGTCACTCCCCCACCCCCAGGAATGAGGGAGAGAATTAAAGGATAAACCAGAAACCCATGGGTTGAGATAAGAACAATTTAATACAGATGATTCAATACACAGTGTAGATGCTCACCACCCCCTCGTATGCGAAGCCCATCTCGTCCCGAAGCTGCAATCCCAGACGAACGCAAGGCCCCGAAATAGAGAGGGGCAGAGAGAGAGAGATAGTACTCCGAGAGTGGGAATACTGGGAGAGAGAGAAAAAGAAAGAAAAACAATAGAGCAAAAGCACAGCAAGCGCAAAAGAGCCAAAGCGCAAAAGCCCTTCTTTCCGGCTGACCCTCACTTTTATACTGGGCATGATGCTGCATGATATGGAATACTAATTGGCCAGTTTGGCCCTCAATCTTAATTTTCACCACAAGTCACAAGGGGAATCGTGTCCCCCTTGTCCCAGCTATGCTCCCCCCTTATCCCACCATGCTTCTGCACTCCGGCACACTGAAAAGTCCTTGGAGTCTCAAACATCAGCTTGCTATCAGCATTCTTCTCAGAGCGAGCCTCTGAGTAAAACCAAAACACGGAGCTCTTCTAGCTGTTAAAAAGAAGAGCTAACTGTCCCAGCTAAAACTAGGACAATGGCCTGAGGTATCATGGGCCCAAAGAGCTAAAAATTTTTCACCTTTATGTTGCCAGTCTAGATCCACCTGAGCCACTTCAGTCTTAGCAGCCTGATCCACCTGTTGGTTGTTTTGATGTGTCACAACAAGAAGGCTTCAGGCTACAGCTCCAAAGCAGGCCAATGCACCTCCAGCACTCAGGAGGGAAATGCCCTGCTTTTAGGAGGAAACACCCCACCTTCTAGGAGGAAATGCTCCACCTAAATTAATTACAAATCACATGGTTTGCCAGATGGGTCAAGGCTATTGGTCACTTGACCATCCACCTCCCAAAGTGATTGGCTGAATGCTACAGCACCTGTTTCAAAACAACTTTCCCAGTGTAACAAGCTACAGGTGTTACTCAGCTAGCCTGCATGGGGAAAGAACCTTCACAGGATACTGCAGCAGCTGGAAAATTTCTCCACAGTTCCCCCTTTTTGTTTAAGACCAATTTAAAGTGGGCAGAGAGATTCTCCAGCAATGCCATGGGAGATACATCTAGCAAACCCAGTTATACATCCAGTCATTAATACTAAATAGCTTTAAGGGCTCTACCATTCTGACTCCATAAAGAAACTTAAAGTTCAGTCTCTACTTGTAGAAGGTCCAGACTGATGGTCGACATCTCTGTTATTATCTCCATCAGAAGGATCATTCGATTGATGATCTGCATTCTGGCCATCATTTGAAGGTTGCCTTGGAGGTTGCCTGTTTTGCTTCTAGTGCTGCAGGTCAGGGCGAACGCGTGTTGCAGGTAGCCATCGTACCCCAGTATCTGTGGAAACGCAAGCATACCCACGACCCCAAGCAATAAGCTCACACAGGCCTTCCCACTTCTTAGTGAGTAGGTCCCGTACCCAGACTTTCGCTCGAGGCAGGTGCGTCTCGCCTGAAGTCTGCAACGAAAGAAAATGACTCAAAATAACAGGATTATTTGAATTTGGTGGCACTGTAAGATGATTAATTTTATATAATGCTTTTTCTAGTCGACTCTGGGGGGTTTCTCCATACATTCCCCCTTTTTGTTTTTCTAAAACATGCTTCAAAGTGCCATGAGCGCATTCAACAATGGCTTGGCCAGTAGGAGAATGCGGAATACCCAAAACATGATTTACACCCCATAGGTGTAAAAACTGCCGTGTGTCTTCTGTGAGACATAGGCTGGGCCATTATCGGTTTTCACAGAAAAAGGCACGTCCAAGACCGCAAAAGTGAGTTTCCAATGGGCAATGACATCGCGACCTTTCTCCCCAGTATGAGCAGATGCCCACATAGCTGAGGAGAAAGTGTCAACAGACACGTGCACATACTTAAACCTGCCAAATTCAGGAATATGCGTTACATCCGTCTGCCAAAGCTGCAGGGCCTTTAGGCCTCTGGGGTTTACCCCCGATGGCAGAGGTGCAGCAAGTCCGTGACACTCAGCACAAGAGCTGACAATGTCCCGAGCCTCAGTGGGCGTTAAGTGGAACTGCTTCTGCAGGGTATGTGCACTTTGATGGAAAAAACTATGCGATGCCTTGGCTTGTGCAATTTTGTCAGGCTGAGGCGCTACCCACGCAGGGTTAGCTAGCATGTCAGCCCTGGCATTGCCTTCTGTTATAAAACCTGGCAAGTTGGTGTGACTATGAATATGCAAAATGTAATATGGGTGAACTCGAGCTTGAATTGCACACCACAAAGTTTTCAATAGTGAAAACAGAGCCGCATTATTCACTTCCTTCAAAAGTGAACAATCTAAGTATTGGGTTGTCTGCTACGTAAGCAGAATCAGTGACCAAATTCAAAGGTACCTGAGAGAACCGCTGAAAAGCCATGGCAACAGCCCTCAGTTCAACCAACTGGGCTGAGCCTGACTCGTGGCCTTCCAACACCTGCCACTCAGATTCCTCCTTCCAGGTAACAATAGCTTTCCCAGACCCATCTGTGAAGACAGTGGGTCCTTGCACTGGCATCCGACTATTTTTTGGCCGCAAGGTAAAGCTCGCCAATTTCGCCAATTGCAGTAATTTATGGCTGGGCAGATGATAAGCAACCTGTCCTGAAAAGTTTTGCAGCGCACTTTGCAGAGGAGCACTGTTAGTAAGGCTCCACTCAAAGTGTTCCTGCTGTACTGGAAGAACAATTGTTGCAGGATCTGCTGCCATTAATTGCAAACACTGTTGGCGACATTTGATTATCAGACAAGCAATCAATTCAAACAACGTGGATGCTGTCTTTTTTGGCTGATGTGGCAAAAAGACCCATTCCAGAATATGCAAAGGGTCAGGCCACTGTTTATTCCGCTGGCCAATGATACCTGTAGGATGAAAACCTGGAGTGGTAATGAAAACAGTGATATCAATGGAGGGATCCACTTGATAAACCTGACAAACAGAAACACCTGTTGAACCTCATCCAGTGCTCGTCACACTTCAGGAGGGAGTTTCCAAGGTGAATTCAACTCAGGATCCCCCTTTAAAATATTAAAGGGCGGGGAAAGTTGTGCTGTGGTTAGCCCTAGATAAGGACGTAACCAATTGATGATGCCCAGCAATTTCTGAGCATCATTCAAGGTCTTAATAGAACCCAAGAATTGCACCTCTTGGTGTTGTATAGTTTGATCCAGAATTTTGACTCCTAAATATTTCCAAGGAGGATGCTGTTGAGCTTTCTCCAGAGCCACCTGCAATCCATTAGAATGCAGAGCAGCAAGCAGCCGAGGCTGTATCCTCAGCAGCTCATCCTGGGTGGATGCTGCCACCAGGATATCATCCATGTAATGGTAGCAGTACGCCTCAGGAAACTGCTCGCGGACTCCAGACAAAGCTTGAGCGACATACCATTGGCAGATAGTCGGGCTGTTCTTCATGCCCTGAGGTAGAACCTTCCATTGATACCTCTTTGCAGGTTCGGCATTGTTAACTGCAGGCACAGTAAAAGCAAATTTTGGCTTGTCATCAGGATGTAAGGGGATTGTGAAAAAGCAATCCTTCAAATCAATGATCAGGATTTCCCACCCTTCTGGAATCATGGTGGGTGAGGGCATACCAGGCTGCAGTGCCTCCATACTTTCCCTCACTGCACTGATTTTTCAGAGATCCTGCAACAATCTCCATTTTCCTGATTTTTTTCTTAATTACAAAGACAAGAGTATTCCAGGGACTAGTGGAAGGCTCAAGGTGTTCCTGAACTAACTGATGAAGGGCGACTAGTTTCTCTTTTGGTAGGGGTCACTGGGGTTGCCAGATGGATTTGCTTACTAGCCACCGCAGAGGCAGTGTAGGATACTCTGCACCCTTCAGCACAGTGGCCCCCATCAAAAATTTGTCCCAATCCGTACCCCCCAAGCCACCAATACATCCCGCCCCCAGAGGTTAAGCAGAGCTGCAGTGACATAGGGCCGAACTGCAGCTGTTTGCCCCTCTGCATTTTTCACCACCACAGGTTGTTCGCTTCAATAGCTCTGTGTGGTTCCCCCCAACCCTGCAATGGCTGACCCCACAGGGGCTAAAGGCCACATGGGAGGCCATGCAGAAAAGGAGATGATTGTCACATCAGCACCCATGTCAATCAAACCTCAGAGCTGAATCTTGGACGGCTGGGCATTTAGCAGGATTACGGTACACATCATCTGTGGCTTTTGGCTAGAGATATCTGCAGTCCAAAAGACCTGCGGAAGTCCCGTAGATCCAAAGCCACCATCTTTGCGACTTCACTGTTCTGTCTTGGGAACACACGACTTGAAAGGCACGAGTTGAGCAATTTGAGTCTTTTCAGGAATAGTAACAGAGGGGGGTGGGTATGGAGACCACAGCACAGATCTGGCCTGTAAAGTCAGCATCAATAACGCCTGGGTGTACAAAGATCCCTTGAATGGTGACACTAGATCTTCCCACCCTGTCCTAGGGGCCCAAATGCATCCAAGGGAACCTTATAAACACGACAGGATTCTAAGATGACTGTTGCTGCGGTGTGTACATCCACCCCAGCTGATCCCTGGGTGCTGGCTCTAAGCTGGCTGAGTAGGCCTGTGTCCATGCCATGCCTTGGGGAAATATTTGTGTCTGAGCGCACATCCCCTTTGCACTCCTGGTCAAGTTTCCCAAACATGTCAAGGGTCGACCATTGGCACGGTACACAGATTCACAGTATTTTGCAAAATGACCTGGCCTATCGCATCTCTCACAGTGAGCAGCTCTCCTGTTGTCCTTATTTTTCCTCTTTCGTCTGGTCTGTTTCTGCTTGCTCTATTAGGTTGCCTTTTAGTCCATGATCAAAATTTTTGAATTGAATAGGCTGCAGAACTGCAGCCAGAGCAGATTTATGATTCTCAGATCCTACCTTAGAGCAGGCTTCAACCATCTCTGTTAGTGTGTGTTCCCCTGGCAAAGCATCTATGATTTTTCTACGCTCATCATTGGCATTATCTCTTGCTAGTTGTCTGCACAATAACTGCCTCAGGGTCTCATCTTCGACCCGTTTCTCAAGGGCTGCAGCAATCTTTTCCACGAAAGATAAAAAGTGCTCCTTCTGCCCCTGAGTTATCTTCACATATCGTGTTTTAGGATTAGCCATGTCCATGCCTCTTAAGAGGGCTCCCATACCTATCTTCTGAGCCTGCTCAAGGACCTGAGGATGCCAGGTAGCTTGAGCATCAGAATCAGAAAAGACATTAGCTCCCGTAAGAGCATCTGCTGGAACTCCATATCTACGGTCAGTTGGAGGTAATTGCATATTCCCAGCTGCAGCTTTTTCATCCATCTTTCTTCAAATGGCCTCAAAAACTGTATATTGTACAGGTTGAAATAATACCTGACCTAAATGCTTAATATCACATGGAGAGAGCAGGTCAGTATTCAGCACTCTAATAATCTGCATAACTTGAGGAGAACCTAGCCCCTATTGTGCCACTTCGGATTGTAAATCTTGGACCACTCTCCAAGTGATAACTTCCTGTTTGTCAGACTCACCTGAGTTAGGAAGGGCTTTCTGTACAGGAAAGGCTTGGATAATATCCTCTGTGGGTTCACTACTTCCTTGAACAACCTGCCCAGGTCCCTTTTCATCTTCAGGCATGTCGACTTTCTCTATTAAATCCCAGTCCCCAGAGCCTGCCTCTTGACCGCTTCCCAAAACCATTTTGAATTTTTCAGACACACAGTCACCTTACATTCTGGAAGCGTCCAAGGGCAGTTGTGGGCCAGCTGTGTTACTGGTTGCCAGCATCTGACCGCCGCCAGTTTCCTGCAGTGTAGTAAGCATGTCCGTAGTGACACTGCTTACATCATCAGGCAGGAGTATGTCTTCGCCATGTACAAAAGGGTTACTGCAATCGGGATTTGCCACAAAACTTTTTTTTGCTTAATGACTCCCGGATGTTGCGCATGCGCGATGGCAGCGGATGTGTCGGCGGCGGCTACGGAGCGCGAGCGGCCGGAGCCTCAGCCGCAGCGGCAACAACAACAAGGGGGGCGGCCGTCACAGGGCGGCTGAGTCCCCGTTCTCACCTTCCCCCCCTCGCCCCGCGGGCCTGTGAGGCCCGCCGAGGCAAGGGAGGGCTGACACCCCCACCCCCCCCACCCCCCCGCCACCACTGCCGCCTCCGCCCCTCACCACAGCCGCAGGCCGCGCCTGCAGAGCGGCCGCTTGGCCGCCGCCCGTGGCCCAGGTTTTACCAAGAGACAGCACATCCAACACTTAACTTGGATATCAGTGTTGTAAAACCGTAAACACGCATATTCCATTGCACATCTGCGAGCGCACACCACGCTGCCAGGGCCTATAGCAGAAGGGAACAGGCGAGCTGAGCCTCTCACGAGTGCAGCTCTGGTACCAAACTCGTTAATGCAGGCACAAATCTCGCCTGACTTCTACCATCAGAATGCTGATGCTATTAGGTGACAATTTGGCTTTACACGAGATCAAGCCCGCTCGTACAGTCGTGTAGTACCTGTCAAAATATGATCATGCCACCAATGGATGGTGTTAATCCTCATGGTTTATGCTCGCAGGAACTTTGGCATACACTTCTCATCGGACACATGTATTTTTATCATCATGGGGCATTGAGCATGTTACTGGTATTCCTTACAATCCTACTGGGCAAGCGATCATAGAACGCGCACATGGTACTTGAAAAATATGCTTTTAAAACAAGAAGGGGGAATGATAGGGAAATCTTCCAACGAAAGAATAGCTAAAGCGTTATAGGTGTTAAATTTCTTAAATCGATTAAAAGATGATCTAGCTCCGATGGCTAAACATTTTGGGATGGATAAAACGTCACACATCAGTCAAGATCAGGCACAGGCAGGGTTACAGCAGGTGGCTTTCCAACAACTGACTGAATTGGCTAAGAGAGCATTAAGACGTGTCCCTGATTTTTGGGACAGGGGAGGCTTCCTTTGCTTCCATTCGGCAGGGAGCACAGGAAACTTATGAGCATTTCCTCGATCGGCTACAAACGGCAGTTCAGAGACAAATAGAAAATCCGGCTACTGCAGATGTGTTGGTATTCCAGTTAGTGATCGAAAATGCTAATGCAGACTGCCGATGAGCTATTGATCCTATTAGAAATTGGGCAAAACCAATGGCAGATTTAATAAAGGCGTGTCAGAATGTGGGCTCGGAACACTATAAGACAGAGATATTGGCAACTGCTTTGGCACAACAGATGGTTATGGCCTGAGCAGCTGTTAAATGTTTCTCCTGCGGACAAGAAGGGCATATTGAAAAGATTGTTCTAAAAATAGAAATCAAAGCAAAACGGGAGCTCCAACTCAACTCTGCCCACATTGTAATAAGGGATATCACTGGGGAAACCAATGCCGATCCAAGTTTGATAAACAAGGTAATCTTATTTCAGGAAACGGGAAAAGGGGTGCGCGACCCGGTGCCCCAAAAACTCACAACAGGGTCAATCAACCTGCAATGTACCCTGTTTGGACACAGGGTCCAGGTGAGTTGAACAATCTGTCACTGTCAGTGTCCTCCGGCCCTCCACCTCAGGGAGTGCAGGGCTGGATTTGGCCACAGCAGAATCAACAGTGATCACTGACACGTCAATGCATTTCAATCCTACTGGTGTTTTGGTCCTATACCACAAGGATTTAACATATTTAACATCTTTGTTGGTGACATGGACAGTGGAATCGAGTGCACCCTCAGCAAGTTTGCAGATGACACCAAGCTGTGTGGTGTTGTGGACACGCTGGAGGGAAGGGATGCCATCCAGAGGGACCTTGACAGACTGGAGAGGTGGGCCTGTGAGAACCTCATGAAGTTCAACAAGGCCAAGTGCAAGGTCCTGCATGTGGGTCGGGGCAATCCCAAGCACAAGTACAGGCTGGGCGGAGAATGGATTGAGAGCAGCCCTGAGGAAAAGGACTTGGGAGTGCTGGTGGATGAGAAGCTCAACATGAGCCAGCAATGTGCACTGGCAGCCCAGAAAGCCAACCGTGTCCTGGGCTGCATCAAAAGGAGCATGGGCAGCAGGTCGAGGGAGGTGATTTTGCCCCTCTACTCTGCTCTTGTGAGACCCCACCTGGAATACTGCGTTCAGCTCTGGAGTCCCCAACACAAGGAGGACTTGGAGCTGCTGGAGTGAGTCCAGAGGAGGGCCACGAAGATGATCAGAGGGCTGGAGCACCTCTGCTATGAAGACAGGCTGAGAGAGTTGGGGCTGTTCAGCCTGGAAAAGAGAAGGCTCCCGGGTGATCTTATTGCAGCCTTCCAGTACTTAAAGGGGGCCTACAGGAAAGCTGGAGAGGGACTTTTTACAAGGGCATGTAGTGACAGGACAAGGGGTGATGGCTTTAAAGTGAAAGAGGGCACATTTAGATTAGATATAAGGAAGAAATTTTTCACTCTGAGGGTGGTGAGGCATTGGAACAGGTTGCCCAGAGAAGTTGTAGATGCCCCATCCCTGGAAGTGTTCAAGGCCAGGTTGGATGAGGCTTTGAGCAACTTGGTGTAGTGGAGGGTTTCCCTGCCCATGGCAGGGGAGTTGGAACTAGATGATCCTTGAGGTCCCTTCCAACCCAAACCATTCTGTGATTCTATGATTGTGTGCACTATTGCTGGGACGATCATCCACCACAAAGTCAGGATTGTTTGTACTACCAGGGGTAATTGATTCTGAATATAAAGAAAAAACAAAAATCATGGCATGGACCCCTTCTCCACCATGCACTATTCTGGCTGGACAAAAAATAGCACAATTGCTTTTGATGCCTCAATGCACCACATCACCTCCATTATGTAACATAGATAGAGGTATAGGAGCATTTGGTAGTATAGGCCAACTAAAAAATTTTTGGACACAGAAAGTCATGGCTGCACAACCTCTTTTAACAGTAATCATTAATGAGAAGGCTTTTTCTGGCCTTACTGACACAGGGACTGATATTAAAAACTGGCTGGATGGCCGTGTCACAGCTGGAAGGCTTCAGGCGGCTCCAAGTAGACCAATGCTCTAATGCGAAGGCTTCAGGCTTACTCTAAGGAAGGCCTACACTCCTCCAAGACTCAGGAGGTAATGCCTCACCCTTAGGAGTAAACGCCCTGCCTTAAATAGTCAGGAGTCACATGATTTGCTAGATGGGTCAAGGCTATTGGTCACTTGACCATCCATCTCCCAGAGTGATTGGCTGAATGCTACAGCACCTGTTTCAAGGTAACTTTCCCAGTGTAACGAGCTACAGGTGTTTCTTAGTTAGCCTGCATAGGGAAAGAACTTTCACAGGATGCTGCAGCAGCCAAAAGGTTTCTCCACAATTCCCCCTTTTTGTTTTAAGATTAGTTTAAATCAAGCAGGGAGATTTTTCAGCAATACCATGGGAGATACATCTATCAAACCAGTCATACATTTAGTTATTAATTCTAACATTCTGACTCCGACGGAGACTTGAAATTTAGTCTCTACTCGTGGAAGGAACAGGTTGATGGCCGATGTCATTATTTCCATTAGAAGGGTCATTTGATGGATGATCTCCATTCTGGCCATCGTTCGGATGTTGCCTGTTCTGTTTCTGATGTTGCAGGTCAGGGCGGACGCATCTTGCGGGTAGCCATCGTATCCCAGTATCTGTGGAAACGCAAGCATACCCACGACCCCAAGCAATAAGCTCATACGGGCCTTCCCATGTCTTAGTGAGTAGGTCCCGTATCCAGACTTTTGCTCGGGGCAGGTGCGTCTCGCCTGAAGACTGCAACGAAAGAAAGTGATTCAAAATAATGGGATTATTTGAATTTGATGGCACCGTAAGATGGTTAATTGTGTATAACGCTTTTTCTAGGCGACTCTGTGGGGTTTCTCCATGCATTCCCCCTTTTTGTTTTTCTAAAACACGCTTCAAGGTGCCATGAGCGCGTTCAACAATGGCTTGGCCAGTAGGAGAATGCGGAATACCCAAGGTATGATTTACACCCTATAGTTGTAAAAACTGCCGCGTCTTCTGTGAGACGTAGGCCGGGCCATTATCGGTTTTTATAGAAAAGGGCACGCCCAAGACCACAAAAGCGAGTTTCCAATGGGCAAAGGCATCGTGACTTTTCTCCCCAGTATGAGCAGTTGCCCACATAGCTGAGGAGAAAGTGTCAATAGACACGTGCACATACTTAAATCTGCCAAATTCAGGAACATGCGTTACATCCGTCTGCCAAAGCTGCAGGGCCTTTAGGCCTCTGGGGTTCACCCCCGATGGCAGAGGTGCCGCAAGTCCGTGGCAGTCAGCGCAAGCGCTGACAATGTCCCGAGCCTCAGTGGGCGTTAAGTGGAACTGTTTCTGCAGGGTATGTGCACTTTGATGGAAGAAATTATGCGATGCCTTGGCTTGTGCGATTTTATCGGGCTGAGGTGCTACCCATGCGGGGTTAGCTAGCATGTCAGCCCTGGCGTTGCCTTCCGTTATAAAGCCTGGCAAATTAGTATGACTATGGATATGCAGGATGTAATATGGGTGAACTCGATCTTGAATTGCACACCATAAGGTTTTTAACAGAGAAAACAGAGCCGCATTATTCACTTCTTTCAGAAGTGAACAATCTAAGCGTTGCGTTATATCAGCCACATAAGCAGAATCGGTGACCAAATTCAAAGGTACCTGCGAGAACCGTTGAAAGGCCATGGCAACAGCCCTCAGTTCAACCAACTGGGCTGAGCCTGACTCATGGCCTTCCAGCACCTGCCACTCAGATTCCTCCTTCCAGGTAACAATAGCTTTCCCAGTTTTCCCGGACCCATCAGTGAAGACGGTGGGTCCTTGTACTGGCACTCGGCTATTTTTTGGCCGCAAGGTAAAGCTTCTCGATCTTGCCAATTGCAGCAATTTATGGCTAGGCAGATGGTATGCAATTTGTCCTGAGAAATTTTCCAGCGCACTTTGGAGAGGAGCACTGTTAGTAAGGCTCCACTCAAAGTATTCCTGCTGTACTGGCAGAACAATTATTGCAGGATCTGCTGCCACCAATTGTAGACAGCGCTGACAGCATTTGATTATCAGACAAGCAATTAATTCAAATAGCGTAGACTCTGTCTTTTTTGGTTGGTGCGGCAAAAAGACCCATTCCAGAATATGCAAGGGGTCAGACCACTGTTTGTTCCATTGGCCAATGATACCTGTTGGATGAGAATCTGGAGTGGTAATAAAAACGGTAATATCAATGGAGGGATCTATTCGGTAAACCTGACGAGCAGAAACAGCCTGTTGAACCTCCTCTAGTGCCCGTCGCGCTTCAGGAGTCAATTTTCGAGGTGAATTCAACTCAGGGTCCCCCTTTAAAATATTGAAGAGCAGCGCAAGTTGCGCCGTGGTTAGCCCTAGATAGGGACGTAACCAATTGATGACGCCCAACAGTTTCTGAGCGTCATTCAAGGTCTTAATAGAACTCGAGAATTGCACCTCTTGGTGTTGTATAGTTTGGTCCAAAATTTTGACTCCTAAATATCTCCAAGGAGGATGCTGTTGAACTTTCTCCGGAGCCACTTGCAATCCATAAGAATGCAGAGCAGTGAGTAGCCGAGGCTGTATCTTCAGCAGCTTGTCCTGGGTGGATGCTGCTACCAGGATATCATCCATGTAATGGTAGCAGTATGCTTCAGGGAACTGCTTACGGATTCCGGACAAAGCTTGAGCAACGTACCATTGACAGATAGTCGGGCTGTTCTTCATGCCCTGAGGTAGGACCTTCCATTGATATCTCTTTGCAGGTTCAGCGTTGTTAACCACAGGTACAGTAAAGGCAAATTTTGGTTTGTCATTAGGATGTAAGGGGATCGTGAAAAAACAGTCCTTCAAATCAATGATCAAGATTTCCCACCCTGCTGGAATCATGGTGGGTGAGGGCATACCAGGCTGCAATGCCCCCATGCTTTCCATTACTGCATTGATTTTTCGGAGATCTTGTAGCAATCTCCATTTTCCTGATTTCTTCTTAATTACGAAGACAGGTGTATTCCAGGGACTGGTAGAAGGTTCAAGGTGTCCCTGTTGTAATTGTTCCTTAACTAGTTGATGAAGGGCGACTAATTTTTCTTTTGGTAGGGGCCACTGGGGTTGCCAGATGGGTTTGTTTGCTAACCATCGCGAAGGCAACGTAGGATATTGTGCGCCCTTCAGTACAGTGGCCCCCATCAAAAATTTGTCCCGATACGTACTCCCCAGGCCGCCAAGACATCTCGCCCCCAGAGGTTGAGTGGAGCTGTAGTGACATAGGGCCGAATTGTAGCTGTTTGACCCTCTGCGTTCTTTACCACCACAGGTCGTTCGCTTCGATAACTCTGTGTGGTTCCTCCCAGTCCTGCAATGGCTGACCCCGCGGGGACTAAAGGCCATGTAGGAGGCCATGCGGAGAAGGAGACGATTGTCACATCAGCCCCTGTGTCAATCAAACCTCGGAGCTGAATCCTGGACGGCTGGGCATTTGGCAATATTAAGGTGCAAGTCATCTGTGGCTTTTGGCTGGAGATATCCGCAGTCCAGTAAACTTGCGGAAGTCCTGTGGAACCAAAGCCACCACCTTCACGACTTTGTTGTTTTGCCTTAGGGACGCTTGATTTGAAGGGTACAAGTTGAGCGATCCGAGTCTTTTCCGGTATTGTGACGGGGGGGTGGGCGTGGAAATCATCGCACAGATTTGTCCTGTGAAGTCAGCGTCAATAACTCCTGGGTGAACAAAGATCCCTTGAATGGTGGTACTAGATCTTCCCACCAATAATGCACTTAGCCCATGTCCTAGAGGCCCAAATGCATCCAAGGGAACCTTATAGACCCGACAGGATTCTAAGACAACTGTTGTTGCGGTGCATACATCCACCCCGGCTGATCCCTGGGTGCTGGCTGAAAGCTGGCTGAGTAAGCCTGGGTTGGTATCATGCCCTGGGGAAACATTTCTGTCTGAGCGCACATCCCCATTGCGCTCCTGGGGAAGTTTCCCGAACGAGTCAGGGGTCGGCCATTGGCATGGTATAACGATTCACAATATCTTGCAGAATGGCCTGGCTTATCGCATCTTATGCAGCGAGCAGGTCTCCTGTTATCCTTGTTTCTTCTTTGTCTCGTCTGTCTTTGTCTATTGTCCCTCTTAGGTTGTCTTTTCGGTTCCAGGTCAGCATTTTTGGGTTGCATAGGCCGTAGAATTGTGGCCAGAGCAGACTTATAGCTTTCAGATTCTAGCTTAGAGCATGCTTCGATCATTTCTGTTAGTGTAGACTCCCCTGGCATGGAATTTATGATTTTTCTACATTCTTCATTGGCATTGTCTTTTGCCAGCTGCTTACATAGTAGTTGTCTCAGGTTTTCATCTTCGACCTGTTTTTCAAGGGCTGCAGCAACTTTCTCTACAAAAGATAAAAAGTGTTCTTTCTGCCCCTGATAAATCTTCACGTACCGTGTTTTTGGGGCAGCCATATCTATGCCCTTTAATAGAGCTCCCACGCCGATCTTTTGGGCTTGCTCAAGAACTTGGGGGTGCCATGTAGCTTGAAAATCAGGGTCAGCGAAAGCATTGGCTCCCAGTAGAGCATCTGCTGGAGCTCCGTATCTGGGGTCAGTTGGGGGTAATTGCATGTTTCCGGCTGCAGCTCTCTCAGCCATTCTTCTCCAATTGGCCTCGAAGACCGTATATTGTACTGGTTGAAATAATACCTGACCTAGATGTTTAATGTCGAATGGGGAGAGTAGGTCAGTATTTAATATCCTGATGATCTGCATGACCTGAGGAGAATCTAACCCGTATTGTGCTACCTTGGTTTGCAGGTCTTGGACTACCTTCCAGGCGATGGTTTCGTGTTTGTCAATTTGCAATGCCGTTAGTTGTTGCGACATTCCTTGCAAGCCTGCCATAACCTGCTGTATTATGAAATGCGTTGTTCGGGGTTGCTCCATTTGTGCCCGTGGCAGATAGCCGGGCGCTATGGGTGATGCTGCAGGACATGAAGTTGCGGTAAACCAGGGTGCCATGCCCGGGAACTGTCCTTGTGGTGCCTGGTCTGGTTGAGGGGCCAATGGCGGAGCAGTAGGAAGAACATGTTCTGCTGTAATGGCTGAAGTAGCCAGTTGAGATGCAGAAGAAGGGGAGGCTGTTGGGGCAAAGGGTGGGGGACGCTCCGATGCTTTGTCTTGTCCGGAGGAGTATTCCCGCAAAAAATCACAAGGAGGACACTTGGGTTGGACATAATCTCGCAGGGAGGGGTACAGCTTCTGTGCAGTCCCCACAACTTTCTCCATATCTGAGGACAGCGGGGGCACAACTGGTGCACTACCCGTGGTCAGTCCCCTTTCAGATAATTCATCGTCCCCTTCAGAAACTTCACTTGTGGATTCATCAGAATCTGGCAATACTTTTTCCTTCCTTTCTACCGTCCATGTCTGCATTACATCATATACAGTTCCCCAAATACGTAGCAGAACAGTCAGGTTCTTTCATCCAAATACTGTTTCATAGATTAGCTTATCCCCTAGCTGCTTCCACGCTTCTGAGCTAAAGGGGGTGTTGAGGTCGGTCAGGCATTCATGCTCTGCCGCCCAATCTAACAGCTCACAGAGAGCTTCATCACTTATTTTGGCACCTGCGATTGTCATTGCAGGTTTGAGAATGGAGAACATCATGCTTTCTTTTGTGGAGCTTTGTCCCATCATTCTAATTTGCAGTTCGTCCCTTGGAGCCCCGTGTACGGAAGCACATACCTTCAGATCTTAGTTGTGGCTGGATCACGTTGGGGTCACCAGTTGTCGCAGCTGGAAGGCTTCAGGTGGCTCCAAGTAGACCAATGCTCTAATGTGAAGGCTTCAGGCTTACTCTAAGGAAGGCCCACACTCCTCCAAGACTCAGGAGGAAATGCCTCACCCTTAGGAGTAAACACCCTGCCTTAAATAGTCAGGAGTCACATGGTTTGCTAGATGGGTCAAGGCTATTGGTCACTTGACCATCCATCTCCCAGAGTGATTGGCTGAATGCTACAGCACCTGTTTCAAGGTAACTTTCCCAGTGTAACGAGCTACAGGTGTTTCTTAGTTAGCCTGCATAGGGAAAGAACTTTCACAGGATGCTGCAGCAGCCAAAAGGTTTCTCCACATGGCCGGGCCCAAAGAGTGGTGGTAAATGGGGCTAAATCCGGCTGGAGGCTGGTCACCAGTGGGGTTCCCCAGGGCTCAGTGCTGGGTCCAGTTCTGTTTAACATCTTTATCAATGACCTGGATGAGGGGATTGAATGTACCCTCAGTAAATTTGCGGACGACACCAAGCTGAGAGGCTGTGTCGATCTGCTTGAGGGTAGGGAGGCCCTTCAGAGGGATTTGAACAGACTGGATCGTTGGGCTGAGGCCAATGGCATGAGCTTTAATAAGGCCAAGTGCAGAGTCCTTCACTTGGGGTATAAAAACCCCAAGCATCGCTATAGACTCGGGGAAGAGTGGCTGGAGAGCTGCCTGGCGGAGAAGGACCTGGGGGTCTTGGTTGACTACCGGCTTGATATGAGCCAGCAGTGTGCCCAGGTGGCCAAAAAGGCCAATGGGATACTGGCGTGTATCAAGAATAGTGTGACCAGCAGGAACAGGGAAGTGATCCTGCCCCTGTACTCGGCACTGGTGAGGCCGCACCTGGAATATTGTGTCCAGTTTTGGGCCCCTCGCTTTAAGAGAGATATTGAGCTCCTGGAGCGAGTCCAAAGAAGGGCGACTAAACTGGTCAAGGGGCTGGAAAATAAAACTTATGAGGAGCGGCTGAGGGAGTTGGGGCTGTTTAGCCTGGAGAAGAGGAGGCTGAGGGGAGACCTGATTACAGCCTACAAATACTTGAGAAAAGATGGTGGGGAGGTGGGGGAAGGTCTCTTTACATTAGTGTTGGGTGATAGAACAAGAGGAAATGGGTATAAGCTTAGTCAGGGGAGATTCAGGTTGGATGTTAGGAAGTATTTCTTCTCTGAAAGGGTTGTCAGCCACTGGAATAGGCTGCCCAGGGAGGTGGTTGAGTCCCCATCCCTGGATATGTTTAAGAATAGGGTGGATGATCTACTTGAGGATATGGTTTAATGGGGATTAGGGATGGTTGGACTCGATGATCTCTAAGATCTTTTCCAACCTAGAAATCTATGAATCTATGAATCTATAGTGAAAAAATCTGACTGGCCGCCCTCTTGGCCTCTGATACAAGCCCTGGAAGCTGTGATTGGAGTAGGTGGAACACAGATCCCACAGCAGAGTGCACAGTCCTTGTTAGTAGTAGGCCCAGGTAACAAACAAGCTATTTTGAAACCATGTGTTCTTGATGTCCCATGTACATTATGGGGTCGGGATTTGTTGAATCAGTGGAATGTGAGACTAACCTCAAATTTTTAGCACAGATCACTGATGTCCAGCCCTGACTCAAGCTGGACTGGTTGACTGACAGGCCAGTTTGGGTCGATCAGTGGCCGTTAAAAGGTGAGCGGCTGGAGTGGGCTCAAAAATTAGTCAATGAACAGCTCAAATTAGGACATATAGTTCCCTCCACCAGCCCATGGAATACTCCAATATTTGTTATCCCAAAGAAATCAGGAAAAAAGAGATTTATATTAAAAGATTTAAGAGCTATTAATGCAATCATTTCACCAATGGGTGCATTACAACTGGGTGTACCAAATCCTACTATGATACCTGAATGTGGCATTTGATGGTGATTGATTTAAAATATTGGGTTTTTACTATTTTTTTATTTACACCCTAACGATCGTCCTAGATTTGCCTTTTCAGTTCCAGTGCTTAACAATGAACGACCCATGCAACAATATCATTGGATTGTACTGCCTCAAGGAATGATGAATAGTCCTACAATTTGTCAATTGATGGTAGATGATGCTCTTCATCAGGTCAGACAGCAGATCAAGCTCAGCAGATTGTACGTGCCTGCCCTGACCGTCAACGTATTGTGCCTTCAAATACTCCAGCAGGAGTAAATCCAAGAGGTTTATGTGCCAATGAATTATGGCAAACTGATATTACTTATATTCAATCATTTCATTGATCTAAATACGTGCATGTAACTGTTGATATGTTTTCTGCCTTTGTTGTTGCTACTGCTCACACTGGAGAAAACCATGGGAGTACCGAAGAAAATCAAGACAGACAATGGTCTGGTATGGTGCCTTTTTACAGGATCAGGGAGTGACTCACACTACAGGTATCCCTCATTCGCCTACGGGACAAGCTATTGTTGAACAAACTCATTTAACGTTAAAACAAATGCTTGATAAACAAAAAAGGGGGAACTTTCCATATATTTCCCCACAGGAATCCTTAGACAAAGCTACATATGTTTTAAATTTTCTTAATTTGTCTGCTTCTAGGCTACATACTATGGCTGTGGATCGTCATTTTAAAACCAGTGCCATTGTTGTAGAAAAAAAAATGGTATATTGTAAGAAACTGGGCTCAACTCATTGGGACAGCCCTGTGCCTCTGCTTACATGGGGAAGAGGGTCTGCTTGTGTTCTTCTTCCCACAGGTCCATACTGGTTACCAGCAAGAAACGTAAAGCCAACCAGGACTTTTGAAACTACAGATAGAGAAAGGGAGATTCAAGAATTAGCAGAGCAAGCAGAGATCACAGAAATGCCAAACGAGGAGAATGGTTCAAAAGACTCGTAATAGAAGATTTCATATTAATATATAAACTGTTTTTATGTTTCTTATTGTTTGGTATATTACGCGTGTGAAAGTTGCTTGTATATATGCTTTGTGTGCTTTTTCTGGTCGGGAGGTGTATGGATTCCACCCATAGCTACTGGAAGGAAAAGAATTGACTGGTATCAAATTAATGACAAAGAATTACAAACTGGACTTAGTTGTGAGCATGTAACTTTGGAAAAGGAAGCTGGGAGGATTGTTATTGAACAACATGTTGTGATCCGCAAAAGCCGCTGTTGGCCAGCAGAGCACGTACCTGGCAGTCTTATTGCACGCACTGGCCACGCGTGCAGCAACGCCGCGTCAGTGCTCTGTTTCATAGACTCTGTTGAGGGTGTAAAAGGGATGGCTCAGAGCGGAGCAGAAGGAGGCTGCAGCGCACACTGTGTGGATAAACAGGGGATGCCCTGAAGGTGCCGTGCCTGCCTCCCTTCTCCGCGATGACCTTGCTGATTGACACCCTCCTGCTCAGCGGAATCTTGGGCATAATCGAGATGGTAAGACTCCCAGAAAGGGGAACAATATGCCAGTAACTGCTTCTGCAGGGCTATAATAGAGCTTGGCAGGATATTCCTTTGCATATAAGGGGAGATCCATGTACTATAGGGACTTTAGGAATGTACTTACCTAACACCACCATGATCCTAAGTCATAGACACACCCAGAATAGGCAAAGCACACATGCTTATGATAGCCAGTGCGATTCCAGAGCAGAATTTTGGGATCCAGCTAAAGTCATTGCAGCTTCAATATTTGCACCAGGAGTTGGAGTGGCACAGGCATTAACTACACTGAATAAATTGGGTTGTTGGCTTGCGAAACAAACTAATGCTACAGCTTCTGCTTTATCAATGCTTTTGACTGATGTAGACTCTATTAGACACACTACGCTGCAAAATCAAGCTGCCATAGATTTTTTATTGCTAATGCAGAGGCATGGTTGTGAGATACTAGAAGGAATGTGCTGCATGAACTTGCCTGATTACTCAGAATCAATTCATGAAACGATACAGAAATTGAAGGACCGGGTCAATGAATTACAGCATGGTTGATATCCTTTGTAAAGGCAGGGATTATGTTACTAGTAATCCTTTTATGCATAGTAATAATCGTCCCCTGCCTATTGTCATGCTTTCAGTGGATGGTACAGAGTATGGTTCATCAGGTAATGGTCATAGAAAAACAAAAAAGGGGAATTGTGGAATCATATATCCAGTTACAGTTGGGGTTTGACCTTAATGATTTAAGCCTGTGTTCTTGATGAAGTTGGGAAACACCAATAAAGAGGAAGAATGCTGATAAAAAGGAAAAGGGAGTGTGAGAAGCTGGCATGAGGAGTGTGAGAAGCTGACACTTAGCTTAGCAGATAGAAAATAATGCTTTTTTACGCATAGCCAATAGTAAAGCTAAAATAGGTGCGTGCACTACTGGTTGTAACCAATGATAACTAAGCAAAGGGTGCGTGGACGCATCGTGGCTGGAAGAATGATCTATAAAAGCTGCTTGTAAATTGTAATAAACGTCTCTGGTATCACATCTACGGAGTCCGTGTGTTAACCCGACGCAGTTTGTGATCACTTCCAAAATTCCTAGGCAACTGAGGTTTCCTATCCGAGCCCTTTGTGTGATCAGTGCAACCCACTTACTCCACATGACATCAGTTGCATGATGTGTAGAGGAGACCCTTCCTTTGAACATCCAGCCCAGCACCAGCAGTCGGGGGTGCCAGGAGGAGCTGTGCTTCAGTACCAACCACTTCAGAAGCAGCTCAGACTCCTTCATATGCTGCCAATATCTCCTTTTCAGTTGGAGTATAGAGGGCTTCGGATCCTCTGTATCCTCAATTCCAAAACCTCAGAGGTCGACCTCAAGTCTTCCCTGGTGCTTTCTGCCGGAGGTTCCAGGTGGAACAATTCTCCCCGGCTGCAGTGTTGAGCATGTTTTTAACATCTTGTCCTCCTCGGACTCTCCTGAGGACTACTGCATGGACAATCTCCTGTTTAATTTGTTCAAATGCTTGCTGTTGCTCAGGAGTCCATGTGAAATCATTCTTCTTCCTGGGTCACTTGGTAGAGAGGGCTCACAATTAGGCTGTAACTTGGAATATGCATCCTCCAAAAGCCCACAACACCTAGGAAAGCTTGTGTTTCTTTCTTACTAGTCGGTGGGAACATAGCTGCTATTTTGTTGATCACTTCCAGTGGGATGTGACAACACCCATCTTGCCATTTTCTTCCTGAAAACTGAATCTCCCATGCAGGTCCCTTGATCTTACTTCGTTTTATGGTAAAATCAGCCTCCAGAAGGATTTGAACTATTTTCTTCTGTTTCTCAAAAACTTCTACTGTGCTTCCCCATATAATGATGTTGTCAATGTACTGTAGATGTTTCAGAGCTTTTCCCTGTTTCAGTGCAGTCTGGATCAGTCCATGGCAGATGGCAGGACTGTGTTTCCACCCCTGGGGCAGTCGATTCCAGGTGGACTGGACACTCCTCCAAGTGAAACGAACTGTGGCCTGCACTCTGCTGCCAAAGGGATCGAGAAAAATGCATTAGCAATATCAATTGTTGCATACCACTTGGCTGCCTTTGACTCCAGTTCATATTGAAGTTCCAGCATATCCGTCACCGCAGCGCTCAGCAGTGGTGTGACTTCATTCAGGCCATGATAGCCTATTGTTAGCCTCCACTCTCCATTAGACTTGCACACTGGCCATATGGGACTGTTGAAGGGGGAATGAGTTTTGCTGATTACCCCTTGGCTCTCCAGTTGACGAATCAGCTCATGGATGGGGATCAGAGAGTCTCAGTTGGTGCAATATTGCTGCTGGTGCACTGTCGTAGTAGCAATTGGCACCTGTTATTCTTCAACCCTCAGCAACCCCACAACAGAAGGGTCCTCTGAGAGACCAGGCAAGGTAGACAGCTGTTTAATTTCCTCCGTCTCCACAGCAGCTATACCAAAAGCCCACCGGTACTCTTTTGGGTCCTTGAAATACCCCCTCCTGAGGTAGTCTGTGCCCAGGATGCACAAGGCCTCTGGGCTTTTGCCACTCATTCCTGGTTAGACTCACTTCAGCTTCCAAAACTGTTAGCTGTAGGGATCCCCCTGTCTCTCCAGAAATACAGATGGATTCTGCCCCTTTATAGCTTGACGACATTAGGGTGCATTGTGCACCAGTGTCCACTAGAGCCCTATATTCCTGTGGGTCTGACGTGCCAGGCCATCAAAACCACACAGTCCAATGAACCCTGTTATCCCTCTCCTCCACCTGGCTGGAGGCAGGGTCCCTCTAGTCCTGGTCACAGTATTCATCGCTAACCTTTTGTAAAAATGAACTTCAAGTAAAAAAGTCCCTTCAAGAGGATCAGAAATGGGGTTAGCCCTTCTATACTGTCTGGGAGGATGCTCACTGGAAACCAGATCGGCATTTTTCCTGGATAAATCCCCTTTTATGATTGGTTTTCCTTTCAATTCCTATACCCGTGCCCTTAGAGTCAAGGTAGGTTTTCCATCCCACTTCCTCATGTCCTCTCCGTGGTCACGCAGGAAAAACCATAAGTTACCCTGCGGTGTGTGCACTCTGTATTCTCTCTCTTGATCAGGGGAACACTTACTTCTAATAGCTGAAACATGGGTTTCTACGGGTGGAGAGTGAGACATAGAATCATAGAATCATCGAATCATAGAATGGCATAGGCTGGAAGGGACCTTAGAGATCATCTAATCCAACCTCCCTGTCATGGGCAGGGACGCCTCTCAACTAGACCAGGCTACTCAAGGCTCCATCTAACCTGGCCTTGAACACCTCCAGGGAGGGGGCATCCACAACTTCTCCGGGCAATTTATTCCAAAGTCTCACCACCCTCGTACTGAAGAATTTCTTCCTAAGATCTAATCTAAATCTGTTCTCCTTCAACTTAAACCCCTTTCCCCTTGTCCTATCAGTGGACACTCTTGTAAAAAGTCCCTCCCCAGCCTTCCTGTAAGTTCCCTTCAGGTATTGGAAGGCAGCTATTAGGTCCCCCCGAAGTCTTCTCTTTTCAAGGCTGAACAATCCCAGCTCCCGCAACCTGTCCTCGTAGCAGAGGTGCTCCAGCCCCCAGATCATCTTTGTGGCCCTCCTCTGAACGCGCTCCAACAGATCTATGTCTCTCTTATGGTGGGGACACCAGAACTGGACGCAGTATTCAAGGTGGGGTCTCACAAGAGCAGAGTAAAGGGGGAGAATCACCTCTCTTGACCTGCTGACCATGCTTCTCTTGATACATCCCAGGATGCGGTTGGCCTTCTGGGCTGCATGAGCGCACTGCCAGCTCATGTTGAGCTTCTCATCTATAAACACCCCCAAATCCTTCTCTTCAGGGCTACTCTCAACCCACTCTGTGCCCAGTTTGTATTTGTGCCTAGGATTGGCCTGACCCAGGTGAAGGACCTTGTATTGTGACTTGTTGAAGCTCATGCAGTTTGCACTGGCCCATTTCTCAAGCCTATCAAGGTCCCTCTGGATGGCATCTCTTCCCTCAAGTGAGTCCACGGCACCACACAGCTTGGTGTCGTCGGCAAACTTACTGAGGGTGCACTCAATGCTGTCATCCATGTCGCTGACAAAGATGTTGAACAGCACTGGACCCAGAACAGACCCCTGAGGAACACCGCTTGACACTGGTCTCCATGTAGACATTGTGCCATTGACCACAACTCTTTGAGTGCGACCATTCAGCCAGTTCTTTATCCACCGAGTGGTCCATCTGTCAAATCCGTGTCTCTCCATTTTAGAGACAAGGATGTCATGTGGGACAGTGTCAAACGCCTTGCACAAGTCCAGGAAAAAGACATCCGTTGCTTTACCCATGTCAACCAGCGCTGTAGCTTTGTCGTAGAAGGCCACTAAATTAGTCAGGCACGACTTGCCCCTAGTGAAGCCATGTTGGCTGTCACCAACCGCTTGTGTGCCAACCACATATCCTCTTTGAATTGCTGGAACTTCTGGGAAAGTTTCTCCACAGCCGCAATGCAGGCCTGCGTGGAGGAAGAGATACTTCCTTCGTATTGCCATAGTTGACCAGCCAAGTCCTGCACCGTTGGTTCCTCACCTTCTCTCCAGGACATTACTGCCAACGAGTTGGCATACGATGCTGGTGCACTCCATAGGAATTTCTGCCACGTGGCCTCATTGCATAAGACTTCATCTGGATCTGTGGATAACTGTTCATTATTCAGATGGTTGTAAATCACCTCCAGCACAGCTAACTCCCTCAGGGACTGGATACCTCTTTCCATGGTGGTCCACTTGCCTGGGTGACATGTAATATCATCCTTGAAGGGGTACCTGTCCTTCACGCTTGAGAGAAGTCACTGCCAGAGGCTGAGGATTCTTGGTTTTCTTCCAATTGCCTTGTTGATGCCCCCTTCCCTGGACAAGGATCCCAGCTGCCTAGTTTCCCTACCCTCTAGTTCCAGGCCATTGGCTGCATTATCCCCGCATCAGAGCAGCCAGGTGACAATGTTCTCATTTTGACGGTGGCTGAAATCCTTTTGCATATCTTGCAGCTCACCCTGGGATAGAGATTGGATGATTACTGTCTCATGTGTGGACTCTGCCTCATCCTCCTCCTGTTCTCGTGATGGCCCTGGATCATCTTCATCTATTACTAAGTGAACTGATTTCTTTGTGCACTTCTTCTGTACAGGGGCAACTGGTACAGGAACAGGTGGGTTCTCTGGTTCAGCTGCAGTGTCTGTCATTTTGTCATCAGATCCAAGGACCTCCTCTCCCCTTTGAGGGTGCTGAATAGTGTTAGACAAGGCAGCTCGGTAGGTGTGGGCCAGGCCCCAGCACATTGCACTCATCTGGGTCTCCCAGGGATCGCCAGGGTGACAGCACACTTTTTCCAAATATTCTATTAGTTTTTCAGGATTCTGCACTTTTTCAGAGATGAAGTTCCAAAACACTGGAGGTGCCAACTGTCTTAGGTATTTGCCCATGCTCTCCCACACACCCTGCCACTCATAACTATGTGGCCTCAGGGCGGATCTCTTTGTGATCTTTTAAAATAGTTGTTTAACCCCAAACAAAACCTGAAGCACCTTTAGGAGACAGAGTATTAACGCCATGCTGGCTAGGACACTCCCAGAGTATTCAAAATCCTTAAAGGCCCTTGTAATTGCAAGAGGTGGTGCCCGAGATACTGGCACAATGCCAACTCCACGTACAGGGACCAGCCCAGCCATGTGGCCAGCACCATGATCGTATCATAAGTCAGTATTAGACAGGACAGCAAAATGAGAGCCCTGATCCCTCTCCCAGTGATGATAGAATCATAGAATCATAGAATGGTTAGGGCTGGAAGGGACCTTCAAAGGTCATCTAGTCCAATCCCCCTGCAAGGAACAGGGATATCTCCAACTAGATCAGGTTGCTCAGGGCCCTGTCCAACCTGGCCTTGAACATCTCCAGGGATGGAGCATCCACCACCTCAAACAGCATACAGTGATGAACAGCACTGCAGTGAATACATAGGGCATTGTGAGAAATGAGCCCACGTAAATAGTTTTCACGTAGTTTATTCAGGGACAAAGTCAGTGGAGCAAAGATCACAGCGCTGGGTGCATGACTGTAGCCAGAGGCACGCAGTCACAATCATTAGCGGGTGATTTATACCATAGTCTGTTACATACTCATAAATACTATTACATATTCTTTATGATTTTGGGGACAGGGAGGAGATATTACAATTAATCCTGGGAAGTTATTTACATAAGTCCACCTTACTCCACACACACACACCCCCCCCACTGATCATGCGCAGTTGGTCCTGAGGGTCATCCCGGAGTCAGGGTGGATGAAGTTAGGAGTCTTCATCAGCATGAACTTTTCACCATGGATGAAGTTATCAGCATAAATTTCTCACCTTCCAGCTGGCTCCAGTCCGTCGATTTCTTATCTTGGAAATTTATGATGTACTTCTAACCACTATCTGGGATTCAGGATGTACTCTTAACCGTATGTGTCCTTGTTATGCCTTCTTAATTAACTCTTAGCGAAAGCAAAATTTTATCAACCACTTCTGTACTTCTCACAGGCATGTAAACATTTACATAGCACAGCCACGTGAGCAACCAAAACAACACTATGACCATCAACTATTTAAATAATACAATAAACGTGTAATGAACTTGTTTTCTAACACACTCCAGTCAGATTTTGTCGTTATCCCAACCCTTTGTTACTGATACTTAGAATTTTAATAATTAGAATTTAATCAATAGTTTGTAATTAATATAGTTTGCAATTGATTTTAATAATATAAAGCTATAAGAAATATTTCAATGAAAAGTATGCTCATACAGTAACCAGATGCTGCTATGAAATTCCTTGTATAATCCTGTACCAAGACCAAAGGGATAAGTTAGAATCATGTAGAAATTAGATAACAAGTACAAGTTGACCTACCAATTGATTTATGATACTTACATAGAACTAGAAGAATGCATGTAGCTATCAAGGTTTGGGTTAATGAGAATGAAGAAGGCCAGCAGTAACGATTTATGGGTACCTGCCAAGAAACCATGAGGTAACTACCAGAAACCGTGAACTTAAGCAAAAGGTAATTCCGGCAGGGGGAGATCGCGACCACCGACTCACAGACCACCTACCCATATTACACCCCAGACTCATTTCCAGATGATTCTAACTTTTATTGCGCAGAATCGGAAATAGGGGAAGAATATGCTAATGATTTTCGGGAAATAATTTGTTTATGCATGTGTAAGCTCTATATAAGAAGTTTAATTTTGGTGTAAGGTGCGCACACTAGGAGGAGATATCCCCTGTGCACCCGGCGCCGCAATAAAGAAGTGTCTGCTTATCTACATCCCATTGGTGTTGATAAGTTTCTTATTCCGGACTTTCGGCAACACCTTCATGCCCCACATTGGGTGCCAAAAAAGACTGTTGTGGCTTAGCCTACTTGGTAGCTAAGCAACCACGCAGCTGCTCGCTCACTTCTCCCCCTCGCTGGGATGGGAGGAGAAAATTGGAAGAAAAACAGTAAAACTCGTGTGTTGGGATAAGGACGATTTAATAGAACAGTGAAAAAAAAACGAGAAAAGAGTAATAACAATGATAATATTAATGAAAAGAGAAATACAAAAAGAGCTGTACAAATGCTCACCACACTAACTGTGGAACCCGGAAGTCCCGCGAACCCTCGTGAAAGTTTAACTCTATCCCAGCCAAACCCAGGACAAAATCTTAACCAATCATTTAAGAGAATAACAATGTATATGTATTAGAAAGATGAATATGTTAATGCTTTGTGTATTAATAACTTTCAATTTGGTACTTCGGCGAGCTGTCTTTGGACAGGCACCCATATATACATATATGTTGGAGCGTGGATCTTTAAAGAGACTGCACAAAGAAAACCCTGTGTAAATAAGGACTGGAGCTCGAAAGTTAGGCCTCAAGGGCAGAATGCCCTTGAAGTTAAGGATAAGAAAACTATGCTGTATGATAAGGGAGTAGTGTTTGCTTAGAGCAGAGCTTCACCAAGCGAGTGTCTGTTTGAAATAGGCTGTTAAACATGACAAGCGTATGTATCATCCAATAATGGTGTAGAAAAGGTGTAGTCTCAGGATTATTGGCAAAAACTGTCTATATAAGCAATAAGAACTGCGCAATAAACGAGACTTCTTGCAGCTAACTCATATTGAGTTGTCTCAGGAACATCTCCAAATCCCATCTCCGCAATTTGGCGCCTGAACAGGGACAGGAAGAATGAGCTGGACTCACTATCGTTTCGCTCGGGACATCTATTACTTGTTTTGAACGAGTGTTATTTTAGCAGAGAAGGGACGGCGACCACAGGCGGCCCATAGGGGAAAGCCAGGCGGATCTACAGGCGGCCTATAGAGGAAAGCTGGACGATCCGCGGGATCTGCGGATCATTCCAAGAAGTACAGGATATTTTGCTGCCATTAATTTCATTGATTTGCATTTATTGCTTAAGCTAAAATATTATCTAATAATGTACGTGATCCCATTCTTGACTTTTCCTTTTTGTTTTGCTTATATATGACAAACATTGCTGCTGTCAAGGACAGAATTCTGGAATAATATATAGATGTTACTTGAAAGAAAACATCTTATATATATTTTTATGCATCTGACAAAACAAATGTTAAGCATACTGAATTCTAGCAACTGTAAGTCAGGGAGTAAACAACTGTATCGTGAGTATCATTCTTAAAAGTTGCAATTTTATTTTACTAAATTATCTATGTTAAAACCAAATCTGTGCCTGGTGTGGAATTTCACTGCATCAAGTGTTACAATATTTTTGTTTTCATTACAAGCAGGAGAATGGGGTGAAGCCCTAGAACATTTGCAATACATTGATGACATCATTGTATGGGGCAACACAGCAGAAGAAGTTTTTGAGAAAGGCGAAAAGATAATCCAAATCCTTCTGAAAGCAGGCTTTGCCATAAAACACAGTAAGGTCAAGGGACCTGCACAGGAGATTCAGTTTTTGGGAATAAAATGGCAAGATGGGCATCGTCAGATTCCGATGGACGTGATTAATAAAATAACAGCTATGTCCCCACCAACCAACAAAAAGGAAGCCCAAGCTTTCTTAGGCATTGTGGGTTTCTGGCGAATGCATATTCCAGATTACAGCCAGATTGTAAAACCCCTCTATCAAATAACCCGAAAGAAGAATAATTTTGAATGGGGCCCAGAGCAAAAACAAGCCTTTGAACAAATTAAACAAGAAATAGTTCATGCGGTAGCCCTGGGACCAGTCTGGACAGGACAAGATGTCAAAAACGGGCTCTACACTGCAGCCGGGGAGAATGGTCCTACCTGGAGTCTCTGGCAAAAAGTGCCAGGGGAGACGCGAGGTTGACCTCTTGGGTTTTGGAGTCGGGGATACAAAGGATCCGAAGCCCACTATACTCCAACTGAAAAAGAGATACTGGCAGCATATGAAGGAGTCCAAGCTGCTTCTGAAGTGATTGGTACGGAAGCACAGTTGCTCCTGGCACCCCGATTGCCAGTGCTCGGCTGGATGTTCAAAGGGAGCGTCCCGTCTACACACCACACAACTGATGCTACATGGAGCAAGTGGATCGCACTGATCACACAAAGAGCTCTGATAGGAAACCTTGATCGCCCAGGAATTTTGGAAGTGATTACTAACTGGGCTGAAGGTAAAGACTTTGGAATGTCACCAGAGGAGGAGGAGGTGACACGTGCTGAGGAGGCTCCACCTTATAATGAACTATCAGACAATGAGAAGAAATACGCTCTGTTTACTGACGGGTCCTGTCACCTTGTAGGAAAACATCAAAAATGGAAAGCTGCTGTATGGAGTCCTACTCGATGGGCAGCAGAAGCTACCAAAGGAGAAGGTGAATCAAGTCAGTTTGCAGAGGTGAAAGCCATCCAACTGGCTTTAGACATCGCTGAACGAGAAAAGTGGCCAATGCTCTATCTCTATACCGACTCAAGGATGGTAGCAAATGCCCTGTGGGGATGGCTACAGCAATGGAAGCAGAGCAACTGGCAACGCAGAGGTAAACCCATCTGGGCTGCCCCTTTGTGGAAAGACATTGCTGCTCGAGTAGAGAAGCTGGTTGTAAAAGTACGTCATGTAGATGCCCATGTACCCAAGAGTCGGGCCACGGAAGAACATCAAAACAATCAACAGGTCGATCAGGCCACTAAGATTGAAGTGGCTCAGGTGGATGTGGACTGGCAACATAAAGGTGAAAAATTTCTAGCTCGTTGGGCCCATGATGCCTCAGGCCATCAAGGAAGGGACGCCACATACAAATGGGCTCGTGATCAAGGGGTGGACCTAACTATGGACACTATTGCAGAGGTGATCCATGAATGTGAAACATGCTGCAATCAAGCAAGCCAAGCGGTTAAAACCTCTTTGGTATGGAGGGCGTTGGTTGAAATATCAGTATGGAGAGGCTTGGCAAATTGATTATGTCACACTTCCACAAACTCACAGTGGCAAGCGTTATGTGCTCACAATGGTGGAAGCGACCACTGGATGGCTGGAAACCTATGCTGTGCCCCATGCCACTGCCCAGAACACTATCTTGGGCCTTGAAAAGCAAGTCTTGTGGCGGCATGGCACTCCAGAAAGAATTGAGTCAGACAACGGGACTCATTTCCAAAACAATCTTATAGACACTTGGGCCAAAGAGCATGGCATCAAGTGGGTATATCACATCCCTTATCATGCACCAGCTTCTGGGAAGATTGAACGATATAATGGACTGCTAAAAACCACACTGAAAGCAATGGGTGGTGGAATCTTTAAACATTGGGATACACATTTAGCAAAAGCTACCTGGTTAGTCAACACTAGAGGATCTGCCAATCGAGCTGGTCCTGCCCAATCAGAACTTCTACGTACTGTAGAAGGGGATAAAGTCCCTGTAGTGCACATGAGGAATATACTCGGGAAGACAGTTTGGGTTATTCCTGCCTCGGGTAAAGGTAAACCCATTCGTGGGATTGCTTTTGCTCAGGGACCTGGGTGCACTTGGTGGGCGATGCAGAGGGACGGGGAAGTCCGATGTGTACCTCAAGGGGATTTGATGTTGGGTGAAAACAGACGATAAAATGAATTGAATAGTGTGATATTAATTGCTGAATAACCCTGTCCCTGCATACCATCATCACTATGGTTGTCACATTGTACTAATGCCATTATATTAAGAATCATCCAGGTTAATGAAGAATGAACTTCGGCAGAACCAGAACTGATTCCAAACACCCAGGAACTTCTTCGAGATCAACATTTTCAACCTGCAGACAGCGGCCGGATACACCAACTACGAGCTCCAGACGCTACACGCAACAAAGACTACGTGTCATCCGTTCTACCGACTGAGCAAATTCCACATCATCTTTCCTGCCCTGAGAGACTGCTACAACAGATGAAGACACATTTTGGAGGGATGACCCATGGCTAAGGGAATAGTATATATGTAAGGTTTGAGCATGACGTGCATGGTATGGAATAAGGGGTGGATACTGTCCTGGTTTTAGCTGGGACCGGGTTAGCTCTTCTTTTTAGCAACTAGAAGAGCTCCGTGTTTTGCTTTTACTCAGAGGCTCGCTCTGAGAAGAATGCTGATAGCAAGCTGATGTTTGTGGTTGGACGTGAGACTCCAAGGACTTTTCAGTGTGCCGGAGTGCAGAAGCATGGCAGGATAAGGGGGGAGCATAGTTGGGACAAGGGGGACATGATTCCCCTTGTGATTTGTGGTGGAACTTAAGATTGAGGGTCAAACTGGCCAATTAGTATTCCATATCATGCAGCGTCATGCCCAGTATAAAAGTGAGGGTCAGCCAGAAAGAAGGGCTTTTGCGCTTTGGCTCTTTCGCCGCTTCTGCTCTTTTGCGCTTGCTGCGCTTTTGCTCTATTGCTTTTTTTTTTTTTCCTCTCTCTCCCAGTACTCCCACTCTTGGAGTACTATCTCTCTCTGCCCCTCTCTGTTTCGGGGCCTCGCATTCGTCCAGGATTGCATCTTTGGGACGAGACAGACTGTGGATAAGAGGGGGTGGTGAGCATCTACACTGTGTATTACTTATCTGTATTAAATTGTTCTTAACTCACGGGTTTCCCGTTTCTCCTTTAATTCTCTCATTCATTCCTGGGGTTGGGGGAGGTTGAGTGACCGGCTGTGTGTGGGGTTCGTTTGCTGGAGTAGGCAATGTCCAGCCACTTCCAGGGAAGTAGGGTTTCAGTATGTATGGCAGTTGCTCTGGAAGACAAATGTCATAATAAAGAAAGCCCCTTCTCCTCCTCCTTTCTCTTAGTTTTTATTGCTGAGAAGGCGTCATGTGGCATGGAATATCCCTTTGGTCACTTGGGGTCAGTTGTCTGTCGTGGTTTAGTCCAGTCAGTAACTAAGCCACCACGAGGTCGCTCACTCACTCCTCTCCCTCAGTGAGGTGCAGAGGAGAAAAATGTAACAGAAGGACTGAGGGTCAAGATAAGAACAGGGAGGGATCACCCACCAACCATGGCCTCGGGAAAAAAGGACTCAGTTTGGGGACAAATCAATTTAATTCGCTAATGGTTCGTTCAGAAAGGATAACAAGAAACAAAGCCAGATCTCAAAAAGAGCTGCGAGTGGATCTCTGCTCCACCATTAATCTCCATGGGTGGCAGGGGGGCCATCTGCCATCTCAGCACAGATTGCAGGAGAATCTCAGCTCCAGCACACCTCCTCCCACTCCATCTTCACTGTCCTTGGTGTCTGTGTGGCCATTTCTCTCAGGTCTTAGTCCTCTCTCTGCTGCAGCCATCTTCAGTTGGGTAGTGGTGGCCCACCATGGGCAGCCGCCTGCCCTGGAGGCCAGGGGGCCAGCCCCCTGCCTCTTCGCTCTCTTCAGTGTAGATCCAGCCTCAGTTGGGGCTCCTTTGTCCCCATCTTAAACAGGGCATTCCCAGAGGGGCTGATTGGCTCAGCCCTGGCCTGAAAGGATGGGGAGGGTCTCACCTGGCCAGAGGCCCATCCAATCGGTTTTGGAGCCCGGGAAGCTTCTCACATCTACTTACAAGGGCCATTTCTGCAGCCCCTCCCGTGCTGCCAAAACCCCATCATGTAAAACCAGCACATTAAGCTTTTTCACAGCTACTTACAGGTGGAATTTCTGCAGCCCCTCCCATAAACCCAGTACATTCCACCCCTCGCCTCTGCAAATTCCATATTTAGGCACAAATTTCAGTCACATCAGCATCACAATGGCATCATCGCACTATTGAATGAGAATGGACAATTTGCAAACAATCCACCTCTCGTCCCTTCACCACAGTTGCAACAATCAAAGTTCCCCAGGATCGTTTCTGCTCTCCAGCACTGTGAAGTTCATGTTTTGCCCATGGCCCTTTCAGTCACTATTTCTTACTGTTAGCAGTTGGGAAGAAAAATTCATCTACACAAGGTAGATAAACAGGCACTCCTTTATTTCAGCACTGGGGACATGGGGGATAGCTCCGTCCAAATGTGTCCACTTTGTCATCAAAGTCCATAGGTTTTTATACAATGGTTTTGTTGAATCATCGTTACATAAGTTCTTTTACATAAAAATGCATTTTATTCTCACTCTTAAATTTGACCTTTAAAATGATTGGTTTTGCTAGTTATATAATCTTATCAATATTTGTACCCTGTAACAATAATTGGCTACTTTTGCTTAACTCTATTAATTGGAGTCCTTGATATTTAAATCAAGATGGGAAGAGGTAAGGGGTGGTGGGCGTCCAAGCAGCATAACTGGTGTCTGTGACTGCTTCATTTGTTTCTTAAAACAATACATTTAAAAGAAATCTCCGGTAGTTAGCTGGTGAGGTCTCTGGTTCCTTGGCTTAAAACAATCCTAACCTATACCTTATGCTTTATAATTTTCTACATAACTCTTTTACTTGATTAAATCGTGAATATTATATCAGAGTTTTTGCAACATTATCTCGAATTCCTCAGCCCCATATTGGGCACAAAAAAAGGACTGTTGTGGTTTAGTCCAGCCAGTAGCTAAGCTACCACAAGGTCACTTGCTCACTCCTCCCCCTCAGTGAGGTGCAGAGGTGAAAAATGTAACCAAAGGCCTGAAGGTTGAGATAAGAACAGGGAGGGATCACCCACCAACCATGGCCTCTGGCAAAACGGACTCAGTTTGGGGACAAATCAATTTAATGTGTTAATGGTTCGTTCAGAGAGGATAACAAGAAACAAAGCCAGATCTTAAAAGCATCTTCCTTCCAACCCTTCCTTCTTCCCGGCTCTACCTCCTCCCCCAGCGGCACAGGGGGACAGGGAATGGAGGGGTTGCAGGTCAGTGTGTCACACCTTGTGTAAGGACTCCTTACACTCTTTTTCCCTGCTCCAATGGATCCCCTCCTCACCAGACAGTCCACAGACATCTTCAGCGTGAGTCCTTCCCGAAGGATGCAATCCTTACCCATCACATTGCTCCAGCACGGGCTTCTTCCCCGCAGACTCACAGCTTCTTAGGGAGCTGCCACCCACTCTGGCATGGGGTTCTCCACAGCCTTCAGATGCCTCTCCGCCTCGTCATCAGCCTCCAGCAGCTCACGGAAACCATTCTCTACGACTTCCTTCAGGCACAGGCATCTCTGCTCCAGCGTGGGGTTCTCCAAGAGCTGCAGGTGGGTCTCTGCTCCACCGTTAATCTCCACAGGCGACAGGGGGGCCGCCTGCCGTCTCATCACGGATTGCAGGGGAATCTCAGCTCCGGCACACCTCCTCCCGCTCCATCTTCACTGTCCTTGGTGTCTGCGTGGCCGTTTCTCTCAGGTCTTAGTCCTCTCTCTGCTGCAGCTGTCTTCAGTCAGGTAGCGGCAGCCCAGCGTGGGCAGTCCGTGAAGACCTGTTGCAAATAATAATGCAGCCCTGGAATAAATATTTAAATAGTAATATTGCTGTAGCTATAATTGTTGCCTTAGCTTGCAAACATTAAAGGCAATACCCAGCTTTCCCACCAAAACACTGTCATGTTACAACAAATGAATGGTCACACCAGGTCTGGTCTAAGGTCTATTTGCACCAATATTCTGCCTCCAACAATGACTGACAGAAGATGCTTTAGGAAGAGTATAAGAACTGGGCAAGGCTTAAGTGATGTTTCCCCAGAATACTTGTCCTGACTTGTGAAAAAAAAAACCACAACCAAACAGTTATTGTTATGCATATAGCTAATCCTATTTCCTTGAATTCTGTGTCCAAAATGTGTTATTTTCAAGTTTTCAAAGAAACTATATGCAAAGTGCATTGCATTCAGCTTGCATCTGTGACAGTGAGTGTGGTTGACAGTAAAATCAATATCATGAACAGGGATCTTTGCAGAATAAATGCCTCACTCGTAGTTTTTGTAGTCTACACCCATAAAGAAGTACCCATCAGAGCTTTCCACTACCTTGATTTCAAACACGGGTAAATGTTTCTTTACTGCATCTGCATCAGCAAGGACAGTTTTGTTGTAGTTCTGACAAAGAATTCATGACTGATCTTTTCTCTCCTGTTCAGAAGTAATGAATTGTCTGTACACTTAAAAAGACGACCTTTTGCTCCAGGCATGATGATTCTTAAGAATCTCTCTCTCTTAATACTTCTTAACTCAGGAATTAAAAATAGTGGCAACCCAGGCACACCACTGTGCTGACTTGCTGCACAACCTTTTGCTGCTTTAGCAAAATTATTTTTTCATGCATGAAATTACAGGAGTATAGAGCTGTCAGACTACAGATTTATGGAAGCTTTATATCCAAGCTGGAGTGTCCAGAATTTGGCACTCAGAATCATAGAATATCTCAAGTTGGAAGGGACCCATAAGGATTATCAAGTCCAACTCTCTGCTCCTCACAAGACTATCTAAAACTAAACCATATGACTAAGAGCGTTGTCCAGATGCTCCTTGAACTCTGACAGGCTTGGTGTCATGACCACTTCCCTGGAGAGCCTGTTCTATTGACCATCCACCCTCTCAGTGAAGAACCTTTTCCTCATGTCCAATCTGAACTTCCCCTGATGCAGCTTTGTTCCATTTCCTGGTGCCCTATCACTGGTCACCAGAGAGAGGAGATCAGCACCTCCCCCTCTGCTGTCCCTCTTGAGGAAGTTGTAGACTGTGATGAGGTTATCATTCAGTCTTTTCTTCTCCAAGCTGAACAAGTGAAGTGACCTCAGACCCTCCTCCTAAATCTTGCCCTCAAGACCTTTCACTCTCTTGGTTGCTCTCCTCTGGACATCCTCTAATAGTTTGATGTCCTTCTTATATTGAGGCACCCAAAACTACACACAATATTCGAGGTGGGGCCACACCAGTGCAGTGTAGAGTGGGACAATCACATCTCTCGACTGGCTAGCTATGCTGTGCTTGATGCACCTCAGGACATGGTTGTCCCTTTTGGCTGCCAGGGCACACTGTTGACTCATATTCAACTTGCCATCAACCCAAACCCCTAGATCTCTTTCGGCAGGGCTGCTCTCTAGCCTCTCGTCCCCAAATTTCACAGAATCACAGAATCACAGAATGTTAGGGATTGGAAGGGACCTCAAAGGATCATCTAGTCCAATCCCCCTGCTGGAGCAGGACCACCTAGATCAGATCACACAAGAATGCGTCCAGGCGGGTTTTGAACATGTCCAGAGAAGGAGACTCCACAACCTCTCTGGGCAGCCTGTTCCAGTGTTCTGTTACCCTTACTGGGAAGAAGTTCTTCCTCATGTTTAAGCGGAACCTCCGGTGTTCCAGCTTATATCCATTTCCCCTTGTCCTATGATTGGATGCCAGTGAGAAGAGCCTGGCTCCATCCTCATGACAGTCACCCTTAACATATTTATAAACATTAATGAGGTCCCCCCTCAGTCTCCTCTTCTCCAAGCTAAAGAGACCCAGCTCCCTCAGCCTTTCCTCATAAGGGAGATGCTCCACACCCTTAATCACCTTTGTGGCCCTGCGCTGGACTCTCTCAAGCAGTTCCTTGTCCTTCTTGAACTGAGGGGCCCAGAACTGGACACGATATTCCAGATGCGGCCTCACCAGGGCAGAGTAGAGGGGGAGGAGAACCTCTCTCGACCTACTAACCACACCCCTTCTAATACACCCCAGGATGCCATTGGCCTTCTTGGCCACAAGGGCACATTGCTGGCTCATGGTCATCCTGCTGTCCACCAGGACCCCCAGGTCCCTTTCCCCTGGGCTGCTCCCCAACAGTTCCGTCCCCAACTTGTACTGGTACATGGGGTTGTTCTTACCCAAATGCAAGACTCTACACTTGCCCTTGTTGTATTTCATTAAATTTCTCCCCGCCCAACTCTCCAGCCTGTCCAGGTCTCTCTGAATGGCAGCACAGCCTTCAGGTGTGTCAGCCACTCCTCCCAGTTTAGGGTCATCAGCAAACTTGCTGACCATGCACTCTATTCCCTCATCCAAGTCATTGATGAATGTGTTGAACAATACAGGTCCCAGTACCGACCCTTGAGGGATTCCACTGGATGCAGGCCTCCAACTGGACTCTGTCCCATTGACCACTACTCTCTGGCTTCTATCCTTCAGCCGGTTCACAATCCACCTCACTATCTGATCATCCAGACCACACTT